>NC_090922.1:389769769-390083241 GCF_040938575.1 Ambystoma mexicanum
GCGCGTAGGCCATTTCCTCGGATTACACGCATCCACACACGGACGTGCAGTTTTTTCACGCGCGCTGAACCACTATGCCCACGTCACGAGGGAAACGCCTGTGAGAGTCATGTCACAGAAGCGCTTACGCGCTAAGGGCCTTTGGTCCAATGAAACCGCATACGTGTGCTGACACGCTTACACGCGAAGGGCCTTTCCTCGAATTACATGCTGACGTGCAAGATTTTCACGTGCCGAATCACTCTGTATCAAGCTGGCCACGCAACAACACACGGAAGACCACGCTCCTGCCCAGAAGGCCGAATTACTGCCCCCCAGAGCCCCGAGCACGCTCCCACCTGCCATCTGCTGCTGCCTGACTGCCTGCTGCCCACGTGCCCTGCTATTTGCTGCCTGCACGTCAGCCAGGGGTGCAGTTGCTGTCACCACCCCTGCTGGAACCGAAGACTCCCGACTGGGATACCGTCGCTCCACAGCCCAGCCCCAGGACCCAGTTGCCCACCCACTCCTGCCTCTGGGGTTGCCATGTCGGGCACAACACCATCTGGCACCACTAGCAACCCCCAGCCAGAGAGGCAGAGGGCCACCAGCTTCAGTGCCAGGGAAGTTGGTGTCCTGGTGGAGCAAGTCCTCGGGCAGTATGATACCCTCTTTGGAAGTTCACGCGCCGACAATGAAGGACGGACTAGGATCTGGATGGACATCGTGACTGCCATCAACGCGGAAGGGGTGGCAGTCCGCGACTTACAACATGTCAAGAAGCACTTGGAGGACTTCAGGTCCAGGACCCTCAACAAGGCCTGGCGCCTCTTGAAGGCAGCGGATGCCAATGGGCGTCGGGGCCACCTGTCCGACCACCAGATGAGGGTCCTGGAACACATATGCCCAGCGCTCCACGTCCAGGTCCTTGAGAGGCAGACCCATCTGGAGTCGAGCGCTAAGTGTACATGCATACTGATTGGACGCTGTGTGTGTGGTGGTGTGCCAGTAGTGTGCAGGTTGCACATGTGTTTTCGTAGGGCCATATAGGGATGTGTATGAACAGGGGCGTGAGGCTGCCACATGTGAGTCCTCTTAGGTGTGATACACATCGATGGTGTATGTGTTGGTAAGCATGCTGTGCAAATGCAGGTGTGGTAGCACACGTTTGAATTTCTGTGCATGTACGTTGGCATGGTTTTGGTGTCACTCATGGATGGTGGCTCCTGCTGCATGTATCTGCACTGTGTACATGTGCATGTGTGTGTATTTGACAAGTGTGCAACTGTGATGCAACATGGATGCACGTGACACTGATATGTAGAAGGCTGAATGCCAGATGTGACATGTATGGCGATCGAATCACTGCGACAGTTGGACGAGATGTAGACATGCAAGTGTGGTGGCGTGTGTGCATGTCTAGTGCACTCCCTGTGTTCATGTGATGTCAGGCTCACCTTCGGCTGTTCATTTTGTTGTATGTGTATGGATGTTGCTGTCTGGTGCAATATTGCTGTGGAAATGCTCATGTGTGTGAGTTGAAATTACATGTGTGTCGTGGAGTGTGATGCCATGTCTGAAGTTTGACACTGCCACTCATGTGCAACTGTCATGTGTGTATCAGTCCATTGTACAGTGCCCTGATGTCTGTGTTTTATCTCTCCCTGTCTGCAGCGTCAACTGATGAAGAGGGCGGAGAGGGTGCTGTGGAGCACAGCGGCAGGGATCGCACCACCAGCCGCAGACGCAAGGCCCGGCTCCCCTCCCAGATTGTCATCTCGTCTGGGAGTGAGGAGTCTGGTGCCGCGTCCCAGGCCACAGCTGCCGAGGGTAGGTCCAAGAGGCAGAGGTCAGAGGTGGACTCCTCGGCAGCAGAAGGGGCAGCTGAGACCCCACAGGGTCCAACGGAGGAAGATGGCACAGAGTCATCCAAGTTGGCGGGGGGTTTGGTGGAGGAGGAGGCCGCGGAAGGGACACACACGGGGTCTGGAGGTGGGGATTCCACTGGTGCTAGTGGTGCAGTGCAGGGGCAGGGACAAGAGGCAGCACAGGCAGCCACAGAGGTGCCTGTATGTAATCCTGTCCCTGATCCTGTCACTCCATCATCTGGCACCAGCAGGGATGCTGTTAGGGAGAATTCTCTGTTTAGGCTGAATTTCCCTACCTAGTGAGTCCCCCAGCAGCTTTGCTGGATTTCTGGGGTTTCTTTTTTTCTCCTGCCAAGAGTGAGACTCTTTTTACCCTCACTCTTGGACATGTTGAAGTGTGTTTTCTTGGTTAAACCTTGTGTTGAATGGGCTATGGGGTCTTTTACTCCATAGGGCCTCATGTATTTTTGTGATGTGGGTTACACAGCACCCTCTGTGCCGTGACCCAGGGGTGTCCTAGGGACTCCCCAACATAGACTCCATACCCTGGGACTGACTACTTACTGTCTCCCAGGGCATGTAAAGTCACCAAAGACTTTGCTAGTCTTGAATCCTGAACAGAACCAGTACAAACCATCATATTGTGGACGTACTGGCTGGGGCAATTCGATTGCCCCAGGGTCTGTTCGTCGAGGGGGCACGTCTCCGTCCCCCCTGATCGAGTTTTGGCTGGTGGCAGTGGAAACTACTTTTTATATTCGACCGCGAATATTTCCCTATGGGATTTCCCATTGTTTTAGGCTAACACATTTAATTATTTATTTACGGTAGCCTTAAACATACCGCTGGTTTATATATTTATTATTATAACTCCGGTTGGGACTTTTTGCCAAAACTTGATTCTAAAATGGCGTTGGCGTTCGCCTCTGTAACTCTGACCCAAAGTGGAGCCCTTTGTTCCACTTTTGGCGGGCTTCTCCACAGAAGCCCTCCAAAGTGGTGCCACTCTGTCTGGGGTACTTAGGAGGGGTGGAGGGGGATTTAGGCACCCTGGACTGAGTTACCTAGGTAACTCAAGTCGCACTCCGTCCTGATTGGCCCAAGTGGTGAGCCGGCCGGCTCACCACTTAGCATGTTTGAGTGACAGCTAGGCTGGGTGAATGGGGGTTTGCTGCATAAAAGCAGGGCTTTGGGGACTGGAACTTCAGAAGTTGCCACAGGACCAAGAATCCGACGAGGGAAGAGCTGAGCCGACCTGCTTCGACGACACCACCCGGTGGAGCCCTGCTGAACCGTCTCACCACTTTTTCCAACGACCGAGGAGAACTCTTAACGGAGTGGCTCCTTCCCTTGACTGGTGGGGACAACCAGTTTTCACCTTCTTTCCGTTCTTCGAGGTATCCCGTGGCCGCCTTGCCAGTGCCAAGCACCCCGGCAACCGGAACCCCACCACTTTTACCCCAACCGCGAAAGTCGGTACCACCCTTTAACCGGAGGACTCCGCGGCTGGTTTCTTCCCGGGCAGTGCAACGACCTTCTTCTTCTGCTCTTCAGCGAGATCTTCTTCTCCCCTGACCGACGTCGAGCCTTGCTGCCACTGCCTGGAACAACTGCCACCGCTGGAGGATCCTTTCCGCTTAAGGTACCGTGTTCCGCCTGGCTTCCCTTGCCACCGACTGTACGAGGTAGTTTTAGCCCTCGGCTTTCGATCCTGGGATTGCCTGGGACACTTTGGCTAAACTTTCTGAGCCTCTCTAACTCTTTTCCGAACTCTTTTGCAAGACTCTGAATCCCTACCAACTGTGTGATCTTGGGCACGTTTTCGCTCTGTCTGCTCTAAGAGTGGGCCCTGCTTAGTGACTTTTGCTCACCTGTGACTTTGTGCTTCTTTGAGCTTACCAAAAGTGTTCTTGACCTTAGAGTGGTGTGTTTATCCTAATTCTGCTCTTTTTCCCTCCCTTCTTTAACCTACTAGAGTGTCATCTAACGTTAAGCGCTCACCTCTGTTTTAATTATGTGGTGTTAACCTAGAGTTGTCTAGATAGGAGTAAGGGTTGAAACTGCTTTCATTATAACTGTGTTTGAAGTGTTTTTACTATATTTTGCTAGAGTGATTTCAACTTATGTGTGTTTGATAAATAAATAACTATATACTTTTGAAACCAAGCTCTGGTCAGTGTTTGCTTGTGCTATTGTGCCTGAGTACATATTGTGTATACTTTGCATACTGCCTAACTCTTCTTGAGGGAAGTCTGACTGCTCAGCCACAGCTACCAGGTAAATCTGGGTGGTGCAGACTGCTACCAAGTGGGTTTACTGCTATACCTGTAGTCTTAAATCTTTTGCAGTGGTCCCCAAGGGAACTGCACAGGTTTCTGCCTAACAGATGCCTACGTCCAGACCCGTTTTCAGGGAGGGGGATGAGCGCACAACAACTGGCCTTCCTCTCCCTGCGGACATGGCTATCCGGGACCGTGTTGAGCCTATCCTGAGTGGGATAGCGTTGCGTCAACGGGGCATGCAACGTGACCTGCAGTCTTTTCGTGGGCAGACTGCACGTCGTCTCGCATGCCTCTTTGGCCACGTTGACCTACTGGGACGGGTCACCCGTGCTGGATTCCTCCGTGTGCTGGACCTTCTTGCGACCCCCTCCTCACCTGAACCCCCTACGCGCCAGTCGTCCTCCATGCCATATTCCCACCCATGTATCACCTGGGTACCCTGTGGAGCTGCCCCTGACCCAGCGGCCAGGCTGGTGGAGGACACATACCTGCCACAGTCGGGAGTCGGACGTCAGCAGGGGTGGCCACCACGACAACTGCACCCCAGCCGGAGGAGGACATGCAGGCAGCAAGAGCCAGGGTGCAGGCACAGCAGCAGCAACATGGTGGGAGCAATGATGGCTCAGGGCCTTCAACATCGGAGGGGCAGGCATCAGCCATAGGGCAGGAGGACCCCGGATTTCAAGTGTCTTCTGTGTTGCAGCGGTTGGGCCACGCCATAGATGCGGAGCGGCAGCGAGCGGAAGAGGCACGGCTCACAATGGTTAGGGTGGAGAACTCCATGCGAAGGGCCCTGAGGCGGGCCGAGTGCCTCGAGGCAATTTGCAGGGGGTTGGAGGTGAACATGTCGTCGTCCCTGCGAACCCTCGGGGCCATGGAAGAGGACCACCTCCAGGACATTGAGAGGGAGAGTTTGATGATGCCCTGGCCCGGGACATCAAAAAGTGAGCCGTCGGACTAGCCCGCTGCCATTGTAAATAGTTAGATAGTGTTAGGTTTCCTTTCTGTTTTTGTTTATTTTGGCCAGCTTGGACAATGCATCACATTTTTGTATATAGTTCATTATTAGGTAGGGTTTTTTGTAGGTTTCATTTGATTTATTGGGCTCATGGACCCTGGATTGGTTATTTGTATATAGTTGAACAGTGGATGTTTCTCGTTTTTATTTTTATTTCACCTTGGCGCAATGGATTTCATATATTTTTTTTCCCTTGGATTTGCTTTGTTGGACTGAGACTTTGGACACATTTTCATTTGGATTTCTTTGGATTCTGATTTAATATTTTTTTCTGGACATGCTGCATTTTATTTCTTATTCCCATTATTGATTTTTTTTTTCATTACATTCATGTTGTGTTCAATACATTTTTGTTTCATACTTCGGTGTCTGGTATTCTCTCATTGGTTTCATGCATGTCATCATATGGGTTTTCACATTCACTTGCACCCATTGTGTGTGTGTGTGACGGACATGTGTTCATGTACATACTTGCCACTTGGATTGTATCATGTAATGGCCATTTCTCTGTGGGTGGATGCAATACTTGTTTGTGTCTTTGGGCTGGGGTGGCGTGGGGTGTGATGTGGGTGGCCATAAGGCCCATGATTGAGGATCGTCATGACGTGGGTGCTGGGGGAAATGAGTGGGACATGAGTGGGGGCCTGCTGGCAAGTGCGCCTGACTGCTGGGGAGTGGGGGTTCTGGGGGACATGTGTGGGACATGAGTGGGGGCCTGCTGGCAAGTGCCCCTGACTGCTGGTGGGTGGGGGTGCTGGGGGACATGTGTGGGGGCCTGCTGGCAGGTGCCCCTGACTGCTGGGGGGCGGGGGTGCTGGGGGACATGAGTGGGGGCCTGCTGGCAAGTGCCCCTGACTGCTGAGGGCTGGGGGACATGTGTGGGGGCCTGCTGGCAGGTGCCCCTCACTGCTGGGGGGTGGGGGTGCTGGGGGAAATGAGTGGGGGCCTGCTGGCAAGTGCCCCTGACTTCTGGGGGTGGGGCTGCTGGCCGGTGCCCCTGACTGCTGGGGGGTGGAGTTGCTGGGGGACATGTGTGGGACATGAGTGGGGGCCTGCTGTCAGGTGCCCCTGACTGCTGGGGGGTGGGGGTGCTGGGGGACATGAGTGGGGGCCTGCTGGCAGGTGCCCCTCACTGCTGGGGGTGCTGGGGGACATGAGTTGGTGATCACTAGTGCAAGGTGACATGTGGCTTGGATGGGGGGGCATGCCCATGGTGGATGGGCTGCCTGCCGGACATGACCAGGGGTGCAGGGTAGTCCCCTGTGGTGTGGGCTGCCTGCAGGGGCCGTGGAGGGTGTAGAGGGAACACCTGGGAGGACCCACACTGCCAATTCACGTGTAGGACTCCCCGCGCACCCCTGAAATTCACGTACCCCGCTCTGACAGCAAAATAGTGTGTGAAACTTCCCGCGAAGCCCAGTTATTCACGTACCCCACTCGCACAGGGCCTATCGCGTGTGAAACTTCACGCTAACCCCAGGAATACACATACCCCACTTGCACAGGGCATTTCGCGTGTGAAACTTCCCGTGCACCCCAGGAATACACGTACCCCACTCGCACTGGGCATTTTGCGTGTGAAACTTCCCGCGCACCCCTGAAATACACGTTCCCCTCTCCAATCACGTGCGAAACTTCCCGCGCACCCCAGGAATACACGTACCCCACTCGCACAGGGCATTTCGCGTGTGAAACTTCCCGCGCACCCCCGAAATACACGTTCCTCTCTCCAATCGCGTGTGAAACTTCCCGCGCACCCCAGGAATACATGTACCCCACTCGCACGGGGCATTTTGCGTGTGAAACTTCCCGCAAACCCGTTATACACGTACCCCGCTCCAATCCCGTGTGACACTCCCCGTGCAGCAGGGTATGTGTATTCGGAGGGGTGAGCAGGGAGTTTTACAGGCGTTTTCGTGGTTGGGGGCCTGTGCGCCATGTACGGGATTTGTGCGCTGTGCATGGCGCACGGGGAGGGGCTGGGGGCGTAACTGGTGCTGCTGCAGGGTCGCTGCGCCACGACTGGTTTTGTAAGCTAAAATCCATGAATACACTGTGCGCGGAAATGGATTTTAGTGCACGCGGCTGGCGCCAGCCGCGTGCGCCACTTGTGCGGTGAATTCTATGAATTACCGCCAATATGTTGCGATGCGTAACCAGTATTTTCTTTATTCATTTCAGTGGAAAGCTTTTCAGTAGTTCTGTCTTGTAGACATCCAGGCTATTTCTCTGTATTTGGTAAATAAAAGAAGTCCATGTTCTCCAGCATTGGATTTTGCATAGATTCACATGCTGTTTGAATATTACCGGTCGTCATGTTGGGAAACACAGTTAATATTAAAGCAGTTTCATTCAGAAAATTAAAACACGCACTTTAATGTTCTCTCTGTTGTTTTGGGTCATTTACTATATGAATGCAAAATCAGACAAAAGGCCTCAGGAATCAATTGGAAGTGTAAAAAGCAAGGTGTCATTTATGGCTGGTTTGCAAACTATACAACAAATGGCATCTTATCAGCCCACCACCCGAACTAACCCTGCCCTGCTCCAAGTCGCCCACCCCTTATTTTACCACATAGTCTGGCCCCTCATAATATACGTCATATCCGTTTAATCTCCTGCGCCCCCAAGATACAACAATAGAGTTAATTGTGTACATCTGTAGTACATCTTCTGTTTTCTGCTTGTCTCCAGTCTTCACGTGATCCTGCTCTTCCGGGTCAGTCGTTCTATTCTGATGATTCAGGCGTAGTCCTCCTCTGGGGTGGAATGTGAGCCACCGCCTCCTGATGCACATGAGAATAAGGCACTGTTGTTTGAGCTGGTTTAAGCCGGCACAATCCAAGATGGAGGCCAAGGTGGCCTTAACCACAAGCACGCTAGAGCCGTTGAAAGCACTGTTTCAGCAGGCTTATAGTGCATGTCTATTTTAGGGAGCTTTTGGGTCAAGTTTTGCCTAAAACCAATAAGTGGTGATGTCCCTATGCATTGTCTGCTATAAGAAAAAGAACAATAACAAACTCTCGGGCTAAAACAATACAACACTACAGGTATCCAACACTATTCCCAAACTCCTCCCATATCGTGGTTTATATCGTTTAGGATCACAGTCATTTTATTGCCTTCATGGCATCATAACAGCATGTATCTTATTGCTGCTCCCCCAGGGGTAATCAGCATTCACAGACCCCCACCCCCTTTTAGGCTTACTGCGCAACTAATTAGCTTATCTGTCTATAACCCTGTGCTAGATCCCCAATTCACCTGTTTTTCGTTTGCACAGGGAATTCTATTCTAATCTACAACTAACTATGGTCCATTCCTGCTTTTCGTTAGTGCAGGTAAACCATCAACCTTTTCCACTTTGCTTTCACAATGTATAAAATAATCTTCATAGTTTTGAGAGGTTTACAGCAATTTCTAAAACTCCTGCTGCAGCATTTCACTTTCTTGCTGCATTTCTAGCCGGACAAAAGAGGGGCTGAGGTCTTCCGGGCCAGGCCAAAGAGGCGAGTTGTGGGGTCTAGTTTGTATTTCCAAGGCTCCTGACTGGCAACAGCACCGCATACAACACCATGTTACCCCTGCCAGTAGAAGAGAAAATGCTGTGAGACATACTGTGGTGGTAATGTAAGGTTGTTCAGATACTTATTTTTTCTTATGGCACATAGAACATCTCCCTCAAAACACATTGGGGCTGTTCGATGGGCCACCTCAAACGCTTCTTTTTCTCTATTGTACACTGTCTCTAACACCTGCACGCTCTTGGTCACATCTGTCACATGTCTTACTGAAGTTTCTACTTCCTCTAAATCCTTAAATCTCTGTGGCACCAGCTTTGGCCACCCTTTCAAAAACTCCACATACACCTTTACCATCCTCCTCTCTGTAGCTGGCCAAAAAACGGTAAACTGCTTGGTACCTGTATGGATCGTAAATAGCACATCAGATTCTGGTGAAGCTGCTAATTTTACACACTGATCCTTTCTTCAAAACAATCTTCTCCCTATCAAACTATATCCTGCCACTCCCCTTCACAGCACACTCTATTTCCGACCAACACTATCTGACCTTCGCTTAATTTTCTCAAGCGTTGGTATGGTAGGGGCTGTAAAGGCCATAATTCCCAAATTGTAGCAAGACTCAACCACAGATCAGTTGTCATCCCCGAGCAGAGATCCAATATCTAGAGGCATTATTAGGTAGTTTAATTTCCCAGACTTACCCTTACGTCCCGTCCCTTTCCTCCATACAGCACGGGCATCCCTCGCTAGTGACGGGAGACAGAACCATTTTCACCAGAAAAAAACCTTCTTCCCCTTTTCAAAGCGAGGATGCCGGGGTGGCCTCAGTGTCCCTGCAGCCTCATGAGTCTAGGAGTGGCCCCCCAATGCAAAACAAATGTCGGGCCACCGGCTTTGCACCGGTGGCCCGATTAACAACAATATAACTGCGGCGAGGCCGCGGGGGTGCAGGGCACCACTGCGGCCTCACCGTGATGAGGGGGTGGGGGTGGTCACTTACCTGGTGATTTCTCTGTGTCCGGGTGCTGGCATCTGCTGGAGCCCGTCCGTTGGCATAGGAACCGAGGGAACGGAAGAACTGTTCCCTTCCTTCGCTTCCTATTTCAACACGTTAGGCTGGTTCCTCTGTGGTCAGGCTGCAGAAGCCAATAGGCAAACAGCTTGTTTGGCTTCTGCAGCCTGAACACTGTCAAACTTGCTATGATTGGCTGTCATCTCCCAAACAGGGAGAGGGCAGCTAATCATAGAAAGTGGATAGCTGTATTTCAGCCGAACTTCGGCAGAATAGGGACTCAAAGCCGAAGTTTGGTACAGCCCTACTCCACACCGCAGCCCTCGGTGTCCAGCACCCCTCCACCCACTCCGGACCAGCCGTACGCCCTGGTGGATACAGGCGAGGAAGAAGACCCCGAAACGCCATTGTCATTCAAGGCCTTCCACGAACGACTTGCAGGTCTGGCAGAGTACTTGGGCCTTCCTCAACCCGAAATCAAACAACCGGAGGCGGGGGTACTTGCATAGGTCCTCACTCTTTGCCTCGCAGCTAGAACGGGGATCCCGATGCAGAAGGACGTTGTCGCCTTGGCCATAAAGGGGTGGTTCAAAGCCCACTCGGCCCAGCCTGTCAATCGGCGCCTCAATGCCAAGTATAGGCAAATGGAGGGGGATCCACTATTGCTGTCGGCCCACCCTCAATCACACTCTTCGGGAATTGCTGCAGCGTCACTCTACTCAAAGCCTCAGTCGTCCTCGGCCACCTCATCCTTGGCGTTGCTAGGCAAAGAGGAGAAGATCTTGGAGGCGTACGGGAAGAAGCTTTATTCCAACGCTTCACTGCATCTTCGTTAATCCAATGCGGATGCTATGCTGGCAGCCGTTAACCAGAGGCTTTGGTGGGAAATAGTGGACTTCCTTCCGCAACTTCCCGTGCAGAGCCTGTCACGTTTCAAGGCGGGACTGGCAGAGGCTAAAATGGTAGCGCAAGACATCATGAGTCCACCGTGGCCCACATTGACACCTCTAGCTGTGCCATATGCATCGCCACGGACATGAGAAGGACTGCCTGGCTTTGGGCTACTAAATTCAACCCTGACGTCCAGGAACGCATATTGGACCTTCCATTCGAGAGTGGTGACCTCTTGCACGCCACCACCGATGAGGAGCTAGATAAAAAGAAAAAGAGTTCGCAAACTGCAAAGTCTTTATCCTTACGAAGGCCACGCCCAAGGCGTACACCTAGTCACATCAATGCTCCAAGAAGGGGCAAGCGTTTGGCGGGTTCTAAGGCCTCCAAGAACAGAGGTCCAGGCAGCCTGAACGTTCTCTGAGTCAGCACCGGCGCAAACAGCAAAAGGGGGGGCAAGGGCTTTTTTCAGTCCCTCTCCACCACAACAGCCTCAGAGGGAAAGAAGGCATGACGCGTCCCTTCGGGTCCACGTGTCTCCGGTGGGGGGCAGGCTTGCCCTTCACGCACAGTTCGTGGGCCCCTGGATCCTCTCGGTAGTGTCCACGGGGTACCGCTTACCGATAATCCCCTCTCATCCCTCCTCCCCGCCACTCCCACAGATTGGGGCAGCAACTCTTGGTGGAAATTCGGTCGCTCGTCGAGAGCCAGGCAGTGGAAGAAGTCCCAGCCTCCCGGCAAGGGTTGGGCTTCTACTCCAGCATTTTTACCATACAAAAGAAGAACAAGGCTGGCCTGAGAGTCGTTGGACCTCTCTTTCCTCAACCTCTCCCTCCCTCTTCAAAAATTCAAGATGGTTACGCCAGCACTCATTGCGGAGACATTGTGCAAGGGAGACTGGATGTGCTCCCTGGATCTGAAGGACGCTTATCTACACGTCCCGATTTGGCAGCTGCATCGCTCCTTTCTGCGGTTCAGGATCATGGGCTGCCATTTCCAATACAAGGTGCTACCCTTCGGCCTCAACTCAGCCCCCTGGGTATTTACCAGGTTCATGAATGCAGTGGCAGCCCTCCTCAGGGCCCAGGGCCACCACATCTACCTGTACCTGGACAACTGGCTCTTCAGGGCGAGATCTCCAGAGGCGGTTCATCATACTTCGTCCACCCTTATGGTAACACTCCACGAGCTGGGATTTTTGATCAATCTCAAGTCTCAGCTGCAACCTACACAGATCCTGACCTTTCTGGCCCTCTTCTGGGACACAAGCTCTAGAGAGTTTACCCCTCAGAGGACAGGACCACAGCCATCAAGAGGGCCACCGTTCACTTACTCACCCGAGAAGTGACCTCGGCCTGTTGGTACCAACACTTATTAGGTATCATGGCAGCGGTCCTACTGGCCGTACCCTACACAAAACACAAGATGAGGAGATTACAGCTGCACTTCGCAGCCTCATGGAATCAGGAGAGGGACTCCCAAGCGGAGCTTGTCAGCATTATTCCTTCTCTCCTTCCGGACCTCACATGGTGGTCCAGGGACTGCAACCTGCAGACGGGGAAGCCCTTCCGGCAGCCGGCCCCGCAGATCACCATCATCACCGATTCCTCTTTGGAAGGCTGGGGGTACCTCTGGACAACCACAGTGTCCATGGCAGATCACACACAAACTCTCTCTATGCTGCCTTTTCTATCTGTCCCCTGCCATTTCCGCTGTGGAGTTCCGCAGGGTTCGTCCTTGTTGCCGATTCCATTTAATATTTACATCTGGGCACTTGTGCGCTTCATCCGCTCTTTCGGCGTCATGTGTTACTCCCATGCCGATGACACTCAGATCCTGATCCGTTCAGATCTTGATCGCGCTGAAATGTTGTTGTGCCTGCAGAGATGCCTGGCTGCCGTGGTGTAGTGGATGAACCACAATTGGCTCAAGTTGAACGGAGACAAGACAGAGGTCTTGGTGGTTGGGTGCCCTCCCGATTCTTTACTCTGGGTTTCTTCTTTCTGGCCTTCTTCTCTTGGTCCCCTCCCCGCTCTTACAGGGAAAGTGGAAAACTTGGGTGAAATACTGTCGGCTACTTTATTCATGGACAGCCAAGTTGCAGCCGTTTGCCAAGCAGGACACTTTCAGTTGAGAGTACTGAAGAAAGTGCTCCCTATGATCGCGAGCCTCTTCGTCCGCCGGTGGTAGCAGCTTTTGTACTATCCCGGCTGGATTATTGCAACTCTCTGTACCTCGCCCAACCGAAGGGGCTCATTCAGCGACTGTAGCGCTTGCAAAACCTGGCAACCCGGGTAGCAACTGGCACCCCTTATGGAGTCCATATATCCCCAGTATTACGATCTCTTCATTGGCTACCTGTGATCCAGCGCATCAGGTTTAAGGCTTTATGTAGAGTACACGGTGCTCTATATGATCAGGGCGCAGAGTTCCTTCGGGTTAAGTTTGTACGCTATCACCCTATCTGCCGGTTGCGCTCTGCATCGGCTGATCTGCTCATCGTGCCTCCTATCGACGCACGCGGATGGGAGGTCAGGCTTTTTCCATAGCAGCTGCTAGATTATGGAATGAACTGCCGCTATCCTTAAAGAAACTCTCTAATCATCTACGCTTTAGAAAAGCGGTAAAGACTCTTCTCTTCTAGGCGGTATAGGCTTGTCTGGCTTTTTTTTCTGGATGCACGCCTGACTCTCTAGCGCCAAGATACCTTAGGGTGGCCGTGCGCTCAAGACATTTTCCTAACATAACATGGAGTCTGGCTAGCTCTCAAAGCTTTCCTTTCGCTCATTGGGGGCATCGTCCTCATCCAGACTGACAACTCCACCAGCATGTACTATGTCAACACGCAATGGGGTACCAGGTCCCCTCCACTGTGCAGCCTAGCCATCAGCATGTTGGAATGGGCCGTGGAGAACAACATCTACCTCTTGGCCATCCACCTTCCGTGGGAGTCCAACCTGGAGGCAGACAGGCTCAGCAGACTGGGAGCGGACAATTGAACGACCGGGTGCTGCTGGAGGTCTTCAGCAGATGGGGGCATCCTCAAGTGGATCTCTTTGTCTTTGCCTCCTGGGACAACAAGAAGTGCCAGCAGCTCGCGTCCTGACAGCGGAAGGGCCCCGGCTCCCTAGGCAACGCATTCCAGATACGGTGGACGGCATGACAGTGTGTATGCCTTGCCTCCCACACCCCTGGTCCATAGGGTTATGTGCAAGATAGAAGAATCTTGTCGCCTCAGCATTATTCTAATAGCTCTGTGGTGGCCAGCAAGATCGTGGTTCTCAGAGCTTCTCAGCCTCTGACAGGCCACCTATTCACCTGCCGATGGGTCCAGCTCATCTTCTGGGGCAGCAGGAGGGTAGCAGGGTCATCCACCCCACCCCTCAGAAATTAGCCGTTGCAGCGTGGTTCCTGAGCAGGTCACGCTGAAACACCTGAACCTATCGCAGGCTAACCTAGAGATTATTCAGGGTCCTAGGAGCAAGGCTACTAGGAGCCAGTACAAGAGTCACTGGGCGGACTCTAAAGAGATCGACCTCCCCCCCTCCCTTACGTGCACGTTGGATGATATGCTATCCTTCTCGGCACGCCTTGCTCACTCAGGCGTGCAGGTGGACACATGCTGCACATATTTGGCAGCCATAGGGGCCTACAGAAATTCAGAGGGGGGGGGGGGGTGTTCTCCTCTTCCAAACCGGTGGTCAAGTGAAATTTGGCAGGCTACTCCAGGCTCTACCCGCCCATCAAAAAACCACACCCTGTGTGGGACCTCAATGTTGTGTTGGGCGCCTTGGCACACAAGCCGTTTGAGTCAATGGCGTCCGCGGACATCAGGCTGGTCACCATTAAGACATATCTGTTGGTGGGCCTCACCTCTGCTCGCAGAGTCAGCCAGATCCAGGCTCTGGTGGCTTCAGAACCATATAATATGTTCCACAAGGATAAGGCGCTCCTGAGAACACACCACGTGTTCCTACCTAAGGTAGCCTCCGCTTTCCATCTAAACGAGGAGATAGTCTTACCTACGTTTTATGCCGACCCCAAGGACGAGGCTCAGAGGGTCTTGCACTGTCTGGATGTCAGACACGCTCTAAAATTGTATCTGGACAGGACCAAGGGCTTCTGCAAATTGGACGCACTGTTTGTCACCTTCGGGGTCTCAAGGCCCGGTTATCAGGCATCCAAAGCCTCTATAGCAAGGTCGATAGTTTCAGCCATCCAAGAGGCCTACGAGGGGCAGCACAAGCCACTTCCAGCTAACATGCACACCCACGCAGTCAGAGCCACGCCTGCGGTCATTGCTGTTACGCTCACCTGGTCTCTGCGGAGGCGTTGGTGCACGGTTGCAGCCCTCCCTGAACTTGAATCACCCCCTTCAGGCCTCTCCCTCAGTAGAAAAGCTGTGAGCGGTGGTACGTGGTGATATTGCTCCTGCGTGGAGATAAGAGTGTGTGAGTGCGCCAATCTGTGATTGTTGTACCTCTCGAACCCTTCATCCCAAAGTACAGTTTCAGTGAGCATACGCAGGCCCATAAAGCTCACCTGCGAATTATGGAAGATAAGCTCTCCGTTCTGCTACTTCTGGCAGGGGCGCGTCAAATGGGATCTAGTTCCTTCACTGATCCCTGATGAGGATTAGTCCAGTCCAGCTGTGACTATGCTTCTCCTTATGATTGGTAAGTCTTCCTTGAGCTCTTGTGATGCTGTTTGTTCTGTTTAATGTCTTTATATGTTGCTCCTATTTATGCCCGCAATAATGTCTCTCTTCTGTTTTCTTCCCTTAGATGGAAATGCGGCCTCAATGCAGCTGTGAGACGCGGCCGGATGGAAGATGGATGCTACCGCAATGTTCGACAGCAGGTAAGTGATGGTTTAAGAAAAGCGCGAAGTATGGCGAAGCGCAACCTTAAACTGACAGTTTTTCGATGTCTAACCTTGTCTTCTGTTTTTCCTTGCAGGCGCTGTCGACGATGGAGCGTGTCGTGCTGCGGTGCCAAGATGAAGATTTTGGCGTTCCGGAAAGTGTAAATATGAATACTTGGTTCACCAAAGAGATGTACAGTTAAGAATAGCTTCCCCCAGTTGGTAAGTATGCTGGCAGGAAGCAGGATGTCCAGGAAGCAGGATCTCAAAGGTAAGTCTGACCTCAGGCGACGGTGAGCGTTACGCTGCTTGCAAGTGCAGAATAACGCAAAGCGTCTGTCTTGATGATCGGGGCAGCTTTATATAGCTGTGATCGTGGGCACGCCCATTAGGGCCGGCTGTTATGCAGAAACCTGTGCTGTGCCCTTAGGGACCACTACACACGATTAAGACTAAAGGTGGCAATACAAGTTTTACCTTTGGTACAAGCCTGTACTACTATGTTAAAGTGGTAGCAGTAGCGGAGCAGCCAGGCCTATCTCAAGAGTTTGAGCAGTAGAAGAGATTACACAAAGGGACCACAATTACTGTGACTCAAGCAAACACTGACTCAAGGTTTCTGGCAGAAAAATATAAATACATCTATTTTAAAACCATTCGTTATCAACACAACACTTCTATTAAATTTAAAACCACACGTTAAATACACTACAACTGACCAATTCACTTTGTACGGTATGAATCAAGGTAAGTACCCTGTATTTGAGAGAACCAGCATTATGGAACAATACACGTTACCGTGAATACGATTGTGATCACTTTTTGACAGTTCGGTCTACTAAATAAACGCGTATCCGCGGCAGGAAATGCTACCGGGGCAAAAACACACTTAGCACCCGAGATACCCAGAGAGAGTTGGGGGCAAAAATCATAGGCAATATTCTAGTTAGGCAAACAGAATCGAAGAACACTCATGGACAGAAATGCAAGAGTCAGGAGGCTGGAGCCAATGTCAAGTGGAACCGGGTTCCTGCGTCGAAGATCACAGGTCAGATAGTTCGCGATTCAAAGTTGCCAAGAGTACTTTAGATATTGTCAAATGTTCAGAAGCAAAAGTTATAAGGAGGGAAAAATAAGGGCAAGCCTTATAAGTGAAATAGCGATTTCACCCAAGATTCCTCAAGCAGGACACAGTACCTTTTCAAAGAAGAAGCTGGTGCCACGGCAGTTGTTCCTGGTAGTTTCCTGTAGACCCATGATTCCTGGCTTCGGCACGAAGAAGGACGATGAAGGGGGTCTACACAACACAGGGATGAGGCCGGCAGCAGCAACGATGAATAAAAGGTGCGCTCCTTCAAAACAGGAGAGGCTCTTCAGGTGGCTATCCGGACCACTGCAGCAGTTTGCAGCAATTTCGAGAACAAAGGGGACCTCTGGCTGAAGAAGATGAGCTGGTTATCCCCACCAGGCTCAAGGGAAGAAGACTCCGGACTGGATCTTCTCTTAGTCGTTGTAGGGATGGTAGCTCAGGACTGCAGCAGGGCTTCATCAGGACGGGATAGTTGCAGCAGTTGACCTTTCCTCCGCTTCTCTTCGGTTCCTTGTAGTTCCAGTGGCGACTCTCTGACTTCCAGCCCAAGAGACCTGCCTTTTATGCAAAAATCCCCCATTCACACAGCCTGGCTGTCAATAACCCAGCAGGGGGGTTGTCCAGCCCGGACAACAACCTCAGCCAATCATGAAAAAGTGTGACTTGGGTTTTCTAGGATACCATGTGCAGGGGGTGACTACACCTCTCCCTCACATTCAGCCCACCTACACACCCAGGCGCCTAGAGGAGGGTTTCTTGGCAGAATACCGCCAAAAGGC
The DNA here is from genome assembly GCF_040938575.1 of Ambystoma mexicanum. Taxonomy (NCBI): domain Eukaryota; kingdom Metazoa; phylum Chordata; class Amphibia; order Caudata; family Ambystomatidae; genus Ambystoma; species Ambystoma mexicanum. The sequence goes on from NC_090922.1 coordinate 389,787,076, forward strand.
ACTGAACAAAGAAGGCAAACCTGGTTTGCCGTACAAAGTAAAACACAAGAAGGAGTTTAACAAAAAGAAATGGCGAATAAACCGCCAAAAGAAAAAGCATTTGGTCAAGCGGGTTTAAGTTCGAGGCTAACATAATAGCCTACAATATTACCACGGTTATATAAGATAACCGCGGTAGAAAATTAGGGTACATACCACTGCCACCAGCCACGTCTAAATGTTTAGAGCAAAACAATGCTCTAGGAGGTACAGATTAAAAAGGGCTAAGGAGTAACCCTTCCCAGCACTCCCTGTAAAATGGGGTGTACTGGATCTGTGGTTAATTTGACTAAGTAAAGTTAATGGTAACTTTACCCTTTTCTGGGGGACAGTAGTCAGCCTCAGAAATGGAGTCGGTAGGAAGTCTAAGCGACAACCCTGTGTCACTGCACAGAAGGTACTGTGTGACACACACAAGAAGGGGGCTACTGAAATGGTGTACTCCAGAGTCCACAATCACCAAAAACTGGTAAAACACATAGCAAAACACAAGTAAGAGTGGGGGAAAAGCTCACACTCTTACCAAGTGGAAAGAAATAACTGCAGAGATACAGCAAAGCTGCTGAGGGACTCACTAGGTAAGGGAAATTAGCCATGAAATGAGAATTCTCCCTTACACCGGCTTACCAGCCACACCCTGCCACTCCTAGAGAGGGAGCATGTGCAAAGGCAATCCTAGCAGCCACACCCAAGAATACACTTGGGGCTGCTTAATGGATGGAATGTTCAAGGTTAATGCATCTGAAGTGTTATGTCCATAATAAAAACTTTTTGGTGTTAAATAGATGTTCTTGTTTACTTTTGTTCATGAGCCTGGTGCCAAAGGCGCCAGGACAGTGTCCACCCAGGTCTCCTGTGCATGCGACCCCTGCATGTCTGCGCCCCTTACTTCATGACCATGACTGCTGCATACCAATGGCAGGTCCTGTGGCAGGTCATCAGCAGAGATGTGCTTCGTGCAACCACTCGTTCCCGGCCTCAGAACCTCATGCTCTCTGTCTTGAGTGCCTGGGGTCCGACCCAAGGGGTGAAGGATGGTCAGGTGCTACCGCCAAGAGTCAGTCCTCTGCAAGATCCAGCAAGACTACCGGTGCAGATGCGCAGGACGCACAGCCTACCAGAGTTTGCTCCGAGGTCGTGATTCTGGGCGTTTCGACTACCGGTCAGGCAGCCGAGGGCTCAGTGCCTACCAGAGTGGTCTCTGAAGACTGTTAGGGAGAATTCTCATTTATGGCCAATTTCCCTCACCTAGTGAGTCTCTCAGCACCTTTGCTGGATTTCTGGGGTTTATTTTTTCACCAGGTAAGAGCGTGAGCCTTTTTTCCCACTCTTACATGTGTTTTGCCATGTGTATTTCAACTGTTTGTGTGATCTGGGCTCTGGAGCCCCACTTTTTGTGTGTGTTACACAGCACCTTCAGTGCAGTGACACAGGGTTGTCTTTAAGACTTCCCCCTGACTCCATTTTTCTGGGGCTGACTACCGTCAGCCAGAAACAGGTAAAGTTGCCATTAACTTTATATAGTCATTTAAACTACAGAGCCAGTACACCCCATCTTACATTGAGTACTGGAAAGGGTTTATTCCTATCCCTTTTCATCTGTGCCTCTCTGAGATTTGTTTTGCTCTTTTAACATTTAGACTTGTCTGGTGGCAGTGGTATCTACCCTAACTTTTCTACCGCGATTATACTATATAAACGTGGTACTGTTCCAGGCTATTGTATTAGCCTAGAACATAAACCCTCTTGACCAAATACTCTTTCTTTTGGCTCCGGTCGGGTTTATTTGCCATTTCAGTCCTTCTTGTGTTTTATTTTGCGCAGCAAACCAGGTTTGCCTTCTTTGTTCACCGTCTTTTGGCAGGCTTCTATCAAGAAGCCCTCCTTTTGGCGCCTGGGTGTCTAGGTGGGCTGAATGTGAGGGAGGGGTGTAGTCACCCCCTGCACAGTGTATCCTTGGAAACCCAAGTCGCACTTCGTTGTGATTGGCTGAGGTGGTTGTCCGGGCCGGACAACCCCCCTTTGGTGTGATTGACAGCCAGGCTGTGTTAATGGGGGGTTTCCGCATAAAAGGCAGGACTCTTGGGCTGGAAGTCAGAGTCGCCACTGGAACTGCAAGGAACCGAAGAGAAGCGGAGAAGAAGACGGCTGCTGCAACTACCGAGTCCCAGAGGAGCCCTGCTGCAGTCCTGAGTGATCTACCCTTCAACGACAAGAGAAGATCCAGTCCGGAGTCTTCTTCCCTTGAGCCTGGTGGGATCAACCAGCTCATTTTCCACAGGCAGAGGATCCTCTACTTGGTCGAAATTGCTGCACAAAGCTGTAGTGGTCTGGATAGCCATCGAAAGAGCCTTTCCTGTTTTAAAGGAGCACACCTTTTATTCACCGTTGCTTTTGCTGCTGCTGGCCTAGTGCAGATCGCTCCAGACATCCTCCTTCTTCTCCACACAACTGAAGCTTCAGTGACCGTGAGTCTGCAGGAACTACCAGGAACAACTGCCGTGGCACCAGCTTTTCTTCACTTGAATAAGGTACTGTGTCCGATCTCGAGGAACTGGGGTGAACCCCTTTTTCCTCACTAAAGGCTTGTCCTTATCTTCCTTCCCTCTTATAACTTTTGCTTCCTCATTTGACAATATCCAAGTACTCTTGGCAATTTCGAATCGTGAACTGTACTAACCGTGTGATCCTCGACAACAGGAACCCTGTTCCACTTGACACTGGCGCAGGCCTATTGACTTTTATTCACTTGTAGGAAAGTGTCCTCCGATCCTATCTGCCTTCACTAAAGTATTGCCTATGATTTTTATCCCCAACTCTCTTGTGTTGATTCATGTGCGAAGTGTGTTTTAACTCCGGTAACATTTCTTCCCGCGGGTACGCGTATTTTTAGTAAGACCTAGCTGTCATTACTGTCAAAAAGTTATCGCATCTGTCCCCCCGGAAACGTCGTTGTTTCCCAACACCGGTCTGTCAAAACCAAAGGCACTTACCTTGAATTGTATTGCACAAAGTGAATTGGTTGTCTGTAGTGTATTTTTCGTTGATTTTAAAGTACTAGATGTGAAGTGTTTTATGAACAGATGGTCTGGAAATAAATGTACTTTTACTTTTCAACCAAAAACATTGAGTCAGTGTTTGCTTGAGTCACAGTAATTGTGGTCCTTTGTATAATCTCTACTACTGCTCAGTTGCTCTTGAGATAAGTCTGGCTACTCCGCTACTGCTACCACTCTACCTGTGTAGTACAGGCTTTTACCAAAGGTGAACTTGTATTGCCACTTGTAGACTTAATTGTGCGTAGTGGTCCCTAAGGGCACTGCACAGGATTCTGCCTAACACTGGTGTACAGCGGTGGGATTTTTAAGTATAGTGAATTCACTTAGAGTGCTGCTATTACCTTGGGTCAACTAACCACAAGTCTAAACACCACTTATTTGTTAACTGAAAAATCATGTCAAATATGGTAAACTACAGTGAAGAGAGTCACTTAAACTATACTGCTGAGGTTCTGAGAACCATGTGTAGAGAGAGGAGCCTCTCTGGTGAAGGAATGAAATCTGAACTGGTTGCTAAGTTATTGGGAAAACAAAGTCCTGGAGAGTGGGTCAGAAGAGCCTACCACTCCAGCAAATGTGGATACTGATGTTTCTGATTCTGAGTGTGTTGGATTAGAAGAAGTAGATGAGTCGTGTTGGGAAACCCTACAACTCCCTTGTACACTCCTTTGCACAACCTCTGTCCACAGGGACCCCCGCAATTCCTACACTCGCCCCTGAGTTTATTGTACTAGAGAAAACGAGACTTGAATTAGAAGTGAAATGTATTAATGCACAAACTGCCATGAAACATCAAGAATTAAGGCTCAGAGAAATGGAGATGGCTCATGCTCTAGATATGAAGAAATTGTCTTTAGAAAATGCTTCTCTTCCAGAGTCTTCCAGGTCTTCCAGCCCTAAGAGACCCCGTATGCCAAAAGAAATGATTGGTATGTATGAGACTAAACTTGATGTTTTGGATTGGTTAGCAATGTTTGAGTACAATCATGGGATTCAGGGTATCACAGGGAATCAGTTGATTCCTTGGCTTTTCTCTAGGCTTGCCCTGTTGCAAGAGATGCTGTAATGGAGTTGGGGGAGGAGAATCCGCAGGATTATGAGTGTGTGAAGCTAGCTTTGATAGCTAGATTTGGGAAGACGCCTTCCCAGTACCCTAAGAGGTTTAGGAACCTCAAAAAGCATGATGGTACCCCTTGGGCTACCTGGGTGTGTGAATGTTTGAAGAATTTAGATGGTTGGGTTAAGGGTTACAAAGTGAACACTTATGAAGGTTTGAGGAATCTTGTGATGTTGGAGTCAATCTATGATGCCTGCCCTCCTGAGCTTAGACATAACTTGGCTGATTCAAAGGAGATACATCCTAAGAAGTTAGCTAAGGCTGCTGACTTGTGGGTTACCAACAGGGCTACTCACAAGGATTCTAGGGCAACTCAGAAAAAGGATGAGGGAAAGCAGCCAAAGAAAAACACAAAAGCGAATTCCAATAATTCCAATCCAAAAGAGGGCCCCAAACATAACCAGGGTAAGCCACAAGGGAAACCGAATCAGGCTAGTGTACCATCTGGTCCCAAAGCAGATGGAGGTCAGAACAAACCCCCATTCATTAAAGCATTTGAAAAATGTTTTGCTTGTGGGTCAACTGACCATGTGAAAGGGGATCCCAGATGTAAGGGTAAACCTTCAGGGGTCCACACTGTCTCCTTAGCCTTCTCCCAGGTGGATGACGCACCTATTGCCAGTGGAAACTTTCAGTTACTAGCTGATGATCCTTGAGTCTCAGCTAGTGTTTCTTTAGTGTCCTTGGGTCTTTGGGAACAACAGAACCTAGATGTCTATAACTCAATCCCAGATAATACTAAAGAGTATTATAAAGCTAGTGTTCTTGTGGATGGTCAGGAGACCCCTGCATCAGAGCCACTGGAGCCAGCATAACTGTGGTTGATGAATGTTTTTTCAAGGTGGAGGATGTTGCTAAGGCACCCAAACACCTAACCAAGTTAGCTGGAGGCCCTGTGCAAATGGTTCCCCAGTTAGCAGCTCTCATCCAGTGCAATGACATGACTGTCAGGATACCTATAAGCGTGCAAAATAACGTACCTGGGAGAATCCTGTTGGGTAATGACCTTAAAACGCTTGGAGTTGTATAGTACCCCCAGGCCTCCCAGCAAAAGGAAGCAGGAGCTCGCAAGGTCTGCTAGGGAGAGAAACTTGAGAGGCTCTCCTGGGGACTTGATAGAAGAAACTATCACCCCAAGTCCACAGGACATACTTACTGCTATTGCAGGACCGAAAGAGACAAAGGGGAAACCCAAGTCTGCCAACAAAAAAACAGCAAGCACCCCTGTGCCCAAATGGACATCTCCAAGACTGTCCAAAGTCACACCTGTGACTCCTCCACCAGCTGAGGCTGAGTGTGAGGTTCAACCCTGTATGGTTCAACTAGATACTGAGGAATCAGATCTAGAAGAGGATCTTACTCTGTTTGGAGATCTTGACTCTGTTGAACATCCTGAGCTGCAGTGTTTACTGGCAGAAGGTGGACCCAACAGGGTGGACTTCAGCAGAGGACAAAGAGAGTGTCCTACTCTTGAAGGTCTTTGCCTACAGGCAGCTTCTCAGCTCAATGGGGCAGAGCCTGGAAAGTATAGGTTGCACTGGGAAGATGGCCTCTTCTACAGTGAACCGACTAAGTCAACCCCTGGAGACTGCAAAAGACTTGTAGTACCGCTAGTGAGCCGACTCCAGTTCCTACAGTTAGCCCACGATATACCTTTGGCTGGTCACTTAGGTTTTAAGAAGACCAAGGAAACTACTTCTACTGGCCTAAATTGGGTTCAGAAGTAGAGACATTCTGTAGGAGCTGCCACACTTGCCAAACCTCTGGCAAGAGTAGAGCCAAGAATGTGGCACCCTTGGTGCCTCTCCCAGTGGTGGGAGTTCCTTTTGAGAGGGTCGGATTGACATTGTTGGTCCTCTTGATCCTTTCACATCTTCAGGTAACAGGTTTATCCTGGTTGTAGTAGACCATGCTACTAGGTATCCTGAAGCAATACCTATGAGGACGGTTACGTCTCAGGCTGTGGCTAAGGCCCTACTTGGTATTTTTACCAGAGTAGGTTTTCCTAAGGAGGTGATATCTGACAGGGTATACAATTTTCTACTGCCTACCATTTCCAAACCAATGGGTTTGTAGAGAGGTTTAACAGGTGCCTTAGAAGAACCCTTTAAAAGAAAGTCGGACCTTCTACTGCCATGCCTTCTCTTTGCATATAGAGAAATCCCTCAGGAGGGAGTAGGTTACAGTCCCTTTGAACTTCTCTATGGCCATCCAGTCAGAGGACCATTGGCCCTGATTAAGGATGGGTTGGAAAGTGTTCCTTCCCCCAAGCGAGTCAGAGTGACTGACTATGTGATAGGTCTCCGGAGGAGAATGTCACACATGATGGCAGAAGCAAGTGATCACCTGAAAGCTGGTCAAGCTCTGGTCAAGCATTGGCATGACCAGAAGGCTAACATGGATGAGTTTACTCAAGACCAACTTGTTCTTGTTATGGTACCTACAAGGCAGAGGGCCTTACAGGACAAATGGATAGGACCCTTCAAAGTCGTGGGTAAACTTGGAGAGGTAAACTATCTGATGGATTTAGGCAATCCTAAGGAGGCTCCTAGAGTCTTTCATGCCAACCGTTTAAAGGCTTTTGTCTCTAGACCTGACATGGGAGCATTGCTCCTAGCTTCAGCTCAGGAGGAGGATGAGAGTGAACCTCTACCTGACCTCCTCAGAGGCTTACCTTTCAATGAGCATGTGGAAGGAGTTCATCTCTCTTCCAGTCTAACATCTGACCAGCAGGAAGAGTGCAAATGACTGTTAAATCAGTTTGCCTCCCTGTTCTCACTTTCACCTGGCTTGACCCCTTGGGGCCAGCATGATATCCTCACTGGTGACTATTTGCCTGTGAAAAGCAGGGGGTACAGAATGTCAGAAAATATAAGAACCCATATAAGGATGAGGTCAACAAGATGCTTGATCTTGGGGTTATAGAACCCTCTACTAGTCCATGGTCTAGCCCAGTTGTGCTTGTACCAAAGGCAGAATCCAAGGAGTTGAGATTATGTGTGGACTATAGAGCTCTAAATGCAGTCACCAACACTGATGCCCATCCTTTACCTAGAACAGATGAGCTGGTGGACTTACTTGGTGCAGCCAAGTACCTCAGCACATTTGACCTAACGTCAGGCTATTGGCAAATAGCCCTAACAGGCCATGCCAAGGAAAAAACGGCATCTCCACCCCAGCAGGCCTCTACCAATTTAAGGTAATGCCTTTTGGACTAAAGAATGCACCTGCTACATTTCAGAGGATGGTCAATTAAGTTCTGAATGGGATAGAGGACTTTGGCATGGCATACTTGGATGGCATTGCAGTGTTCAGCCCTACATGGAAAGAACATATTGATCACCTAGGGTATGTTTTGCAGGCTCTTGAGCAGGCCAATCTGACTATAAAGGCAAGTAAATGTCAAATTGGCCAGAGCAAAGTGGTCTACCTTGGACATGAGGTAGGAGGAGGTGAAATAATGCCATTGCCTAGCAAAGTACAAGCTGTACAAAACTGGGCCACCCCTACTACTCAAACCCAAGTGAGAGCCTTCCTAGGTCTCACTGGGTACTACAGGAACTTCATAGAGAACTATGGGACCGTAGCCTCTCCCTTGAATGTTGTCTCCTCTCCCAAATTTCCTAAAAAGGTCAAATGGAATGAGGAGTGCACTCCAGCCTTTGAAGGCCTGAAGAAATCCCTTTGTCAAGCTCCAGTCCTACAAGCTCCTGACTACCACCAACCCTTCATTATACAAAGTGATGCTTCTAATACAGATATAGGTGCAGTCCTTAGTCAACTGGATGAGAAAGGTAGGGAACATCCCATTTGTTTCATCAGCAGGAAGTTAAAGGATCCTGAGACAAGGTGGGCAAAAATAGAACGCAAATGTTTTGCTATTGTGTGGGCACTGAAGTTGTTTAGACCATACTTGTATGGATCTACTTTCATTATTCAGACTGACCACCAACCCTTGAGATGGCTGATGCAAATGAAAGGGGAAAAACTACTAAGATGGTCAATCTGCCTGCAAGGGTTTGATTTTACCATTTAGCACAGAGCAGGAAGTTGCCACTAAAATGCTGATGGTCTCTCTAGGATGTTTATAACCGACTAGATTTATGAGATCCATCCAGGAGTGGATTAAATCCTCCTGTCCCTTAGTATGGGGGGAGGGGGGTGAGTGTTAGGGAGAATTCTAATTTATGGCAAATTTCCCTCACCTAGTGAGTCCCTCAGCATCTTTGCTAGATTTCTGGGGTTTATTTTTTCCCCAGGTAAGAGCGTGAGCCTTTTTTCCCACTCTTACATGTGTTTTGCCATGTGTATTTCAACTGTTTGTGTGATCTTGGGCTCTGGAGCTACACCACTCCATGAGCCCCACTTTTTGTGTGTGTTACACAGCACCTTCAGTGCATTGACACAGGGTTGTCTTTGAGACTTCCCCCTGACTCCATTTTTCTGGGGCTGACTACCGTCCCCCAGAAACAGGTAAAGTTGCCATTAACTTTATATAGTCATTTAAACTACAGAGCCAGTACACCCCATCTTACATTGAGTACTGGAAAGGGTTAATTCCTATCCCTTTTTGTCTGTGCCTCTCTGAGCTTTATTTTGCTCTCTTAACACTAAGACTTGGCTGGTGGCAGTGGTATCTACCCTATCTTTTCTACCACGATTATATTATGTAAATGTGGTACTGTTTTAGGCTATTGTATTAGCCTCGAACTTAAACCAGCTTGACCAAATACTTTTTATTTTGGCTCCGGTTGGGTTTTATCGCCATTTCTTTTTGTTAAAATCCTTCTTGTGTTTTACTTTGCACGGCAAACCAGGTTTGCCTCCTTTGTTCGCCAACCTTTGGCAGGCTTCTGTCCAGAAGCCCTCCTTTGGCGTCTGGGTGTCTAGGTGGGCTGAATGTGAGGGAGGGGTGTAGTCACCCCCTGCACAGGGTCTTCTTGGAGACCCAAGTCGCACTTTGTCTTGATTGGCTGATGTGGTTGTCCGGGCCGGACAACCCCCCCTGCCGAGTGATGCAAGCCAGGCTGTGTGAATGGGGGATTTTGGCATAAAAGGCAGGACTCTTGGGCAGAGTCGCCACTGGAACTGCAAGGAACCGAAGAGAAGCGGAGAAGAAGACGGCTGCTGCAACTCCTGAGTCCCGGTGAAGCCCTGCTGCAGTCCTGAGCTATCTACCCTTCAACGACAAGAGAAGCTCCAGTCCGGAGTCTTCTTCCCTGCAGCCTGGTGGAATCAACCAGCTCACCTTCCACAGGCAAAGGACCCTCTTCTTCGTCGAAATCGCTGCACACAGCTGTAGTGGTCCGGATAACCACCTGAAGAGCCTCTCCTGTTTTAAAGGAGCGCACCTTTTATTCCTACGTTGCTTTGCTGTTGCCGGCCTCATCCCTGGGCAGTGCAGATCGCTCCAGACGTCCTTCTTCTTGTCCCCACGACTGAAGCTTCAGGAACCGTGCGTCTGCAGGAACTACCAGGAACAACTGCCGTGGCACCAGCTTTTCTTCATAGGAACAATGTACTGTGCCCGACTTCGAGGAATTAGGGTGAACCCTTTTCTCCTCACCAAAGGCTTGTCCCCATCTTCTTCCCTCTTATAACCTTTGCCTCCCTTTTGACAATATCCAAGTACTCCTGGCAATCTCGTATCATGAACTGTTCTAACCTTGTGATCCTCGACAACAGGACCCCTGTCCCATTGACACTGGCGCAGGCCTATTCACTTTTATCTACGTTTTAGAAAGTGTCTCTTGATTCTGTCTGCCTTGACAAAAGTATTGCCTAGGATTTTTATCCCCAACTCTCTTTTGTTAATTTATGTGCTAAGTGTGTTTGACTTCGGTAACATTTCTTCTCACGGGTACGCCGTTCTTTAGTAAGACCGAACTGTCATTACTGTCAAAAAGTGATTGCATATAAACCCACGGTAACGTCTTTGTTTCACAACACCGGTCCGTCAAATCCAATGTACTTACCTTCAATTGAAATTGGTTGTGTGTAGTGTATTTGAAATGTGGTTTTAATTTAATAGACGTGAAGTGTTTTATGAACAGATGGTTTAAAAATAAATGTACTTATATTTTGTAACCAGAAACCTTGAGTCAGTGTTTGCTTGAGTCACAGTAATTGTAGTCCTTTGTGTAATCTCTACTACTGCTCATTTGCTCTTGAGATAAGTCTGGCTGCTCCGCTACTACTACCACTCTAACTGTGTAGTACAGGCTTGTACCAAAGGTGAAATTGTACTACCACCTGTAGTCTTAATCTTGTGTAGTGGTGCCCAAGGACACTGCCCAGTATTCTGCCTAACAAGTACGACGCTGCTGCTTTGGGTTTAGGACCCAGGACGTGTCCGCCAGTGTCTGAGCCTGCTCGAGCGCCTTCACGCCCTCCCGCACAGGGCGTGACGCAAGGCCCCAAAATGGTGGATAGGCACGTGGCGGAGCCTGCTAGGCAGGCAACCATTTTGGATTTAAATCAACGCGTGCCTTTGCTATCGCCTGTTGAATGGGCCTGGCAAGAAGGTCCCAGTCTCCTTCCACCTGGAAGCAATGGCGGACTGTATGCCTTGCAGCAACAAGCCTCAAGCGCTTCAACCGGGAGCGGCAGACCATTGCTTGAGTGGGCCGGGCCCCTAGGGATCCGGCGACTAGCCAAGATCACTTCTTCGAGCACTTCCTCTTCCTCGTGGTTTCCCCTCAGTTGACATGGATCCTGAAGAGTATAGTGAAGGAGGTGATCCCGCAGGTGGTGCCTCCACGGCCGCCTCCTCTGGGTCCTCTGCCAGTTTCTCTAGTGCTACCGGTACCAGTGCCGGTCCAGGCCCTACCAGTTGTTCAGACCCCTCCACCTCCTGTACCACCAACGCTTCCGCTTCAACAGCCATCAGACCTGTCTTTGGCTACAGACCCAGGGGCACCCTACCGGCACCTATGTCCCAGGGCCCGGACTCCCCTCAGTCAGAAAAAAAGGGATGTGACAGGGGGTGTGTGGATGACTCCCAGGACGATTAACCCTCGACATCCGTTAAGGCCTTTCATGACCGCCCTCAGGGCCTGGCAGAGTTCTCGGTGGTCCCTCTAACCAAGGAAGCCCCCCAGGAGTCGGGAGGGCTAGAAGAGGTTTTAGGCAAGCACACCACGATCCGGACTGACATCCCCTCTCTAGAAGGATGTCCTGCAGGTGACGGCAAAGTGTGAGAGAAGCCCAGGGCCAACACCCAGATGAACAAGAAGTTGGACAACAGGTTCAGGCTGACAGACGGGGAGACAATCGTCCTGACCTCCCATCCGCAGCCACGTTCTTCAGTGGGGGCTTCGGGCCGCCCTATATTCTAAACCTTCATCTTTGTCGTCTTCCTACTCAGGAGCCACCTCCAGTTGTCTTTTCAAGGTACTTCGGTTTTTGGACAAATGCTGTTATGCCATATCACACTGCATCTGTGGCAAGCCAACACCCTTTTAGCTGCGGCTAACCAGAAGCTGTGATTGGAGCTCAGGGAGTTTCTGCCTGACCTCCCTTTGGATAGGCAAGCTTCTTTCAAGCCCGGTCTGGCAGATGCCAGGGCCGTTACGCACAACCTCATGGAGTCTTCAGTCTCCCACATCGACACAGCCAGCAAAGGCATGACATGCAAGAGCAGATCCTAGATCTCCACTTTGAGGGCGTGGACCTCTTTCATTCGTCAACCGATGATGAGTTGACTAAGAAGAAAACCTCCACTCAAAGCGCCAAGTCCTTGGCCATCCTGACAAAGCCAGGGCAGAAGTCCTTTCCTCAGTCCCAGGGTAGGACCGAATTCAAACTCGTTTTCACCGGCTTCAATGGGTTTTGGGACTGCGCTACCCAGAGGCCTGATATGTCACCCAGTGACAACAGGAGGAAGCAGCAGAGGACGTTGCACAGGTTTTTCTGCTTCTGCTCCCGCCTTCGACATCAAGAAAAAGTGACATCACGGTCAGGAACACAGTCCCTCAGTAGGGGGCCAACTGGCTCTTTTCCTGGACAGCTGGAATCGTCTTTTCAAGAACCCTGGGATCCTAGCCATCTTTGCCACAGGCTTCAGTCTTCCCTTTCCTCCAGCAACCTCTCCTCCTCTTCATCAGATCAGGTCCCCGGCTCTTTTATGGGAGGTCCTTTCGCTCTTGGAGATGCAGGCGGTAGAACCGGTTCCTCGATCAGACAGGGGCCACGGTTTCTACTCGAGGATTTTTGCGGTACCCAAGAACAACCAGGCTGGCCTGAGGGTTATAAAGAACCTGTCAATCTGTCTTTACCAATAGAACTCTTCAAGATGATTACTCCCACGCACATAGCAGAGTCTCTGTGTGCAGGGGACTGGATATTTTCCCTAGACCTCAAGGATGCGTACCTGCACGTCCCCATCTACCAGGCTCATCGGAAGTCTCTGTGGTTCATGATTATGTTGTACCACTTCCAGTAAAAGGTGCTGCCTTTCGGCCTGAACTTGGCCCTTTGTGTCTTCATGATGTTGATGAACGCAGTGGTGGGTCTCCTCCACTTGGAGGGCCATCACCTATACCCTTAACTGAATGACCTGCTGGTGAGGGCAGGGTCACCCGAATGGGTGGTACACTGCTGCCAGAGATTGGCAGATATTCTTCATCAGCTAGGGTTCTCCCTCAACCAGAGGAAGTCAAAATTGTGCCGCTTCCAGGATCTGGTCTTCCTAGGGGTGTGTTGGAACACGGGCGTTCAGCGGGTGTTCCCCACACTCGAAATGCTCCTTTCCCTCCGCACGGTGATAGGGACCTTTCTGGCCAACTCAACCACCATGGCATAGTGGTTCCAGCACCTTCTGGGGCTGATGGCCTCCTGCATGCTCACTGTGCAGCACGCTGGCCTCAAGATGAGGCGCCTCCAGCTCCACCTGGTGGCCAATTGGGATAAGGAGACAGGCTTCTTAGTTGGACAGGATCCCAATACCCCAGCTCCTCCTGCCCGATATTCACTGGTGATTGATGGGCAGCAAAGTTTATATGGGAGCCCCCTTCATCCGACCGGCGCCTGCCTTGGTGGTCATGATGTAAGTTCTCTTTTGGGCTCAGGGGCTACGTGATTCATGGCGCATTTTCCTGGGCGGAAGCCCTCCTGCATATCAATCTGCTCGAGCTCAAGGCAGTGGCCCTGGCCCTCAAGGCGTTTCTGCCCCTCATCAGGGACAGGTCTGTTCAGTTCAGGATGGACAATTCTACAATATTTTACCTGAAAAAGCAGGGGTGGCACCCATTTTTCTCCTCCTCTGCATGGAGGTGGTATCGATCTGGGAATTGGCCCTGACGGAGGGGATTTGGATTTTAGCAGTCCACCTCCCGGGTGACAGCAATGCAGAAGCAGACCAGCTTAGCCGTTTCGGGTTCAACACCTACGAGTGGGAGCTGCACATCGACTCCTTGTGGCCCCTGTTAAAGCGGTGGGGGTTCACGGACCTGTACTTGTTTGCATCTTCTCTGATTTCCAAGTGCCCCCAGTTTGCTCCTTGGGCAGGATGGGGTCAGGGGTCTCTGGGAGATGCCTTCCAGATCTGTTGGCACGACGAACGCAGGCGTTATGCATTCCCACCCCCCTTCCTTTGCTTCAGCTGACACTCCGCAAATTCTGGGCTTCGATGGGCTGCAGCTTCATCCTAATTACCGCCCCTGCCCCCACTGGCCTTCAAGAGCCTGGTTTTCGGATCTGCTGCAGTTGTGCTCCCAGGGGCTCGTCCCCCTTCCGATCCCCATCAGGGTCTTCCCGACGTAGCAGGGCAGGGCAGTGGTACATCCGGCCTGGCAATCTGGTTCCTGTCCAGCTAAGGCTACATACAGCATGCTACATTTTCAGATGACAACTGGGACATCATTCAACAGGCCAGGAGGCCCTCTATTCGGTCCCCGTATAAGAGCAAATGGACTAGGTTCTGCCATTGGGCTCATGACAAGGGTCTGGATCCTGTCTCGGGGGCTTGGGGCTTACAAGAATTCCCCTCAGCATGTGTTTTTCGGCGGCCAACTACGTGCTTAAGGCCCACCTCAGGGGGTTGTCTAGGCTTTTCCCTCCGGTGCATAGACTGCATCCGATCTGGGATCTCCATGTGGTTCTTGCAGCTCAAACCTTTCAAGCCAATAACCTATGTGGACATCCGGACGGTAATGCTAAAGACAGTTTTGCTGGTAGCTCTCACCTGCACGCGCAGCGCCAGCGAGCTGCAGGTGTTGTCTTTGTGCAAGCCCTTCACCACATTTCACAACGACAAGCTCATCTTGTGCACGCACCCAAACATCATGCCCAAGGTGGTCTCTCTATTTCATATGAATCAAGAGATCTGCCTGCCAGTGTTGTTCCCGAACCCGCAGTCAGAGACAGTGAGGACACTATATTCCTTGGACCTCAAGAGGCTCCTCAAGTTTTACCTCTCTTGGAAGAAATCCTTCAAGATGTCTGAGGCATTGTTTGTCACTTTTGGGGGGGCCTCCCCCAGCTCTCAGGCTTCCTAGGCTTCTATCACCCATTGGATGGTTCAGGTCATTTCAGAGGCGTATAGTCATGGGCAAGCCGGTTCTGAAGGGGATTCATGCTCATGCGGTTAGGGCTAAGGCCAAGGCAGTCACATTTCAGAGACCTGCTTCTTGGGATGTTATCAGCAGGGCAGCCACTTCGGCCACTCCATCAGCATTCTGCAGACGCTATTCCCTAGACACCAGCTCCAGGCACTATGCTGAGTTTGATCATGCAGTTCTGCGGAACCCGTTAGCTTCTTCCTAGATATGAGGCAGGCTGTCAGGGCTCCACCCTATGGTCTTGTTTGGTGGAATCATCCACAAGGATGGAGCAAAGGGGACAGGGTGTATGAGTAATTAAAGTTACTGTAGTGACTAGAGTACTCATGTCCCCCCGACCTTCCCCCGCTTGTATGCCAGGGGCTAATATGTAATAAGTGTAGCCAGGTATCCAAGTGTCCGATTTGTTCAAAGGGGGCTGAGGTGAGGCAGCTTGAGGCGATGAAAAGATTGTTTTCTTTAGATCTGCTCACCTAAAAAATAATTTCTAAATGGAACTGTCGCACCCCTGCCGCACACAAGTGCGCACAGGGGCTGACAAGCACTTCGGGACCCAAAAGCGCAGGAAGAGGAGAACTGGTAAGTGTGTGTGTGGGTGCGTGTGGGTGGGTGCGTGTGTGTTGTGTGTATGTATGTGTTTCGGTTTGGGAGAGAGGGGTTGGCCCAGGCTGAGAGATGGGTAATCCTGTGGGGGAGGCTGGCGGTGAGGGGCAGGGATGATCAATAGTGGGTTCATGGGGGGTCAGACCCCCTGAATATTTTTTTTTTAAATGCATTTTAAAGGTCTCGAGAAAAAAACCTTTACAATGCAGGTTTTCCGATAAAAATAAAATCGGGTATTGTAAATCGGTCTGTTTCTCTTGAGACCTTTAAAATTAGGTCTTTTCACATAGAACTGCCGGTGGGCGGGTCTCAGCGGGGTGTTCCCATGCTATGCCCGAGGCTGCGCCCCCATGCGCTGTACTAAATTTAAAGGGGAAGCTCATTTTTCCGCTGCCAAAGGGTCTCGTACCGACCCCATGTTTGGGGACGCTCACAAGGATGGAGGAAAAGATCTCTATGGATTATGAGTACTCTAGTCACTACGGTGAGTAACTTGAATTTTTACCTCTACAGAGCAAAGAGAATTGGGTGGAACTGAGGTAAGGGGCCTTGTCTGGCTCTGCTTATGTACACATTGCTTGTGCAAAGCCACTCCACTGCCCCTGCTGGCTGTAAACAAAAGAAAAAAGGAATCCAGCTCTAGACTACCCTTCCTGAAGACGAGAGGTCTGTGGGATAAATACAATAGGCATCAGAAAATCCACCTTGCACAATGCCAGGAAGGACTACTCTTTTACAATTTAAAAACCTAACTTTTTTGACCATGACTTGCCTGTGCACAATAAAACAAATACTTAAATACTATTATTTAATTACTGAATTCTGGGGAATCTCATTTGATATCTCACTCTCAATGTTCCAATTAATGTTTGCTTTCATGTTTTATTAACAGATCAGTCCAAGTATTACCTCCTCCCCACTTGATTCTTCGTTAAACCGAACGCTAACTTGTGCAGCTTCCCAAAAGCTACTTGATTTGGAAAGCTCAATACCTGTCATTAACTTGAAAGATGGAACACGACTAGCCGGGGAGGATGCTCCGAAAAGGAAAGACTTAGAAAAATGGCTTCAAGAACATCCAGGTTATGTAGAAGATTTGGGGGCTTTTATACCTGTGAGTATATTTATTTTCCTTAAATAAATGAATTGCTTGAATGTTGCCACATGATGAATGTATTGGCTATGATGCAACTTCCTTTGCCTCTTGGTTCCCCTAGTATGAAACATAACAAATGGAAAACTAATGTTCACAATCTATTTGGAAATCAGTAGTAGAAACATTTATTTCCGGAATACAAAACGTTCCCGCAAAGACAACAACAATTGACAGCATAATTACACATTAAGCAATAAAAGAATAAACATCATTCCTCCATCATAAAAACATTGCAACATTTTAAAATAGAAGAACCTTCAATTCATACAATTTAACCCATTCTTTAAAAATGTTAGTAAACCCCAACCCACACAGACCGAGTTCCACCCATAACGGGTAGCTCAGAGCAGGTTCAAACTGAAGGAACCCGTAGTCCTGCAAGAGTGGTTTAAGTGTGCGATCTCTGATTAACGAGAAAGCTGGACAAAATAGTAGAAAATGGGCATTTGGCACGTCGCTAAAAATATATGATAGATTTTCATTAGAATTGGACCTGGCCACCACCACTGCTCTTTAATCAATATAATTAAAATGTGCCCTGGTAATGACAATGCGCTGAAAAGAGTTCTGTGCCCATCACAAATATTTCAGACTGGGCTCGCAATAATCACATGTTTCCTATTAGCAGGACTCCCTATTATCCAAAATAAGCTGGATCACCCTTACCTTTTTGGAATCCCTAGAAATGTTTGATTTAAAAAAAAAACAAATGGAAGATTTGTTTGAATTTTGAGGTGTCATTATAGTGAAAAAGGGGAGCGGGGCACCCTTGTTCACTATAATGGCTTCAGGGGTTGCGGGGTGTCTCCTGCTCCTGACGGGATAACGTTTTAGAAAAAAAAAAAGAAGGGCAGTGCAGTTTCCCATGCACGTAAGTGAAGGGAACCGGCGTCACAGAGGGAAGGAGTAGTCGTCGGCACACAACGAGGTGTGCCGCCAACAGGTAAGTAAGGGGTTGGGGGGAGCGGGTTGCCAGAAATGTCAGCGGGAGAAAAATAACAAAAGTTCAAATAACATTTGTTTTTTTCTTATACAGACATTTCTCATTCGTTCATATCATGGACAACCTGATATGAGGTCCTTTTGAGGCCCTGTAAAATAATACGCTAAGAGGTGCCCTGAACATACCAAAAGCCAACCATATCTCGGCCACGCGACAAAGTGTCCATTGGCTTCCTATAAAAAACAGAATCAGCTACAAAACACTATCCTTGACAGACAAGTGCCTAGCCAACTCCACTCCAAATACCTGAACTGCAAGTTCTCTAAAAACCTCTCTTACAGATCCACCCAAGTGAACCATCTCACTAGCCCGAGATATAAACTGGAAAAATCTGGAGACAAGAGCTTCCCAGTCCTAGCTGCAAAAATGTGGTATGGACTGCCTTCCGACATAAGAACTGAGGCAGTATACCAGCCCTTTCGAACAAAACGGAGAACTTGGTTAGTTGCGCAAGAATGATCTCTGTCCAAGAAGCAGATCCTGTCTGCATTGTGATCTGCTCAAACATGTAACCCTGAGTATGTCCAACTGCAAGCTGCTAAGAAGTAGCAGGCCAACCTCGTATCTGTACTATCATCTGTTATGCAACGTATTAACCGTGAAAACTACTCGGAACTGCTCAAACTTATAACACTGAGCTGCGATATGTTCAAACCTGTAACCCTGTGCTTGTTCCTTGCTCCATTCACAACTTCCTAAGCTGCAGGCCAATGTCAACTGTAGTGCAACCCATTAACATTGTACTCTTGATGTAACTTGTAAACTTGCGCTCAGATACCCTTGGTTTTGGAGCGCCATATAAATAAACAAACAAACCAACCTACTTTTATAGTTCTCAGAACTTTGCAGCATTTCTCAGATAGAAGTATTGAGCCATGTCTCCTTCTGACAAAATTGCTTTACGTACTTAAGCCAGGGAATCTTCAGGTGGGAGTCTCTAGGAAACAAGTGTTTAATTAGCTCCGGGGTTAAACTGGCTTTTCTGTTCCCCCAAACTCTGAGCCAATGATTTACAGGCTGAGCTGCGATAAGAAACCTGCAGCCCAATTCCTGGTGGACTGCAAAATTAGGGGCCAAGCGTTGAAGCCCCAATACTCGTTTCAGAAAAGTGTTTTCCACCACCTGGATGGGCTCAACATTGCTATATCCCCACAGCTCCATGCACAGCTCCTGGCAACAGAAATAGTTTTGGTTTATTAGATCACTCTAGCTAAAATGATCATACACTGTGCACACTTTTGAGCATGAGACCTGCAAAACAAATATATTCAATTACATTTAGGTATAAACATATTTTTTTAATGCAAAAGTAAATAAAGAGTTCATCATTACTCTCAAAAACGTTTTATAACTGTTTCATTTGTGCAACCTACTTCTCTTAGGTTGAATAAGGTGTTAATAATACATGAACTATTATAAGATCTCTCACAGGATATATTTAAATATCATACATTTACTGTTTTTCTTTGTTAGTTCATTGTGAATTCAAAATTCAAAAAATGTCCCAAGTTGACAAAAAGCTGTTTGCTTGGATGATCTGTTTTTCTTTTTTTCTTCTTATTTGGATGCACAATGCGTTTCGGGCTATCTCAGCCCTTCATCAGGTGCGAGCAAATTTATCTATTCCAAATTGTTGTATCTGAAAATAAACATATATCTCTATTTAATTCTTGTGCCTTTAATTTTCGTCTGTTATTAACTTAGAGGGTTGCCTTTTTTAATCATTGTACCTGAAATACTGTGGAATTCTCCCTTCTTCCAATGTCTAATTCTCTTCAGTGGAGCTTCGCTGTTTTGTCCTCTTGAATAAACAAGTGTCCTCCATGCATGTTGTACCCAATCTGCAAAACGAATGGTGCATTCGTTTTAAATCTGAATTTTTTGAGTATACATGTGCGGGTTTTGTGCTGGGAACAGTCGCTACATCATAGCGCTGTGCCCCAGTCACAAAGCCCTGCTTTAGTCATTTACATTTGTTCTCTGTTAAACAGCTTCTTGCTGCCTCACCTGTGTTGGTATATTGTTGCAGGCCAGAGATTCTCAATGTGCCGTGTGTAGAGCCGCGTTATCTGTACTGCGGTTCCGCGGCAAACCGCTCCCTTTCTTCTCCTGCTTCATTCGTGTTTCTCCGTCCGTCCGCTCACACGTCCTCTCTCTCCAGTTCACTCCACACGGTATCACTCGCATCACAGTTGCTGTTCTGTCTTTTGTGTTTGTGTTTACTGGAACTCAACGAGTCTAGTCCCTTCTTGCTTTATACAGGGTATGCGTGTGTAAGAACCACCGTGTTCTCCTGGGCGCCATCTTGGAATGGCTTAGATCGGTCCGTGTTTCATTTATGCATTACCATGGTTTTGAAGATTACTGCATTTCACGGATTTCTTCATCGAGCGGTATGCTCTGCTTACCGATGAACAATGTTTGTATTGTTGAGTCGCGCAGGTTAAATCCACATGCCAAGTTTTTTTCATGGCCCCCTTTAATGTTTTGGGCTTCACTGGTACAGAATAATAATATTAGGTCAGGCAGGTTAGGTCCACATTCAGACTGTTTTACAAGGACCCCTTGTGTTGACGGTGGGCATGGCCTGCGGAAACAATGTTGTTTTAAATATTACTTTCCAGAGAATATTCTGCTTGGTTCTTGATGTGCAGATGTCATGCATGGGCCATGTTTTCTGTCAGTTGTTACAAAAAGCAACTCAAGTCCCAATCCGCATTCATTCCATTTGGCTGCATTGAATCTAATTTCTTAATCCAGTATGTTTCTCTTTGAAGAAGTATTTTATTTGTATCGCCACCTCTTCTTGGTATTTTTATCTGTTCCAGTATGATGAATCTTATTTGTGAGATATTGTGTCTTTCTTTCTTGAAATGTTGGGTCACTGGTGATTTGATAGCTCCTGTCCTGATATTTGATTTATGTTCGGACCATCTTGTTTTAGCCTTTCTCATTGTCATTCCCACGTAATATAGTCCACATGGGCATCTGATGCCGTATATAAGGTTTTTTGAATCACAGGGTGAAGAATGATAAAGATTTATTTTATAACCTTTATGTGGATGATTTAGTGAATTTCCTGTGATCAAGTTGTTACAATTGTTGCAATTATGACAAGGGATTGTTTCCTTATATGTGTCGTGCGTGTGTCTTTCCGCTGAAAAGTCTGCTTTGATAAGGTGTTCTCTCATCGATTTACTTTTAGAGTATGCGAAGAGCGGAGGTTCTGGGAAGAGTCTTCTCATCGTTGGATCCAAGGTCAAGGTTGACCAGTTTTTTTTAATGGTTTTTTTGATTTTTGGACTTTGTTGAGAGAAAGTGGTCACATACACTAATTTGTCTTGTTTCTCCTTTTCTTTGGATGACAATGCTTCTTCTCTGCTGATTCTTGCAGCTTTGACAGCACCTGTTGTGATGATGAATGATTGGTAACCTCTTTTCTCAAACTTGCTTTTCAATTCCTGTGTTTTTTTTTGGCGTATACTTCTTCTTCCGAGATTATCCGTCTGTATCTCAAAAATTGGCTGAAAGGTATGCTTTCTATTGTTCTGCGTGGATGAAAACTATTTGCATGTAGGATGCTGTTTCTATCTGTTAATTTGGTAAATATTGTGGTTTCCAATCTGCCTCTTTTCTTGTAGATTTGTACATCCAGAAATTCAATAGCATCTCTGCTTGTTTTTGTGGTTAGTTTGATCCTGGGCGCCATGTCATTCAGATGTTGGAAAAAAGTAACTAATTCCTCATTCGAACCATTCCAGATTCCAAATATGTCGTCTATGAAACGAAACATGCATTTCAATTTATTCGTCCATCTCTCTTCATTGAATATATGAGTTTCCTCTAGGATGGCCGTATATGTATTGGCATAGCTGGGGGCCATTGCGGCCCCCATCGATGTTCCGGATATTTGTATATAATACTTGTCCTCAAACATGAAGAAATTATTTTGTAGCACAATTTTCAATAATTTTAAAATAAACAATTTATCAGCTTGACAATCAGTGTCTGGTTTCAGCAGTAGCCATTGCATGGCTTCCAAACCGCCCTCATGTGTGATGTTGGTATAGAGGCTTACAACGTCCATTGTAAATAGGATATCGTGCTCATCATCAATTTCAACTGATCTTAGTTTGTTCAGAAAATCATTTGTGTCTTTTATGTATGTTTTACACTTGTGAACTAAAGGTTGTATCGCCTTGTCTATGTATTGCGCTAATGGTTCAAGTAAGCTATTATTTGCAGCAATAATTGGTCTTCCCGGTGGATTAGTTAAGTTTTTGTGGATTTTTGGCAAAATGTATATAATCGGCATCACTGGATGTGAGTTGGCGAGAAAATTCGTTGTGCGGTAGCTTATTAATTCGTCAGTTTCTGCTTCATCTAGTATTGTCTTGATAATTTTCTGCACTTTTTCCGTTGGATTTTAAAATATTTCCAGGTATGTATTATCATCTGATAATTGTCTTTCAATTTCCTTTTTGTATTGTTCTGCATTCATCACCACTAGAGCGCCACCCTTATCTGCTGGTTTCAGTATTAAATTCGGGTTTTGCCACAATTTGTGCAACACTTGTTCTCTTTCGAAAAATGTGTCTTAGATCTTTGTTTGTAATTCAATTTAGACAGATCTTTTAACACTTGTTTTTGAAACACATCAATCATTGAATTTTGAATTGGTGGCATGAATGAACTCTTGGGTTTCATCTCCCGGTATGGACAGTCTTGTTTACTTGTTCCCCATTCACATGTGTCAAAAAATAATTTCAATTTCATCTTTCGGGTTAATTTAAAAAAATCAATTTTTTCTTTCAACAGTGAGCTACTGTGGTACAGGACAAACGAAATGCCCTTCTGTAGGGTTTTTTCTTCAAATGTACTGAGTCTGTGATCTGAGATGTTAATCACTAGTTTCTCTTCTGCAGGAAGTTCACTTTCAGCGATGGGTTTTTTCTTCTTGCCTCTTCTGGTTTTTCCCTGTCTAAAAAAGACGCTATATTTTTTGTTGGTGTTTTCGATGTTTTAGAAGTTGATCGTATTTGTTTGTTCCTTTCAGATTGTTGTGTCTGCTCTTGTGGTTCGGATTCTCCGCTAGATGCCTCCGATGATGGACTTCCCGTCATTGGGGTTCTTCTGTTATAGGGTGTTCTTCCACTCTTAGAGCTATCTTTTTGTTGATAATATTCTTTCCATGAATACACTATATCAAGCTTGTAATCCAGAGTGTCCCTCCGGAATTTTCTTATTTTCTTTGGTTCGATTTCCTTTTTGTATGAACCTAATTTTCAGTTTGTTTCTTCTAATACAGTCACCAGTTCTTCCTTGGTTATAGTTTTTACTAATGCAGTTTTCAGTTTCTCAAGGTCCCCTTCTATAGTGATCAATGATTTGGAGAGTTCTTCAATTGTTAGTAGAATTAAATCCAGTGAGCATTTATTTAGTATATATCTCTACTTTTGCACAAATTCAGGATTTTCCTTGCAGAGCGGTTCCAGGTCAATCCTCAGGCCTCGTGGTATTTGTTGCGCTTTATAATATTGGGCTAATGTTGTTGCGTGTAACTTCTGACTTATCTCTCTTCGTATTAGACGTTCTAGTTGGTGTATCAATTCTTCAGGATTATCCGAGGTGCTCAGGTCAATGTTGATCTCTTTAATTAGTCCCAAAATCTTTGTGGCTTCTTCAGCTGAAAATCCTAGTGTTTCCGCTCTATTGGTGGTTAAAGATTCGATTTTTGAAAATGACATGACATGCCTTGACTTGTACTCTTACTTATAGGTGCTCCACTACGATTGGAGTAGCCTCTAGTTTAAATCACAAAGGTGAATATGGGTGTAGAGGAGCACTCTGTGGCTTAATACGAACTCAAGTGATTTTTCATATACAGTTAACATAAGACTTATGTGCTATACAGAAATAGCTTTCCCATTATAAACCTTAAGCACCAGCTCGACCGCTCTCAGTACACAAGTCATTCATTGTTAGATGACTCTTTGTAATATATCCTGATACCTGCATGGAGCCTGCAGGTCTTAAGCAAAAATCTCAGCAGTGGCTTTCCATTTCTCTGATGTCTGACATTGACTATCATTAAGTTGTACAACAGCAACACCTCTTAATTACTGCACAACAAAATCACAGAACAGTGGTAGCAAGCACTATGTAAAAACTCAGGTTATAATATTTATTTTAGACCTGTCTAAATCCTCTATAATGCCTCTGTTTTTTCTTGCCCTACAGTTAAAAGCTGTATTTGATAATACATTGTTTCCGTTGATAACCTTTTCTGTGCATGTCTTATCTCCTGCTGAAGCTTGTGTGGCTTGCACCAGGATATTTTCAAAGGGTCCTTTTGTAATCAAACATATTTTGGGAAAAATTGAGATTAATCACATCCAGGTTTAATTAGCAATTTATGATTGACAAATGTTCTGATCTTCAATTATCAGATTTAGGTAAACGTATGTGTACTATATTGGACTTTTTGTTCATCTGGACTTATAAACAATCGCATGTCCTATGTTCCTTAATGTATTCCCAAATGTAATATATCTATTGAGGATTTTGCAGGAGTACGTTGTTGCGAGCAAGGAGCATAGTCATCCATGATTATTGTGCTTGAAATACATAATTTTCACATAATTACAGGTGTATCATCAACTGCCTGTATAATCCTACCTATAGCATCAAATACCTATATCAGCTTCTTATATGCTCCTGAACTACCTAAACCTCCAACTACTCAGATCATCAACTGACATCTACCTTAGAAGCTATGATTTCTTGTTTTGTAGCAATCTACGTCCTGCCCCCTTTCCTCCTTACTTGTGTGTCCGTATTTGGGGACAATACCAGCACTTTTTTTTGCTCAGCACAAAGGTGTTGTTCCCCTTTAAAAGAATGTATTACTCTATAAGATGGGGATGCCAGGGGTGTGGCTACCCCCACTGGCCCCGCCTACCGACAACACCCGTCATTCCTTTTCTCGACGTTGACGGGACTGGACGCTCTGCACAGCATGAGGTAATTCTTTTACTGCACAGCGTGAGGTACATTTTTTACTGCACACTTCGGTTCCCCAAGTTTTCTTTCTTTTCACCTCGGCTCACCTCCCAGCAACATCTCTCGTTTCTTTATGATGGGCATAACAGGATTCACTGCTTGTCCTCCTGTGGCAGGCTGTACATAGTGGCAGACGTCCACAGGTTTTGTTTGGAGTGTATAGGCCCCTGACCAGAGGTGGTAATACTGTTCCCCCTGTCACGACTTCTCATCTTACGCATTCCAGAGTCGGTGGGCCCGTTCGTGTTGAAGTCTTCCGTTATTCACATTCAGGACAGAGTTTGACTTTCGACATCTTCTGTTGCCATAGAAACTCCTGCAATACTTTGTCTCTGTCAAAATATCCCACCTTCAATGCTCTTGTGGCATGTTGAACGATATACAGTAGTCAGGGAAGAGTCACCATTTTGTACAAGGCTATCCAGCCTGTTAGTTAGACTGAGAGAGTCGTCCACTTTCTGGGGTCCTTTTCGAATCACTTAGTTGCCGGATCGAGGTTAAGCTTGCTAAAAAGGTTTTTGTCCTTATGGACGAGCACCCCTACATATCTAATATCATCACAACTCCTTTTCAGTGGTGGGTATCATCTCCGGATCCCTTCTCCCCACTCCACTGGATAGTGGAAGGATTTATCCCAGTTTATTCTCAGACCTGAGTATTGTCTGAAGTATGGCCATAGTCCTTGGTATTGACCGTGCAGGGTTCGTCGGATACAGCACAATATAATCTGCATATAGAGAAACCCTTTCCTCCCTCCCATCTGGTCAGCATTAACTCCTCAGTTCTGGGTCTCCTCTGACCCAGTCCGCCAGTGGCTACAACGCGAAACCAAAGAGGATGGGCGAAAGCGGACACCCCTGCCTAGTTCCTTGTTCCAAGGTGAATTTGTCTGACACTATTTTATTATCCTTAACTCTAGCTGTTCGGCTATTATATAATATTGCAATCTACCCAATGAACCCCTCCCCAAATTGCATCATCTTCAAGACTGTGAACATGTACTCCCATTCTATTGAGTCGAACGCCTTCTGTGAGTCCAGTGCTGACGTAATTGCCCCTATAGAGTGTGATTTCTGCCCTCCTCCCTCCGCCCCAAATAGGGCTGTGTGAAGTGGGCAGGGAATCAAAAGTCATGTTCTATGGTAAGGGATGCCCCTAGGAGTTCGGTCTAGCGCTGTAACTGTTTCCTTGAGTGTTCGCACCCCTTGACATACATGACAAAATACAGCCAGGAAAATGTTTGTGTAGTTCGTTTGGACTCAGAGAGACCTCATTATGACGCATTACTCAGAAATATTAAGCTGACACTTAAAGGTAGCAAGTTAATCTATTTAATATCACTTCTGTTTCCTACCAGTTCTAATTCTCATTACACCTACTATGGAAGCAGCAATTATAACATAGCAGATCGCCATGCATATGAAGAGCATTATTGTATAAGCTAAAAGCATGAGTTACATTTAAAAAAGAACAAGTACAATGAATCATTTAAGGTACCAACTTGAGCAACATGGAGTTTGTTATGTTGGTCTACATTAAGCCATGGTATGAGAGGTGAGTGGTGTAACATACCAACGCCTACAGTCTCACACAATGCAAACAGTTCGACTTCCACACTTAAACTCATGCTTGCTGGGCTGCTGGGCTGCATGCAAATGGACCACGACTTCCTATCAATCGGACCTGCTCCTGCCTCTGTTCGTGCCTTCTGCTCGGGGACCTGCAATGGATGTATCCTCCCAGCCCCCCACAATTTCTTCTGCTGAGCTGTGTGTGCCTTTACCCTTTCAGTCTGTGCCTTTTATCTTATGACAGGCTATTGGTCTGCCCATCACATGTGCATTATTTCCTCAGCCTGGAAAGTTAGTCTAGAGCTTGAACCTGCTCCTGTGCTTTGCGGTGAACATATGATGTATCTATTTGCAAAATCAAGAGATAGGTGCTGTCCTTGACCCTTGGTTGTTTCCCTTACAGTAAATGGGCTACCGCTTGGGGAAAGAGAAACGTGTGATTTGCTGCTAGACCACTTTAAACCTCATTATAGTAAAGGCGTTTCTGAAGAGGTTAAGAGCAACACTTGCTTTTGGACACTTGAACTGTACATGTGTGTTCTGGTATCAAGCTCCTTGTCCTTGGCTGCTTATCAGCGAAGAAGCATCTCTTGACTTTGCCAATTGTGGTTGGGTTCCTTCTAAAAACGGGGAAGCTCATCGCTTTTGGCTGAAGCTAAACGGAAAGTGTCTGTGTGTTTGTAGATTGCAGGCATGTGCGTATTTTTGTGAAGTAACTTATGTTATCAGAGGCTAGGGTCTGTTCCTGTCCCTTTTAAACAAACTTTGCATTGTTTGTGAGCGCGTGCTTTCTGCTCAGCAAACATATGTAGCTGAACCAACTTGTCTTAATAAGATTACATTATCAGTGACACCCCCCCCCCCCCCGCAAGGCAATTTGACACAGATCAAAGGATTTGTAGCTCCGTGAAGTCCATAATAACCTTCCTGGGAGCTATATTTACATAGAGATTGCCTATTTTGGTAGCACAAAAGGAAAAAATATACACATTCATATTTCAGAAAATATCTGCTGCATGCAAAAATTAACATGAGTATCTTGATAATTTGCTGTGCACCTAGAAGCATGTATTGTGTGCTATACACAATGAAAAATATCAACAGATGCATAACATTTTAAATAGTTAGCACTACTTGCCAACGTCAGCATGAATGAGGGCATGTATTTAACATTGAGGTATTCAGCATGAGTCAATTATATTGCAGCTGGACCTAGCTAAGAATGCATGAATGAATGCATGTAATTCAATGTGAGGTATTTAGGATGACTGAAAAATCTTTACATTTTTTAAATAGCATCAAAATACGACAAAGGATCCGTTCAGAATCCATTAGTAATTAGCAACAAACATAGCTTGGCCCCTGGTTTCTTGACCCAATGCGCTGTAGACTGTGTGATCTTGAAAACATTGTCACATGCATAAACAGTTAATAGTTTGAATCGTTGTCCTTGAAAATAAACCAATATGTTGTAAAAGCAAAAGAAAATATCGAGGCTGAGTACCCCAAAAGGAAATAACCCAAACACGGGCTTATAAAGATTCACAGATCTTTATTCTATAACTATACAGTTTTACAAAGAAACAAAGTGTCAGATAGCTATCTGGCCCTCAGTACATCACAGCGAATACCAGCCCTTTCGGTGTGAGAAGTGAGAGGTACTGGACGTCTAAATATTTACATTTTTTATACATTTTCCAATCGTAATGTCCAGCCCCTTTACAGGTTAATAATACACGGTCTAGGGTTCGTGCCAAGTTCACTTCTAGTTTGTCCAACTATATGCATGTGGATTATTTTTAGTTTGTACATCAACAAGTCACAATGGCAACAGTGTATCTTCGGATTTAACATTAAGCCTTAGTACATGTCCTATACAATGTAGTTCAACAAGTGTCCACGTTTAGTATTTAAACAACATTGTGTTTGATGTATGTCCGCAGATCGGACTTGTTGGCGCAGGTAATCCTCTGTCTACAAGTCAGGCGTAGGACAAGGTCTCTTTACACGACCCAAACATTCGGCCAACTGACAGTTTAGGCATTAACTTGCGTGCAAAGGTCAGGACGGCTAAGTTATAAGCGGGAAACACTGTCCACCATTTTAGAACACAGAGTTACTTTGGAATGGAAATCAAAATGGGGGATGGACCTAAAATGGCGGCTAAGTCGATCTAAGATCGGAACTTTGAAACGCGGATTTCTTCGCAGAGCGACTGGGCTTAGGCCAATATATACAATAAAGGAGGCACAATATTATATTCCGTTTAACAAAGTGAGTGTCTTTGTTACTCACAGAGATTAGCACATGCAGGTCATCCAATTTGTATGTTTGCTTTGCATTCAAACTTGCATCTTGAGGTAGAATGTGATACATCTTCAGTTCTTTGATTCCTGCCTGAGACGCTGGTCTGGGCGAAATTTGTAGAATATCGGGTATTCTGAACTCTGGACTGAACAGCAAGTCTCTTCCTGAGGTGTGTCAAGAAGCACAGAGGCGAGGAAAACAGAATGCTCATGTCGTCACAGTGCAACGTTTTGGGCATCATTTCCTTGTGCCATGTATTCCTGGAACCAGAGAAATCTTGTGTCGCCTGCTCCCCCAGGTGCCTGGTGGTCAGGGTTTGCGAGTATGCATCGATCATCTTGCAGCTGACTTGTGTCTGGCTGTGCGGCAGACGGTACAGGTGCTTCCTTGGCTGTGCCTTTGGGGGTAGTGGATGCATTTGGCAATATTCACTGTTGTCGTTTTCTGAGCGGGTTCTCTTGCTCTGGCACACTCCCATCACTGGTGTCAGGGGGACTTTCAATTAACTCACAGTAGAATACTTTTGGGAAGTACCTTTGAATTCCGCAAATGTCTCTATGCACAAACAATGTCCTGGAGAGTCTATTGCGCCACAGTGCCAGTCTGGACGGCGAGGCTGCAACTCCTACGTTCTTGGCAAGCAGTGATTCTTCGTGACAAACTCTGCATTTAGAGATGGCTGACACCGTAGGTTTCTTCCTGATTGATGACAAAATTAAATGTTTTTGAAAAAGCGAACCCTGCTCGTAACCAGACGTGTGCACAGCTCTGCTCTGTACCAGAGATGGGTTGCTTCAAGGGCCTTAATTTTGTGACTTTTCATAGTTCAGTGTCGACAACAAAATATGAGACAAAGTCCAGGTATTATCAATAGCCAGCTGTACCAAGCACTCGACAAAGCCAATGTTCTAATGACTGTGTCCAGGGCAATTAACCATTTGTGTAGGGCGCTTGTGGCTGCTCTTCTCACTGCAGAAAGAGCAGTGTTGAACCCACTGAGCTACGAACTGTCAATCAAAGAGTGCATGGCTTCCTGCCTCGTATGTACGGAGCAGGGCAGAGATACAATCTGTATTACCACAGCAATGTGTGTCTGGAGATATGCATCTTCAGTGCTTCGCACCTCCACACGCATTTTTAACAGCCTTGCTATGTCTAAGCTTAATTTCGGGTACTGTAATTGTGGTAAAGTGACGCTAGGCCATAGTAATGATTTTAATTGGAATGATTTAGGCGGGTTCAAAATAAACCCACAGCATTTAACTTGTGCAATTATGGTGATGAGAGTTGGCATTCCCACTGTGACATGACAACACGATTCATTAAAATGTACCAAATATGAACCATAAACTAAGCTATGTGCTTGATTAAAAAATGACTCAAGTGGTGCAACATGCAATGTGCATTTAGCGTTACTGTCACAGGAATTCACTGGCTCAGCATGTGCACACATCATTCTAGTAGAACCTTTGCAATCACGTAATGAGTACAGTGTTAATTCAGGCCTAGATGTTGACACACATGCATGTGAATATGGTGCCACGTAATATTCTCTGACCACGTGTCATTCACCCAATGAACATTACCCCAAGAATGCAATTCTTGACATATCATAGAAGGTGTTGTTTGAATGGGAATGTTTAGCACCCCGTGCACAATCCAATTTGTGGAGCCTTGCGCCCAAGCAGATGCTGCTACTACACTCGTTGCCAGTACACTAATCAATAAGAATGTGGAGCCAGACATCGCCTGGCGTGTTGCAACCTTGGACAAGTTATGGGCCTGTATTTGTTCTGGCCATGAAATCACATTCCAATCTGGGATCCCTCTGCTGAGAGTGTCCAGAAAATCAAGTTACCACAGAAAGACTTACTGAGGCTTCCTGGTTGCGTCTAATCATAGATATGTCATTCTGAATCAAACCCACAACATCTGTTATGACATCTCAGAGCGCATAAAAGCCCTGCTGTAGCGCTTGATCATGAGAATCTGAAACAGGAAATCCTAGCTGTACTGCCTCACTTTCAGTTTGCAAGATTTGGATTATTGCGTGTGACCAAGTGTAAGTTCTACCTGTTATGGATGCTTGTCCCACCGCACAAGGTGCACTAAGGGTCAGACGTGGTGCAGATAGCTGTTCTCCAGACACGCCCACTTTGGGTGTGCTTCAGACCAGCAGCTAACTGCATGATAGCCGTCCAATTCTCTTCTCTTATGCAGTCATCCAGAGATTGTATCACCTCACTCAGGTGATACTGTGAAAGCATTCCTTGGCACAGTTTACCTATGGATATAGCTTGTGTCAGGGATGTGTTATGCAAGTTTCAAGACCTATATGGGCCCACATTGAGTCTTGCTTTTCTTTTAATGCCTTCATTTGCTTGAACCACCCATAACGCAGGTCTCCATGATGCATAAGTAATATGCTTTGTGCCATTGTGTTCGTTTGCTTCTCTATAAGACGCACTCCAGAACTCACCTTCTGACTTTTCCCACTCAGGGTAGAAACTCAGGTTCCTATTGCTGCAAGTGGTCTGGAACTGCGTATAGTTTAAGAAATACATCAAATGTGGGAACCTACATGCCATCTGTTGACCCCAAGTAGACCATAGAGGGACAGTTCCTCAGCATGTTTGTTCGGTCGTGTTTGCAAAGTATTCTCTGTCAAAGATGACTGAATCTGCAACATACATGTGCTGTGCATTATGTGGCTCTGGAAGTAATTTGTATTGATTTTCAAAAATGTAATCCCCTGCTTGGCATGGTCTCAGTGAAATATATGGGAACTGTGCTTTAAATTCAGGACTGTGGGTTTGAAATGGCACTGCACAGTGTTCACAAAACATGTATTTACGCCACAGAATGGGTTCACGTTTGACAAGTAAAAAGGCATTGTAATATCGCAACATAATACACATGGGGCCCCATTTCATGGAGATCCTCCACATCATCAAACACATTAATTAATGCATTTTGCGCAAATGTCTGAAGCCTTGTTTGTAACAGTTCTATGCATGTTCTAGACACAGGATTACTGGGTGCAGTCGGGATTTATCAATCACAGAAAAGGTGTGAACTTGTAGCTGTGCTGCTGGCCCATTATATGTCTTGAACGATGGTATCCACACATGACCCATAGTTAGAGGAAACATTTGTACTGAGGCTGGAGTTCCTGGCTCTTGGAGCTCTCTTTTCTCTAACATATGTGAAGTACTTAAAGGTTTTAGAACAATTTCTTTGCTTACAGGTGGAGTGGAAACCTTGCTCAGAAAATGCCCAGAAGTCAGTGAGATGAAAAATAAAATGAGGCTGATCCATAGTAGGACAAAATACACTGCCAGCATTTTATAACACCGTTTTTGGAAGTCTGTCAAAAATAATTCTTTCATTACTTTAGCAACTAGAAAGGCTTTCTGTTTCCAAATTGGCAGACTTGTAGTACTTTCCTGAATTGTTGACGTGTAGTCAAGATTGGCATATTCTTCCTCATCTTGAACGCCTATTAGCATCATTTGCCGGATCGCCATCTCGTCATCTTCCGTGGGCTCCTCACTTGGAAGAGGAAGATTGCGTGGAAAAAAACGTAGTAACCATCCGGCACAGGTTTTAAGTGATCCACAGATACCTGCATAGTACCTCTCTTAGGTGGTAGTGCGGGTAGGACAGCAGTTCTGGAAACTTTCACTCTGATTACTTGCCCCGCTGATCTGTAAAATGGGCCAGAAGGGGTCTTGTCATGGATCTTTATAGGGACCCAATCTCCTGCTTTGAGAGTGTTCTCAGGAAAGGCCTCAGCAGCTTCCACCTGGTGGGATTCCCTCTGCAGTGTTGTCGCCAGCAGTTGCTCGAGCCTAGATAGGGGACTGGGAAGAATATGCAGGCCAGGCATATACATATTTCTCCCAAACAAGAGTTCAAATGAGGTCTTACCGTTCCATAGAGACTGGTGTTTTAAATTATTCACACTCCTGATTACTAAGGGCACATGGTCTAACCAGTTACCTCCCTGTCACAAAATGCATTAAATCAGGCTAACTTTTATGGTCTGATTGGCTCTCTCCACAACCCTGTTCGTTTGAGGCGAAAACGGGTTTGAGAATTGCAACTCTGTTCCCCATACTTGCAAGGCCTTTTTTAGAGCCTGCCCCGAAAAAGCAGGACCATTGTCAGCCTGGAGCGTTTTGGTTGCGGTCATCGCTACTACATTCCTAAGTGCATGTATGACTGATTTGCAGTCTGCCTTCTTTTGAGGAATCATCCAGGCAAACCTAGTGCAGGAATCCACTATTACTAGATTGTACTTGTACTTATTTACTGCTGGTAGCGGGCCTATATGATCCATATATTGGATCTGAAAGGGCGAGGCTGCCTTTCTCAAAGGAACATCCTTATGTTTTTTTTTCTGTGCTCCACAGTTGTCTTTAAACATGTGTCACATTTTGCTATATATATTTTCACCTGCTGTCGAAGCCCTGGCCACCAGAAACTGTCAAGGAGCAGCTGTGCAGTTGCACTCACCCCAAAATGGGCAGATGTAAGTCCAGCGGGTGTGGCTGCAATCAGCTTTTCCCTGTCTGCTCTATTATGGATTAACATTTGAATAGAATCCCCTTTTTTCATAGATATGGTGACTATTGCTTTGTTATTTTCAATGTCATAAACATAATTACTGGGGAAACCTTTTGGCCTAGGTACAATACCTAAACAGGCCTCTTTTATTTCCTCATCCATTGCAGTCGCTGAGCGAGTTATGGCTGCTATTGTTGTTCTCACTGTGTGCTCTTTGGCATATTTATCTGCCAATACATTGCCAGTGCTATGAATGTGCCCTTTGGTATGTGCTCTTGTGTGCATCACCCATAGCCGAGGGCAAGTTTGTTTAAGATCCCAAACCTGCTTCCAGAGTTGCCTGGAAGCAATAGTTTGATGCCTAATGTCTTTGAAGTCATTTTGCATCCACTAATGCAAGTCAGTGTTATAAACCCTGACAATGTAATCTGAGTCAGAGACTACTAGTGTGGGCTTCCCTGAATCTGCTTGGCGCAATGCAAGCAGTAACCCATGCAATTCAGCTGTCTGGGCAGACATGTCTCCCAGGTGCTTGGTTTCAATATTGGTGTGTATAAATGCTTCTTCATGTGTGAAGTGACTTACGACTGCTGCGCACACGGCAGCGTACTTAGACCGTGTCCCCACCGCTGGAATTGCAGACCCATCGCAGTAAATGACTTGGGGGGAGAAAAATCAAACAATGGCATGTCAGGCCATGAGGTGTCTGGCTCTGTGTCCATTGTCCAACTGAATCCACTCAGTCTTTGCAATTCTGCCTTATAATGGTACTTTACATCTGGAGCATGTTGAGCTGCTGACCGTTGAATCCATCTAGTGTGTAATGCCTTTGCATTTGGCACGCTAGCTTTTGTGGCAGCTTCAAGTTGAGCTAAAGGTGTGTTTATGTGATGCCAGAGGTCTCTCTTTCTGAATAATCATCTGAACTGCAGCCAGAATTTTCTCCTCAGGTGTGAATTTTAACTCTGGTGTGGAATATACATGTGACTTCTATGCAATTGGTTGTGAAGTGTGCATCGCAAGTGTGTCGGCTGTTGGGCTGGGAGAGACTTACTGACTTGGTGTTTTGTATCTGGCGTCTGTTTCCTTGGATTTGTTTGGTGAGGCGCATTGCTGGAGTGGCTGCATGCGCAAGAGGAAGGCTGGAATCCCTCTTTTTGCCGTAACAGTGAAGGACTAAACGAAGTACCAAACGCATTGCGTGTGACGACTAAGTCTATTGTTCTTGTCACCGCCCATAACCCATGCCGTGCAGCTACATCAAAGCGACCCACACGCACTTGTGCGCGCATCGCACGTGTGTCGGCTGTTGGGCTGGGAGAGACTTATTGGCTTGCTGTTTTTGATCTGGCGTCTCTGTTTCCTTGGATTTGTTTGGTGCGGCGCATTGCTGGAGTGGCTACATGCGCAAGAGGAAGGCTGGCCTCCCTCTTTTTGCCGTAACAGTGAAGGACTAAACGAAGTACCAATCTCATGTAAGCGGTCCCATGGTGGCGAGTCTGCCCTCTCTCACAAAAGACTGTCCTCTCTCATGAAAGACTGTGTCACTTCTTTATAGCCTGTTAAACAGTATACTCTGTTTTCTTTGTAGTGCGTGTGACGACTATGTCTATTATTCTTGGCTCCGCCCACAACCCGCACCGTGCAGCTACATCAACTCAACCCACGTGTACTCGTGTGCGTGCACCCGAAGTGTGCATCGCAATTATGTCGGCTGTTGGGCTGTTCGGCTGGCGGTGACGGGTGGGTACCTTAAGTTATGAACTACTGATGATGTTAGTAGCCCACCTTTTGAATACAAACCTCTGAGGTTTACCTGCTAGCTATTTCCTGGGTGGCAGTAGAGGAACGCAGTTACTTGTACGGCTCAATTCGAACCTAGCTCACCATGCGGAAGAATAAAATCCCTTCGCTCAGGAAAGAACCTGGAGCAGATTTTTTTGCTGCGGTAAGCACGAGACAAGCAGGTCTCGCTAGGGCAGCGGCTCTGCCCTTGCCGGAGTCGAATGAAGAGGAGGATGCACTGCTGCAATGTGTGCAGGACTGCTCACTTGCAGAAAGAATCATGGAGGACACGGTTGACCCTTCCCAATCATTGTTTTTGGAGGAGGTGTCAACAGGGCTTACCAAAGATAAATATGACAGGGGGCCAACATTGGAAGACTTATGTAAACCGAAGACCTCTTCCAATTACGACTATCTGTTTGACACCGTTAGTATTATTTTTGTCAAAGGAGTACCCCACTGAATTCAACACTAATGTACCATCAGCAGAGTCAAACCAGCTAGCAGTAGGGTTGGACATCTTAGTTATGTTGGGAATCTTTAATAGATTGATCCTGCTTGAATTACGTAAGCAGACGGCAGTACTAACCAAATTAACAAGTGATGTGGTGGTGCTGCCAATTAGAATGGGAGAAGCACTACAGTTTCTTGTAAAAAAGGATGAACCAGTAAAGATCCCCATAAAGAAGGGGATGGGGCTAATGCAAAGACGCTCAATGGTTATGAGGGGGTAGGGGAAATAAGGGAAATTATGATAATTCCAGAAACACAGTAAGGGGAAGGGATCCTGACTGCTCCTCCTAATGGACGTAACACATGGGGAGTGAACAAGGAGATGGGGGAGGAAGGAAACCAGAACCAGGTTGATATGGATGGTAATTTCCAAATAAAAATGTCAAAAAGACAGTAAAAAAAATTAGCTAAACAGAAAAGAAAAACTGAGCCAAATAAAAAATCGTCAGGGGAATTCTTGAGGGACTCCGAGTTCAAACACACTATACAAGAAGCAGTTGGAAGGGCGGTGGTGCTGGTAAGCCCAGTGGAAAGGGCCCCCAAGGTTAAGAC
The DNA here is from genome assembly GCF_040938575.1 of Ambystoma mexicanum. Classification (NCBI taxonomy): domain Eukaryota; kingdom Metazoa; phylum Chordata; class Amphibia; order Caudata; family Ambystomatidae; genus Ambystoma; species Ambystoma mexicanum. The sequence goes on from NC_090922.1 coordinate 389,822,971, forward strand.
CGTTTCTGGCCTACCGCCTCATACCAAGAAAACTACAGATCAAGCCCCTCAGAGCGTATTTTCAGAGGGGGACTATGTGCTCTTCGACGTTATGAAAAAGAAAAGGGACGACATCTTTGAGATCTTTAAAAATCCAACCTTACCCACCATTGGTCCTGAGACAACTGACCGCACCATTGATTTGGGCCCCAAAATGGCAATGACCCACGGACGGCCTCAGACCCGAAGGTCAGGGTGATTCAACATACTCCTAGTATGCACAACTTATATGGCCCTCTCAGGAATGAAGAGAGAATTACAGTTAATACAGGTCTTGGTGACAAAGAGTGGAAAGACTTGTAGAACACGGCTTGTATTAATTTTATTACAGGGTCTGACCATGTAACCAGTCAACAATCAAGCGGTGACACACTGACTCCAACTGAAATAATGGAAGTGTCTAAAGGCCACAATAAGTCTGGGTCACAGATTAAGGAGGATGATCTGAGACGTATGGTCCTCAAGGTGCTTGCAGAAAGTCTTAATCCTCCAGAGGGTATGACAGACTCGGTGGATAAGGGCTCTCTAAACATACCAATAGGCTGCAATGCAAGTAAAAATGTTGGTCAAAAGAACACTCTGCACAAGCTTACTGGTTTTCATGAGGTTGTGAATGTTGGTGGCGGGGACCAGGCACAGATGGCATCAACAAATTACGAGACAGATCTAAGAAAGCCCTCGAACCCTGATTTACCTGGTCTCATTCTTAGATCTTTATTTAATGATACTGGTAATATATCTTTTAACAGACCATACATACTGTCCTTATTTGCTTCAATCCCTGAGCTGAGTCTAATCACCTCAGCGTATATGCAACTGGTTGATTTTATACATGAAGTCAGATAACTATGTACATTTGGTTATACCCTCCCCCTTAGTGAGGGCACTACTTTTGAAAGAAGCCGAAGCGCTACAATGCAAAGGCTTTGATATTTTTGCACAGAACTTTAAGATCCCTACTGGTCAGGGAAACGCACAAGGGGCAAGGAAGGGTGAATGGGGCAGCTATGAAGCGAACAATGAGAGGTTTAACCCTAACCAGGAACCCAATTCCGAAAAACAGGATTGGAGGTTGTTGGCTCTCCGAGAATTCATTGACACACTGAAACAGTTGGGCAAACCTATTTAGCTCACAGAATTGCTTGAAGTTGTTGAGTTGGAACTCACGTGGCTGCTATAACTTACTGAACAATGGGAAGCTGATCATGGAATTGGCTCTGTTTGACTTCGTTCTTATTCAAGAATCTTGTACCGGAGAGAAATTGTGCTAGGAGGGCTTTAATGTGTCTGTAATTTGTGCATATGTTGGAAACAAGGGATGCCCCAAGGGAGGGCTCATTATAGAGTCCAAAGACTCTAACTTACTGGTCAAAACGGGAGAATGGTGCTTCTCACAATATTTTTTGGTTGTGTCTTTTCTGTTGAGGGACCAAGGAATGGGCATACCTCTACTCATTGTAAATGTGTACTGGAACCCCAGTGAACAGACTGATCAACAACTGGAGAATGAGCTAACTAATTTAGGGTACAAAAAGGAGAAACTCCAGGACTCAGCGCCATCAGGTATGTGTATGCTTGATTTTAATGATCAATCAAACAACAACTTATAGCCCTTTTAAAGGTTGATTACACATGTTTCGGGTCGCCTGAGCCTTTTTCAAATCTGGGCTATTGATGTGCACAAGAAGATATATAATAAGGCATTACACATGATAATCCATAAAAGTAAAAGAAAGAATAATAACATAAAGCAATTACAAAATTAACAATTGCACAATCATTGTATCAACATACCCCGAATTACAAACAGTTTTACAAACAGTATGATAAGGAGACAGAAAAATACGGGTTGGTGAAGGGGAGGATTGAAGGGAAGAGAAAACAAGTCCAATAATAATAAGTTGCAAGAAACAAAGGGAAAAAGAAATATAGACAAAAATCCATTAGTTCGATTGTTGTATAAATGTGATTCTCAACTCAAATTCCAGCATAGTATATAATGCAACATCCCACAAGTATGCTTACCCCCGGATGAGGTGACCTATCCATATGACTGTTGTCAGGTTAATAATAGCAGGGTCGAATCCCCAAGCCCAAAAGATCTGAAATCAGAATATTCTGCATATTGCTGAATTAACAGATATGCCTCATGAGCCATGTTGATAGTCTACTTGCACCAATAAGTGTCTCCAAGTTGAATACCTCCAGCTATTCTTACATTGTAATAAGCAATTTTTTGTCATAAGGGATTTTTTTCTTTCTTGGTGCTCCTTAAGGTCCTAGATATAAAGTTCCATGATTTCCACAAATGGACTCCTTAGTTAATGTATGTTTCCTTGGGAGCCGTGGTTAGTATTTCATGATGGGCTGCCTGGTGTACCTCATTCCCTCATGTACATATTCCCTCAACACGTGTTTCTCCAATACTTTAGTATTGGTTCCTCAGGAGGGTTGTTTGTTTGGTGGAACTATAGATTGGTGTTGAAAATTGCGTTACTTAATGCTCAAGTTTCTTTTAGGCCCTCATCATTTGGGCATGGTATTGGGATGCAGGTGTGGGCTCCTTTGTGAGCGGGTTGTTGTAGCATTTCCAGTAAAGTTGCTGTATGATAGCCGAGCACTTGTCAGGATCGGGGATCACTCGTGTGTCAAATATTCAAGTGTGGTGGCAATTGAAAATGGACTGTTTTCTGAGGAAAATTGCGGTTGCCTTTTTATTAAGTTTAATTTGGTTCATATACCTGCCTTTATCTTGTGTGTTACAACTTCCACTTTCTTGATTTTCTCGTTCCGAATCAACATCAGAACTAGCCAATGACGTATTGGGGGTTGAATTCTTGGAAGAGGGTCTGAAACTGATCTTAGTTCAAGAATTCAAACAGTCCGTTTTCAATTGCCACCACACACGAATATTCCAAATCCCGTTCAAGGAGGAGAGGAGGGTTGGGGGGCTAGAAAACGGCGACAACCCAGAAACCCCACAGACAAACAAAAGACAAAGAAGGGCCAGTTCGAAGGAGGCGAGCGGGGCCAAATAACAGAAGATTTAGTCCTGAATCTCTCTAACAGAGATATTTCAAGAGATGAAAGGCGACTTTTGAACTAGAGCTCTCGCCCTGGCCAATCTCTTAATGGGCATGCTGGAAGATAACATGGTCTACAAAGAACCTTTTTTTGTGAATAGAATTAAAATGTGGACTCTATGTCTTTTGCATCATTGATGGGAGTACAGATGACTTTCAGGCCTTTGTGGGATCACTAAATACAAATTGCTATGATATCCAATTTGTAGGAGAATGCAATACCCATACAATCAATGTTTTGGATCTGACCATACATACTGATGGGCAAACATTACAGACCTGGACTTTTAGAAAGCCGACAGAAGTCAATTCCACGCTCCATGCGAGCAGTTTATTATCATCCAACTATTCACAACATACCACTGGGCGAGTACATTAGAGCGAGTCGTAATTGCCAAGAAGAGACCAAATTTGAAGATGAATGCTCCCTATTGTGGCAGCGTTTTATGAATAGAGGATACTCACCAAAATCTGTCAAATCTGCATATAAGAAGACCAAGCTTATGAAACAACAGGATACTTTACAACACAAACCAGAGACAATTTCACATAAAACCATGGGGCATTGTTTCATTATGCAATATTGCACTGATCATCAGAGAATACTAAAAATACTCAAGAAGCATTGGTATTTATTGAAACTGGACGAACATATTAGTCACTTTGTAGGAGACTATCCACGTATGACCTACAAGTGAGCAGGAACACTGAAGTCAATACTCAGGCCATCTCTATTTCCGGATACTACAAGCGACAATCAGATGACGTGGTTACACAAAAAAGAGTGTGGTTTCAGAAAATGTGGCATTTGCACCCAATGTAAATATGCACCTGAGAAAACTACAGAATTTAAAGATGTGAATGGGAAACTTTGGACAATAAAACAGGGCATCAATTGCAGGACGAAATTTGTCATCTACGGTATCATTTGTGTATGTAACAAGATTTATATTGAGAGCACTAAAAGAGAGTTGAGAGTAAGAATACGTGAACATTTGACAAAAATTGGCAGTCAAGATCCATCCTTTCCACCAGCTGATCACTGGCAGAATTTCCATCAAATGCATAACAAATCTGAGATCAGGTTCATAGGCCTTCAGCATGTGACCCTCAATATAAGAGGTGGTGACAGGTTAAAAGCATTAAGACAGGCAGAAGCACGTGCCATTTGTTTCTTTAATGCAACAGTAACCGGTCTGAATAGTGATAATGAGATGGTGTCATTCCTGTAGTAGTAGCCAGTTTTAATATTTGTGACTAGTTATATAAAACTGAATCTGTTCAGTAGTTCAACCTCCTGGCAGAGTAAACACATATCAGGTTGCATGCAATCGTCATCACTTTCTTTCACTTTTTTCTTAGGATTTGAACCCCTGTAATATGTTTTGTTTCTTGATCTGATGGTGATCTATACTCATTTTTACTTTGAGGTTGTTTTTTTGCAATAGGAGCTGTAGATACAACACAGCTTGAACAAACCCCATTTGCATTTGTGAGCAATGTAGGGTGAGAGCACCTTTTGGGACACTAGTTAGTTTTCAATTATATCAATTAGATACGTCATGAGGATATGATCCTCTCAAATTTAGAAATCCATGTTCTAACATTCAAGTAAGAGCCGATATGGGTTCCCTTACTGATAATGTATGCGTCATTCTGGAGGCTAGTTTGAATTTAAATATTAACGCACATGTGGTTGGACATGGCATTAATGCCCCAGCCATACCGTAATTCATACATCCATGCACCGTAATGAATTGGTGGTTAGATATTGCTACTGTATGAAGATACAAATGGATTCCCGATAATTTAATCTGTAATATTCATGCGATCGGGCATGGTGAACTTACTGTGGGCAGACCGCACTGTCCTTATCTTTGTACTGCAAGCAATGAGTGCATTAGTACGATTGATGTGAGGATTTACAAGCGGCTTAGTAGCACGGCACCTCTATGACAGTGGTCAAGTAGCTGTTGCCACCTATATCAAGATCAGTGATTTCAGACTCATTAAGGGACAATTTCAATAGAAAATGCACTTACTTTTTAGTTCGCTTATCATTGATGGAAGAGTGACGTTTTTATGTTGGAATATAAGGCACTATAAGGAGTAACTATTTAAGCCAGCACACCTTTGTTGAGATTTGGACTAATATGAGTAAACATAGGATTTACATGGCGGTATCACCATTTAGTAATGGTAGCCTTTTTTCCAGCAACTGGGCAATTGGACTTTGGTGCGCACCATGGCAACGCGTGACCACGTTGCTATGGTTGCCATTCACCTACCTAGGTCTCAAAATGGCATCGGCAGACGGGAACCCGTTTCAGCCGACACGTGCAATTTTGGTACGAAAAGGGTAAGCTTAATAGTATTATTAGCAATCCCAGTGCAAAGCATGTTTAGTGATCTTTTTGAGTGAAATAACACATGGATCAGACCTGGTCAGTTTGCTTTATACAAGAATGCTCAGTGATTAGCAGTATTTCAAAGGCTCTCTACACCCTACCACAGTTTTTCGGATGAGTAATGTTTATGGACATTCGTAGATTGCTTATTACAATGTGAGAATAGCTGGAGGTATTCAACTTGGAGACACTTATTGGTGCACATAGACTATCAACATGGCTCATGAGGCATATCTGTTAATTCAGAAATATGCAGAATATTCTGATTTCAGATCTTTTGGACTTGGGGATTTGACCCCGCTATTATTAACATGACAACAGTCATATGGATAGGTCACCTCATCCGCGGGTAAGCATACCTGTGGGATGTTGCATTATATACTATGCTACAATTTGAGTTGAGAATCACATTTATACAACAATCGAACTAATTAATTTTTGTCTATATTTCTTTTTCTTTTTCCCTTTGTTTCTTGCAACTTATTATTATTGCACTTGTTTTCTCTTCCCTTCCAATCCTCCCCTTCACCAACCTGTATTTTTCTGTCTATTTATCATACTGTTTGTAAAAATAATTGTAATTCGGGGTATGTTGATACAATGATTGTACAATTGTTAATTTTGTAATTGCTTTATGTTATTATTCTTTCTTTTACTTTTATGGATTATCATGTGTAATGCCTTATTATATATCTTCTTGTGCACATCAATAGCCCAGATTTGAAAAAGGCTCAGGCGAGCCGAAACACGTGTAATCAACCTTTAAAGGGCTATAAATTGTTGTTTGATTGACCATTAAAATCAAGCATACACATACCTGATGGCGCTGGGTCCTGGAGTTTCTCCTTTTTGTACCACATTGGGTTGACGGTTAGGCTTTATTATCGTCCGAATCCAGTGACCTGCGACATTCATAGTACGGTCATTACATGTGGCCATTACTCATAGATTGCTCATGAGAAATCATAAGGGATTTTAAGGAGTCGCCTGGCAGAGCAACTTGTACCAAAGCCATTTTTGTAATTGTAACTAATTTGGGGTTACAATTGAAGCATGGATTCATGAGAATCCAGGAGGACAACTTGTTATTGCAGGCGATATGAATGCCGACTGCTCGGTTGAACATGTGACAGGGGATGCGATATACTCCACAGCGGGTGCTCAGACCAGAGTGGTGGGAACGCCAAATTGAGAGGGAGGTTATGGATCCATTTTGGAGAGTTATGGGGGCTCGATCTACTGCTCAATGATCACTTTACCTGGAAAGCGAGGGGATGTGAGTCGATAATAGATTGTCTTTCTCTCCAGTGAGTTGGGTAATCGCCTGGTGAAATTTGAAGTTATGGAGTCAGTTTCTAGCAACCATTGTATGCTTACTCTTGAAATAACGGTGAAATTTCAGCACATGGTGGCCAATGTTTACAAAGAAGGGGTAATGTCAAATACTAAGGGGAATAGAATCAAATGGACCCACAAAAAAACTGTAAAATTCTCTGCGACCATGGTTAGAGATTATGACATGCTATCCCATACCCAGCGGGCCGGTAGCTATTCAGCAATAAACTTTGCACATTATATAACAGCAAATATACTAAAGCTGGAGACTAATTCCCTCAAAAGATCAAGGGATAACAGAGTTCATAACCACTACACAGATACAGAGGTGCATGACCGTAAAAGCCTATTAAGGAAAGAATTATGGCACTTACATAAACTAGGGCTATCTGATACCAATATGCTGACTATAAAAAAAAGAATCGAACAAAGCTACAAAAACTGGATGATTAATCACAGAGGGCATAGAGCTCAATTGGACGGTGAAGCTATGTTACAATCTTTGAGGGGGATTAACTCCTCAAACTTTTGGAATCTGATCAACGTTTTAGAACGACCACAGAAAGATCTAAATCTCAACCCTATTACTGAAGATGCTTGGTTTGGCCACTTCTCTAGTCTCTACAAAAGCGGGGAGCAGAAGGAGGGGTTTGGGGTAGACGAGAGATTGAAGTGGTCCTAGGAACATTCCGTGGAAAGTGTTGTGGGTTTAATTAAAAGATCTAAAAACTCGGGAGCACCAGGTCCTAACAACTTATCTAATAAAATACTAAAGTTAAATCCATTGTTATGGGCTAGAATACTGTACTTTCTTTTTGACAACATACTGAGTACCAAATATATCCCACAATCGTGGAGGGTTTCTATAGTTTTACCCGTTTTTAAAAAGGGGTCTCGACTGTGTCCCTCGACTTATAGGCCAATTGCAATAGCCAACCCTGAATCCAAACTGTTTGCTTCTTTGGTGGTGTTAGATATTCAGAAATGGATTCTGACAATCAAATTCTGGATCCAAAACAAATAGGTTTTAAGAAGAACATTGGTACGGATTGTGGAGGATTAATTTTAAGATGTCTATCGGACAAATCAAGGAAAATGGGAGCAAGGCCGACATTCATTGCATCAATGGACTTAAGTATGGCCTTTGATCTTGTTGATATACATACTCTGTGGCAACGGCTGAGAGCTCTTGATATGCCAAGGCACCTTCTAGACATTGTGATTGTCCTCTATTCAGATACAAGGTTAAAGGTTTGATTAAACTCCGAAGGTCGACTTTCATGGGCATTTATAATTTCCAACTGTCTTCGCCAAGGGTGCACGCTAGCCCCAACGATTTTTAACCTGTACGTTAGTGGGGCAGAGGCTGCGTTGGCTAAGAAAGGTCTAGTCTCTCCTAAACTTACCAATACTAATTTCTCATGGATGGCTTACGCAGACGATTTTATGTTGATGGATAACCCAAAGGTTGGGTCTCCAACGTTTAATAAAGGAGTTTGAAATGTTTATATCGAAGCTATCACTAAAAATAAATCCAGCAAAGACAATTATTGTTCGTTCTGGTAAATCCAACAAGCGGCAAATTGCTTTTACCTGGTTTTGTGAACGCAAATCGATCAGATCTCAACCGGCTTTCAAATACTTGGGCCACAATAAGACAAATGCGTTCCATAGAAATGAAATTTGGTAAATTTTCCATGGTACCCCTGAGGGAATTTTATATCATGAAGGTTGTGCCGAGACTTGTATATGGTTTAGAATTGTTTGCGTATGAGTTCATGGAATATTTGAAGATTTTGGAGGGGAAAATTTGGAGGAATGAGTTATTTTTTGTACCAAAATGCATACCGATTGAACTCCTATGATGCAAATTTGGGTTGCAATCTCTTAAAACCTTGGTAATTTGGAAAAGGATGTGTTTATGGAGAAAATGTAAAATATCAAGAGAGGGGGAACTTTATGCGTGTGCAGGCAGTGAAATTGCTAACCCTTTCATAAACATCTTGCATAATGACTCGACCTGACCTCCTGCTTTACTATTGTATATAATAATGTGCTACCATAACCTGTACATAACATATTAACTGTATTCCTGTCTATATCCTGCATTATGTAACCTATATCCTACATTATGCATTATGTAAAAGCACATTTCCCAATGTCCTTTCTGTAATAATGTTTACTAAAATTGTATATAGTATCTTATTCTTATCCTCACTATGCAAAGTCATCCTATCCCAGACTGTATATACCTGTGCATGTAATTCTAACTATGTAACTGTACCTTCTGTACAAGTTGTCTTATGCAATGCGCCCTTATACCCTTGGGTCTGGTGGGCAATACAAGTAATAAAACAAACAAACATAATGAGACGGTTAAATGCCTGAGAAATCTGGGTATGTCTGTCGCAAAAATGCTTAACAAACCAGTTAAAATAAAAGTAAGTCTTATGCGTTTCGACTGGCAGAATACTGTGAATAGAATTTCAGAAGCGAAACTGTATAATCGGGCTTGTTCGATATGGAAATGGGTGCCAGCAATGGAAGGATACCTGAAGAAGGATCTGTGTAAGAGGCTATGCAATGATTTTATGTGTTTTAGGTTTAATGTGGTACAAACAAATCAAATTAAGAGTATTAGAAGTAAATGCTTCGAAGGCTGGCAATGGTGTAGATTTTGCAAAGTTGAGGGGGTAGTGGAATCGCTTCAACACATTCTACTTATCTGTCCAGCCCTTCTGAGTCAATGGATTGCTTACTTTGCACAATTTGTACGATCAACTGAAACAGTCAACAGAGAATTCCTTTGGAATAGAATGCTGCACGAGAACTCAATTATTTTAAGTATACCTGTAACGTCCTTTCTGAGAAATGTGTGTGACTTGTGTTAAATATAGATTCATATTTTGATGTGATAAGGAGATTCAAGCACAGGCAGCTGTCATGTAAGATTGTCTGGGAGGTTTTTACTAAAATTTTGTCTTTAAAGTATTTCGAGTCAGGTGCAGTACAGAATGGATACTATGTTTTAGATGTTTGTGATCTTTAAGTGAAAAACAGTTGTTATTGCTTCTTTGTTGTTTTGGAATTGTCTCTTGTTTTGCACTCGTTTGTATTTTGTAAAGGTTTATAATAAACAAAAAAACAAGTAAAAAATGTTTAAAAAAATATGCAATTGGTTTAGTCTTCCCTAGATTGCACACTGTGTATGTGACAGCATTGTTGCCCACCACCAGGTTTATCTCCAAGTCCTTATCTGTATTCATGTCCTGCAAAGGACCAGTGTGAGCCATTAATGAGTATATCTGGTGCAAAATGTTAGTGTGTTCTGGCAGCTATTGAGCTGCCGTGAAATTCGGTTTTATCAAAGCATACAATGGTTTCACTAGCTCAGCAAAATTAGAAACATACAATCTGCCAAAATGTAACAGTCCTAGAATGGCCTGGAACTGACTAAGCGTGGTGGGTGGTCTTATATTGGCTCACTTCACAAGAATATCTGCTGACAACCCTCTGCCCTTATCTGAAAGAGTAAATCCTAGAAAGGTAACATCACAATGAGCTATTCTTGATTTTTATTTAATTAATCAGGTACCCTTTTGTATCCAATGTGTTAATGTTGCAAGTGTTCACTGAGATTCTCATGGGTGATGTAAATATCATCTACATACTGCCAACAATATGGAATGCCTGCGAGTAAGCTCTGTATTCTACTTGAGAATGTGCTAGATAAATTCTTATACCCCTGCATTATTCTAGTGAACTGGAAATGTGTTCCCTTGAACGTAAATACTGTGTATTTCTGGCTTTCTACACTTAAAGGTTGTGTGAAATACCCATTGCCTAGATCAAGGTTTGTTTTATATTTACATCTGTGTAAATTGGCTAGCAATCCAGAACTGTGTTGATTCTGGACTGCCTCTGTTTCACAATGTGCATTCAAAATTCGAAACTCCACAATAAAACGGTAGGTACCATCAGGTTTTAAAACTGGGAGCACTGGACTGTTATGTGGGCTAGCTTGCTTTATGATTACCCCCTGGTTCATTAGCTGCTCTACTATGGTTTGCATGTGGGCAACTGCTGTGGTTTAACTGGATACTGCCTTTGTGGCAGGGTTGGTTTCAGTACTGGAATCGCATGTGCTGGTCATTCTTTATCACGCCCTACATGATTTTTAAACAGCTGCACCGATGCCAGCGCTGACCATTTTCTAGCATATTTTTGCACCAGTCCCCACTCGCTTCTTTTGAAAAAGCAGGCATTACCACTTCTTCACCCCTTGGTGCTTGCTGTACATACAAAGGTGGCCAATCTTGAAATGCTAACAGCCCTTCATGTGGAATTTCTAACTGTGGCCAAAACAGTGCTTCAATCTTTTTGGAATGTTTGCCTTCTAGCTGAATGGTTACAAAATACACTTAATTATGTGCTAATGTCTGCCCAGTGGGGGTAGTGATCTGTGTATTTCTGTGTGACCTTGTGTGCTCCAATAGTGCCTTGTGGCTGCATTCAAATATGGCAATGTCGGACCCAGAGTCTAATATGACCTCAATCCAATCCGTGTGTCGCTTAGTCTTGGGGTCGATGCGATGAGTGCGTGGACTCTGCATTCTGTGAAACGTGTAGGGCTGCCATGTGGTTTTTTTTTCTCAACCTTCACTTCCTTCCCCTCAGTCTTAGAACGGTCTGGCGTCCTTGCCTGTTGGGAAGGAGACAGACTTTCATCAGTGCCGTACTTCAGTGGACTTTTCATGTGTTTCCTATCTCTAAAATCATAGTCAGTAGGTCCGAAACGGGGCTGTCCCCCAGGCTTGCCCCATTATCGTCTACCCCTGTGGTTCCCTTGACACAGCGTGGCCTGCCTATCTCCTGTAGTTCTCTCATTTTTAGGCCCATGCTCAGGATATTTTTCTTCCTCTATGGGCGATAATTGCTGCCTCTGTGGTTTGGACTTTTTTAGCATGGAGCGATCCTCGTCCTTTCGAGGGCCTTCCTTTGTGGTGTGTTTCTTTATCCGGCTTAAGATCCTTGTTAACCTTTTTCTGAGTCCCTGCAGGTCTTCTGCCCAAGTGTCCCTGCCCAGCGATTGATGGGTGGATGTCACTATGTCCCCAATTGCTCCCTTTTATCTTGCTCATTCAATTGGGACAATGTCCTATGGCCTGGATAGGTGGCTTGCAGTTGCCCTAATTTTTCTGAATACCACTTGGGTATGTCCTCATTCTTGGACGGACAAGATCCTAATATTATTCTCAATGTCTGTAGTTGTACCCCACCTGCATTCAGCTGTCCTTGAGGTTGCTGCGCGGGTGCTATACCTTGCTGAGCTGCATATTGCAGCGCAATGTTGTGCACTGTATCAAAGTGGATGGCTAGCAATTGGTAGTCGGCCTGCATATAGGGACCTCCACGGTTTGGATGAACCGGGCCAAGAATTCTAGTGACAGATTGGGTGTAGCTAACGTTGCACCTGTGTGTGGGTAAACTAGATGCCAGTTGACATGATTTGTATGTGTTGGGGCCGATACTGAATGGTGTCTAAGTCTCCCCTCACTAGGAGAGTTGCATATACATTATTTGGCCTATTAGCTATGGTCTTGAAGTAAGTAAAGAGTGGTTCTCCTGGCAACCCACCAAGTTGCGCTACTGCTACTGTGAAATTGGTATTCACTGCATGAAAGTGCGCTCATTTTAGCCATTCATATAGTGCTTTTCTGCAATGGATGGGAATATTGATTTCATTGTGAGCCATCTCCTGTACTCACTCTAACATCTTATTTTAAAAAAGCTTTTTAGAATTTTTTTTTGCCCTATCCTTCTACCGTGAATGGGACATGGGATTATTTAAATATTATTAGTACCCTGCGAGAGTCAAGCAGAATGCAACACGCATTCTGATTGGCTCTCGCCGGGTCCTTATCCGGCATAGAATCCTTTGATTCTCGGCCGGGATTCCAGATGCCTTGTCCTCGGCAGGGGGTGAGGCAGCCCCTCGGCCAATGCGGAGACTCGAAGTGGGGCCTTCTCCGCTCTGAGCCTCCCCACGGCAGAGAGGCTGCCTTTGCCCCCCGCCGGGGACTTGGGTAAGCTTTTTTTTTTTTCCCTTCCCTCCCTCCTCCCTGTCTTCCCCACCCAACTTACATTGTATCCCTTGGTCGCCGGTGGGGGACGATGGCAGCCTCCTGCTGTGTGGAGACTTGGCTGCTCCGAGCCTCCACACGGCTGGAGGCTTCCATCGTCCCCCGCCGGGGACCCAGGTATGTATTTTTTTCATTTTCTTTTTCCTTCCGCCCTCCCAACCGCACTTACCTTCTTTTTTGCTTCTGTTTCCAGCGCCTCCGCTTCTGATGGCCGCCATGGAAAGGGGAAACATACTCTGTTTTCCCTTTCCTGGTGGCCATTTTCTTAGTCTTTTTTTTATTTTATTTTTAAACGCTGCAGCGTTTCAGGGGGAAAAAAAAGCTTTTAGTGCCCCGGTCACGCAGTTTTTGTGGGCTGGGGTACTAATAGCTATATGCCTCTCGTGGCTGGGGCATTACCGACTCTGGTAATGCCCGGGGCCTTCGTTAAGGCCCTCAGCTTCGCTCAGACCTATAACTATGGGCCCTGGGCATTACCTGAGTCGTTAATACCCCTGCCGCTCAGGGCATATTGCTTTAGTAATGTTCTGGTCATCTCTAAGGCGTCCCATCTGCAGGGGTGCCACCTGATGTAATTGCCCCTATAGGGTGTGATTTCTGCCCCCCTCCCTCCACCCAAATAGGGCTGTGTGAAGTGGGCAGGGAATCAAAAGTTGTGTTCTATGCTAAGGGATGCCCCTAGGAGTTTGGTCTAACACTATGACTGTTTCCTTGAGTGGTTGCACCCCTTGACCTACTTGACAAAATACAGACAGGAAAATGTTTGTGTAGTTCGTTTGGACTCAGAGAGACCTCATTATGACGCATTACTCAGAAATATGAAGCTGACACTTGAAGTTAGCAAGTTAATATATTTAATATCACTTCTGTTTCCTACCAGTTCTAATTCTCATTACACCTGCTATGGAAGCAGCAATTATAACATAGCAGATTGGCATACATATGAAGAGCATTATTGTATAAACTAAAAGCATGATTTACATTTAATAAAGAACAAGTACAATTAATCATTTTAAGGTACCAGCTTGAGCAACATGGAGTTTGTTATGTTGGTCTACATAAAGCCATGGTATGAGAGGGCAGTGGTGTAACATAGCAACGCCTACAGTCTCACAAAATGCAAACAGTTCGACTTCCACACTTAAACTCACACTTTCAGGGCTTGCTGGCTGCATGCGAATTAACCAAGACTTCCTATAAATCGGACCTGCTCCTGCCTCTGTTCGTGCCTTCTGCTCGGGGACCTGCAATGGATGTATCCTCCCAGCCCCCCACAATTTCTTCTGCTGAGCTGTGTGTGCCTTTACCCCGTCAGGCTGTGCCTTTTATCTTAAGACAGGCATTTGGTCTACCCGTCACCTGTGTGTTATTTCCTTGCCTGGAAAGTTAAAGTCTAGAGCTTGAACCTTCTCCTGTGCTTTGCTTTGCGTTGAACACATGATGTACCTATGTGCAAAATCAAGTGACAGGTGCTGTCCTTGACGCTTGGTTGTTTCCCCTAGAGTAAATGGGCTTCCGCTTGGGGAAAGAGCAACATCTGTGAGTTGCTCCTAGACCACTTTAAACCTCATTATAGTAAAGGCGTTTCTGAAGAGGTTAAAAGCGACACTTTCTTTTGGACACTTTAACTGTACATGTGTATTCTGGTATCTTGCTTCCTGTCCTTGGCTGCTTATCAGCAAAGCATCTCTTGACTTTGCTATGACCTTGTCTAAGACAGGAAGTTGCCACTTGTGGTTGGGTTCCTTCTAAAAAGGGGAAGCTCATTGCTTTTCGCTGAAGCTAAATGGCAAGTGTCTGTGTGTTTGTAGATTGCAGCCATGTGCCTACTTTAGTGAAAGAACTTATATTATCAGAGGCTGGTGTCTGTTCCTATCCCTTGAAAACAACGTTTGCATTGTTTGTGAGTGCTTGCTTTCTGCTCAACAAACATCTGTCGCTTCTTACTGTTGTGTTTGAAAAGTCACCTGATCTCAGCCAACTTGTCATAATAAGATTAAATAATCTGTGACAGCGCTAGTATGTCCAGTGGTGGTGGTTTATTTTTTGTCATGCCCAAAAAATTGAAACGTTGAATGTTAATTCTCGTAGATCTGTTAGAGATGAACCCGCATCGGTCATCCCTCATAATCTCTGTTATTACCTTTTGTAATTTGTTCACCATTACCTTGGCGAGAAATTTGTTGTCAGTGTTTATTAGTGAGATGGGTCTTTATTACCTGCTCTGTTCCTTTGGCTTCGCTTCCTTTGGAAGTACTACTGCTGCTGCCTCCCTTGGGTCAGGTGGGAGGTTCCCCATGCTCATGCTTCCTTGCAAAATTTCCTTCATGGGCCCAATGTTTCCCCTTTCAGGTTTACCCAAAGTTCTAATGAGAGTCCATTCGGTCCTGCTGTCTTCCCTTTCCCCAGGTGTGAAATAGCCACTAATAATTAATCTACTTGTATGTCCCCTTCTAGAGAGTCCCTCTGTTCCGTTGTCAGGTGGGCTAATGGTAATTGCCATAGGAACCCTTTATCTGCCACTGGGATTCCTTATTGGGTCTTATACAGATTCTGGTATTATGTCGCTAAGACCTGTCCAATTTCCTTTAGATCCTATGTTTTGTCCCCACCCTCTCATTTTCTAATTTCAGATATCAACTGGCTCCTTTCTTCTCTCTCTGCTAGCCAAGCTAGTAATTTTCCCGGCTTTATCTCCCCATTTGTACATGCACGCTCCCTTATGCCGCCAACCCATCTTGGCCCTTTCCAGCGGCCCGATTCTAACCGCACTATTTCCTGCTTCAGTTCCGCCACTATTTTCTCAGGATAAATAGGTGGTAGGTGCCCAGCTTCCAACTCCCCTCCGCCCCCCAGGCCGCCAACCTGTGTCCAGATTTTCCTGGTCCGTGGTGCATGCTCCGAGATTCCCCTTGGTTGGTATTCCACCCCCTCCACTTTGTGCTTGTCAGAGAATAGAGAAAATACATGGTCTACCCTCGAGAAAGATTTGTGCGCCACAGAGAAGTACGAAAACTCCCGATCTGTAGGATGGGCCTCCCTCCAAAGGTACACTAGTCCCATAACCTCTATGAATTCCCCCAAATTGGTGTCTGTATTGTCCTACCGTGTATTCCCTTTCCCTGTATCAAGAGCGGGCCGAACCACTGCGTAAAAGTCTCCTGCCACTATCGTCGTTCCGGGTATCCCTTGCATCACCATCCTTTTAACATCTTCCAGAGTATCAGCCAGCAACGAAGGGGGGAGGGGCGGGCTAAACATTGATGTAGGCAATGTTTTCTTTCGCCAATTTCCCAGACACTCCCATGACACTTCCCTTTCTATTTTGGAGTGTTCTTGTGACCTGAAACGCCACCGATCTTTTTTGAGAAGTATTGCCACTCTTCTTCTTCCCCTCGTGAACCCTGCATATGCCACACATTTATAGGGGCCTCTAAGGGAGGCATACTATCACAAGTACGATACTGACACAAGAGCTACAAGTTTCGAAACCTTTATTAAATTCTTGGGGTTTGGAAAAACTCCTACTTTGCCCTATAGCTACGATGGGAGTAGTCTCTACCATCAAATAATAAAGAAAACAGTCCTATTCAGTCTATGTCAAATCAAAATGGCCTATACTAAAAACAAAAAAATGCCTGCCCTATCTCTTATAAAAGAAGTGTGTAAAGCGGAATGTGTATGCAAAGCAAAGGAAAGTCAGTGTTATATATATGGATCAAGGTGGCTGAGTCATCTCTCCACCCTACGTTGGACAGCACGGAGTAAGGCGGTCCCCGTAGACCGGATGACACACTCTGGCTGAGGTTATCAAAAAAATGCAGTTCAAAACGTGGGTCGAGGCCCACTTAGTATTCCATGTTAAAGTCACTTATTTTTAGCTCACCAAAAGTTCTTTAACAGTTCAACAAAAATTCACATAGGTCTCCCTCAGTCAGGCTCAGACCTCTCAACAACAAATACCTGATTCAATGTAGATCTCCTCAGCTGGGCTCAGACCTTGCAATCACAGCACTTGCAAGGGGGTTCCTTACACAAGGTTCATTCACATTAGTCAGGGGTTCCCTTCCCCTAACTCATTTAATATTCCAGATCTCCCTCAGTCAGGCTCAGACCTTTCACTGATGTCGAAGACTTTCAAGTGTGCAAGGCTTTTTCCATAGACCTCCGCAGGACCACTTCCACTTCAGCTCTCCCTTATGTTATTTGCCTCAGTGTCTCTTGGTAGTTCCATAACACAATCAGAAGTTCAAAGAAATCTTTCTCTTAAAGCATTCACCTCTTAACTTCCCCTTTAGTCGTGGTTAATCTTGACCATTGGGAATTTCAGAGTTCATTCACTTTATCGCTTCATAACAGGTCATCAAACATTTTGCGGAGACTTTCGAGTGGACTATTTCCTTTCGCCGGACCATTCCGCTACTCTGTATAACTGGCTTCACAGTTATTGGTAACTTTAAAGTTCACTACTGGTTTGCTTTCTTTTGTGTCTCATCAGCACGCACGCAACCTTCAATTGTGAGACACACTGTTGCGGCTTCAATCTTTCCTTGACTCAAACTGGCCTTTCATGTCTTTCGCTAACTCGCCGGTTGTGTGCATTCCTTTCTTTTCGCTCCGACTTTGATTCATAAGTCAGGGTTGATACCACAGACTTGGCCTCGCCTCCCCAACTCTGCGGTTCACCCGGGAGGGTCGCTGGCATCCATGAAAGACTTCTTGTCTGGGATTTGGCTTTCTCTGCTTATCCTTCACGGTTTCCCAGAGGCAACAACCTCCTGCAAGGATCTTAACGGGACAAGTCCAATGGGATATGCAATTGTTAGCCTCGCTCATCTGTCCTCTTCTTCCTTGGCCCAGTGTTTGTATAGAAGGTGGGCGGGGGGGTTGGAACTTTGGAGAATCCCCAAAAAAATGGGATAAATATTAATAAATAGAATGGGGTATGAGCACTGGAAAGGGGGGCATACAGTGCCTCACCATCGGTTGCCTCACCCCCACTTCCCGAAGATCCCCCACCCAGGTGATCCTCTCGCACTGGTCCACCCCCAGGGTCTGGATCCAAAGGCGATGGCTGTGCCCTGGCCACCTGAGCGATCGATCCCTAGGGACTGGCAACTGAGACACCCTTTGGTTTCTCACAGTTCCTTACCAAGTATACAACATTAGTCTCCCAACAGGTGCTTTTTCTGGAGTAGCACCACGTCTGGTTTATGACGCTTAGGGTACTGGAAAACTGCATTTCTTTTAACTTTATCATTCAGTTTGTTAATATTCCAAGAAACGTATTTCAGTGTACCTGTACTACCCATTCTGACAAAGTTGCATTCTGAACTGAGTCCCTAATCTCTTCTCTTTCTGTGCCATCTCTCTTGTGCCTACCCTGTGCGTGACCTGACTCGATCTACTTAAACTACACTAATACCCTTTCCCCCACTATCTCCCCTCCCCTCCGCCGTCGCCATACTCGCTCCCCAACTGTGAAGTATCTGTCACCCTATAAAAAACCTCCTAACATCTACCACCGCCTTCCCAACCTTCTTCTCAACCTCCTCCCCTGTTCGCCCTTCCACTCATGAACCCCCTCCATTCCCCCCACTTTAAATCTGTAGTCCGTGCTGGGGTGTCTCTTTGCCTCTTTCCGTACTTCCTCTCTTACCCCACTGCCCCCCGTCCAACAGATGCACCCGCTGCCCAAAGGTGGTCTTGCTTTCGCTGTTGAACCTGTCAGCTGTACTCTGCTATCCAACCAGTCAGAAACTTTTCACGCTTCATGGAAGATGCAAGATCTCTCCCCCACTATTACGTTTAGCTTTGTATAGAATATGAGCATGTATTTGAATTGTTTTTTTTCAGAGTTGTCTTTTGGCTTCCTTTAAGGACATCCTTGCTCATTGCACCTGTATAGTCTGGGAAGATCATGACGCTGGTGATGACCACCGTAATGGGCTCCCTTGTTCTCGCCACCTGCAGTATGGCATGTATGTCTCAATTTAACCGTTTTGGCACCACTGGTCTCTGCAGAGCTCGTGGTCTGGATGGTGTGACCTGGACCCTCTGCACCCTCTCTAGCGAGAAGTAGTTTGTTAAACCCTTTGGATGCAGCACATCTTTGAACCATTGCTCCAAAAATAGGTCCATGTCCGGCCACTCTTGCCTTCTCAGGGAGACCCACTATTCAGATGTTAGCCCTACGTGACCAACCCTCTGCATCTTCTGCTCTCTTCTCCAAAAGCCAAGATTTTTATTCTGTAGTGTTTGAATTTGTGAATGCAGGGCTCTTATGGTGTTTTCCAATTTGCTGATCATCTCCTCTGCCTCCCCCACTCTCTGACACCAACCTCATGTCCGCCCAAAGCAGGTACTCCACTATTTGTCCAATCTTGTCCTCCATGCTGGTTCTCAAGTCCTTCACTGCGCTCAATCAATACCTGTGCCATCGTCGGCTCCACCCCCTCAGCTTCCTCTGGGCGGTCCAGCATGCTTCCCGTTCTACAATGCTGCGTCTGAGAATGTGGCTGGTCCGGCTGCCCCATTGTATATCACACCATCATTCTCTACATCGCCTTAGCTGTCTTTTCCTTCCTCATGGCCTTCTAACTTATTTTATGTTGTAATACTTTCAAATCTGAAAAACAAAAAAGGAGTGTGGTTATGTTTGATTGACATCACAGATGTGTAATTCTAAATAGATTATAGTGTAGCTCATGCCAATATAGTCATATACATGTTTATAGATCAAATAAACGGTTGATGGCAATTGTGAGACAGCCATGGTATTGAGAGATGACACAGACAACAGATTTCAAATTCAACAGTATAATCTTTCTTAAGTATCAGGATGGTGTAAGCCTAACTTGCCCTATAACTATGGTGGGATTTCCCCTACTTAAGGAATCTAAGGAAAGTCTATATCTGTAAGTCCAAATCAAGAGTCTCTGTGTCAAGACCTTTGCGTGCCCTCACGTCTAATACTAAACCTAGTGTAGGGTTATTCTGAATTAACTAAACACTGTTCAAAAATAAAATATGGAGCGCCTTCTAGCTCCCTTCCCCAAGTTCAGAATACAGTTCCCACAATTACTTGTTCCAAATATTCCACCAGGACTCTGGTTTCTCTTCCCCAAGTTCGAAGCACACTTGGTTTCAATACACCATGTTCAACTGAACTCACACTATTCCAATAGGAGCTCTGGGTTCCCTTCCCCAAGTTCAAGACCGTTCCAGAACACCTTGGGATTCCTTTTCCCAAGGTCAAAACAGTCACACTGTACTTGTTCTCAATCTTTTCTTGCCCATTCTTCAGATTGCTTTCCCTTGCTTCAGCAACCTCTTTAGTTTTCCACAGTTCGAGCTCCCTGGTCTAGCCGCAGTTATCGGACCCGACGGTCTACCCACTACAGGTTGCGCAACCAGGAGCTCTAGGCTCTCCTGCCCACACTTTGTTTGGTTCTGTATGAGGATTCACGCTCAACAACCTTCTTGGCCTCTCACAGTTGGGGCTCCCTGGCCTGGGCACTGTTGTCAGACTGCACAGTCCACCCACTACAGGTCGCGCAACCAGGAACCCTTGGCATTTTACCATAGACTTTACGTATTCCTCTGACCCTCAAAACAAAGTTCCTTGACTCTTTGAATATCTCTTTCTTTAAAGTTAACCACAGTACCCCTTTTCACAACCTTACTGCAAATCAGTAATCAATTGACTTAAACAATGCTTTTTTCACTTTTTCCTTCAAGCTGCCTCTTTATGCAACAATTGACTTTAACTTGTTTTCAATCTTCACTATTTGGTTCAAACGCTTGCACAATGGATTAATACTTAGATTCAGTGGGTGTGTGTCTTTAAACAATAGGAATCGATTGCTCGCTGCCGCAGTGCTATAGTTCAACGTTTTTTCGCAAAGCGATCCATGGTTTCGCAGTTTACCGAAACTCACCAGCCTTTCGATAAACAGGGGCAGCCTTGCGGTAAACATTGGACTGAACTGTTCACTGTCCTGGCATCACACTGGGGCAGGCTGCCCCTCACTCTGGACCTCGAGTCTGCGTTAACTAGCAGTTTTCTTTGGTTCTCAGCACTTCAGTGTCTTCCGCTGCGCAACCTCTGCATTTAGGGAGAGAAGCTTCTTTGTCAGTCACGGGAAAACACACAGTTCCGGTGCGCCATGCTCCCGTTAACGTTACTGGTCTGACATAGTACACACTGCTACTGCGCTTCCCCGGTTTCAGGCTGCTCACACCTGCTGTTGCTTCTGACCTTCCTGCTCTCTCCTTCTCGTGCTTAGACACTGTATCCAGTCTCTTCCTGGACTGCTGCTGCTGCTTTCTGTCTCCCTCCCTCTTATACTTGTGGATAATTACTGACAGGTGTGGACTATTAAGTTCAATTGCCTGACCTTGAAGTTCTCCATTATGAGGACATGCCTGATTTTCCCAATGGTAGGTATTCATGCACCCTCTTCCTCATCCCAGTACCAAAGGGGTATTTTGGCAGATTAATATAGGGAAATGTGGGTAGCACTTCCTGTTTCTTCCTCGTCTCAGTGGCTGAATACATATTATTTAAATTGATATTTGCTCGATCATGGGGCTGAAACTGACGATGGTCCATAAGGGCTCGGTAAGGGGATATTTCAGGGTTACTGGAAAAGGGGGAATACTATGTCTCTTCTAAGGGCACCTGGCTCTCTTTCCCCAGGTCTTCCCCACCCAGGTGATCTTTATTCGCATTGCCGCCCCCAGGGTCAGGATCCAAAAAAGATGGTCTTTCGCAGGCCACCAGGGAAGTGGCTCCCAGGGGAGTTAATGTGAGGACACCCTCTGGTTTCTCACACAATGCAACAATGGGAAATTACTTTGATTCAATACATTCACAAATGCGATTAACCATGACCGGAGTCCAGCTGAGTCTTGGGCGCTGTGGAGAGAGTGTGGAGTGTTTTATTAGTTTCCATTCATTGAGGCGGAGCGGACTCTCAAATACCCTGACTCAACGCGGAGTCTTGGGAGTCTTGGAGACTTGCAAGCTCTACGCGAGGACTTTCTTCGAGAAAATCGAATCACCGGCCTTGTGAGTATAACATGGAACACGGATCCAAGTCATTGACGTCCGGGAGAGAGGAGACAAACCCATTCAACAACCTTTGACACGATCTCGGAGGCAGCATGGGTTTTCAGAAACCAAACGGGTGCGCCAAGCATGTCAGGTAAGTCACCCGCTAACTATATCACGCCAAGCCGCGGCAAGGTCCTGTGATAATGACAGTAAGAAAAGTCAGAGAGACCCAGACGCTCACCCTCATGTAGGAGCAGCCGAAATTAGCAAGGCTGGCGGCTGCAAAAGTTTGAGCGAACGTAGTGTTGGTGCTGCCAATGTTGCTAAGAACGTTATTGATAACGGTATGGACACCAGGGTGGCCCCTTTGTCAGACCTCTTGTCAGACCGCTTGTCTTCCTACTCTGTCACGGTCCCCCAATTATGAGTGCTTGCATGGCGGGCTCGCAGATTTGTACGCCATGCGCCTAGTAAAGACCAGGACTTGGCCAGTGTTGACGACAGCAGCTCTAAAGAAAACAGACCTGATATTCTTTCACCGAGAGTGAGTCCCCAGTTGCCTTTAGGCTCTGGTCCTGATGCGACGAGAAAAGAAGAGCTGACTAACAGGGGCAACGATCCCAAAGTAGTAATGGTTCAGAACCTGTCCCTTGTGAATATTATCAGAAATTCACTTGGTCCTGCGGCAGATGAAAGTTGTATGGCTGAAATTCATGACGAGTTAGACGGTTTTTAAAATGGTGTGTTCAAATCCCGTCATTCAGAGAGAAGACTCAAACAGTGACCCAAAAACAGACACAACTGAGGGCTTGTTGTTAAATGCCTCAGGCCCACCAACAAATGTGCTGCCTGTTACAATTGTCTGACCTTGAGGAACTTTTCCTATGATAGAAAGGCATATGTTTCACAATGTACCTTTATCATGATCTGAAATGTATAATGTTTTGTTTTACTATTCTATTACTGACTATTACCAATCATCAGAGATATGGACCCCCAATGCTAACATATGTAGAGCAATGTGTTGCAAAAACTACACTAACCATAATCCTCTTAAATGGATTAAATCCCTAAGATGGATATAGCCCATCTGTAATCATAATGAGATCAGGCTAGGATATGCGAATTGAAATGAAAAATTTATAATTTGTATCTTCTAATCTTTAGTAATTTGTCCCACTCCGTACTTTTCCCATGTTTGGAAATATATATGTGTTGGACATACACTTTCAATCACAATTACAGGTCATCAGGGGTAGAGGGAAAACATATCTTCTTTATCTATGCAGATATAAGCTAAATGCGTATTTGGAGCCCGTAACAGGATCATGTGTAGAATAAAATTTTGGTAAAATAACTACCATAACCATAATCCTTCACACCTTAGTTTCGACAGTGACAAACATTCCTTCTTACTCATTTCACTTGAACTTAAAACATATGATTAACAACACATTTTCAGCAATATATTTACTATTGCTCAACAATTACCCACGTTGGTAAACATTGGCCCGTAATAATTTAATTCGGGAATAATGGGCTAAAAGATTTTAATGAATGAAAACCAACTGGTTTTTAAAACTGTGGTTTGGAAGGGGCAATGATAACCCGATATACAGGGGAACATGGTAAGCCATCCCAAAATATGGCTGCCACGTTTTCGATCGGATGGAAAGTGATGAAGGACTTGGGTATACTGGTGATTTAGTAACACACAGCAAGCCCCGAGAGGGAGGATACCCGATGGTTGAAGCATGAACAATGGAATTTTCAGGTAAGCCCTTGAAGCAGGAGGGAAGCCCACCTTAAGTTACTGGCACGTTTTAGATCGTGCTGTGATAACAATCCCACATGGGAAATATAGGAATAGAGAAATGAGCTATTCTTAGGATTGTAAACAGCAGTATGCGTTGTAACAGATGGAACTCTTTCCTAAAGATAACGCATCCAGCAAGTTAGGACTACTCACATTGCCGTTTCTGGCATTCAAAACTTGGGTAATATTAATTTGGTACCCAGGACAGTACTGCGACTTTTTTGATACGCAATAACTGCCATCATGTGCTAAACGGATTTGCACTCTTT
Source organism: Ambystoma mexicanum (assembly GCF_040938575.1). Classification (NCBI taxonomy): domain Eukaryota; kingdom Metazoa; phylum Chordata; class Amphibia; order Caudata; family Ambystomatidae; genus Ambystoma; species Ambystoma mexicanum. The sequence goes on from NC_090922.1 coordinate 389,847,122, forward strand.
ACGCTGCATATTTAAATAAGTTTCATGCCCTTACTTATAGGCAATTGAGATTTATTTTTAGACAGTGACAAGCATACTTAATTAGTGTTTACAGTCATGGTCACAGGAAATCGGTATGTCCGTTCCGAGAGAGACATTGTAGGCCATGCACCAATTTATATGTATTGATGCTTTTTTGTATAGGTGGGAATGAGCCCAAGAATTTAAGTTAATTGTTAAGACAAGAACAATATATATTGTGTGAACCTCAACGCTATAAAGGGGTAAAATGCGACGTATGTCATTTTCTGGTAAACACAATGATGGTAATCACATTAAATAACAGTGGTAATAACTATAAGCAGCACATAAATTTAGATGCAGATATAACTATTAGGAGCATCCCAATCCCCATCCCTCCACCTACCGCTCTGACGCAGTGGCATATATTTACAATCTGGTTCACTAAAACGCACAAGGTGAAATGTTTTTTGCAATACAGGGTATGTGGATAAAACACAAATAAGGTCACATTTATTCTTTGAAAATCGACAAGGATTTCATATATGAGTTTCAAAATGTTGTTTTTCTTTTTCTTGATGAATCAAATTAGCCCGGATTTGAAAAGGGCGCGGTCTATACGCCGAAACACGTGTCATCCAAGAGGGGCTGAAAATACAAAATAAAAATAAAAGACTATTGAATACAACAGATTTGGAATTGTTATTCATAGTAAAAGGATATACGATAACAATCTATCTTGGGGCAAACAAGTGCAGGCACATTTGTAATTTCTCTTGCCTGTTACAATTGACCTGAATGAGGAAGCTCAAGTATCTGAGGGTGAGACTTTTGTGAATAAACTCTTACTGTCCTCACGTAAGGAAGTAGATTGCCGGAGCGTAGGAACGAATGAAAGAAGAAATTCCATAGAAGTAGTCAAAAAGACTTCTACGTGATCTAACGCAAATAAACACTGTCATAAACAACAAAAACAGAGAAGAGTCTCTGGAAAACAAATCTAGAATGTCAAAAGGGCCCTTGCATTCCTGTAACGCCTTCAAGCCCCCCAACGAACTGGTGGCAAAGTGGGGCTCTAATGTGAAGAAGAACTGAAGAGAGTTCCTCGCTCAAGGTCTATTGTTCTCAACTGAGAAACATGAAAAATGCAAAACAAACTGGGGAATCAAGACAGGTCGCATGGCAAGGCCAAGATTGTGACACTAGAAATAGCCAGTAAAGAAGGGAGTGGAATGGAACACGTTCGGAATTCGTCATCCTCTGAAGATTCATCTACAGACTCCTCCTTTGTGGAATGTGAATTCCCAAAAATAAGGCATTCTTTTGCAAAAACAGGCAAAATAATGGAGGGGGTTGATCCTGAAGTAGGAGATCTTGTCAAGAATGTAATCCAAGAGTTACAACCAAGTTTGTTGTCGGCATGACTATAACCATCTCCCCATTCTTAAAAATGTATGAACATCTAAAAGAGAATGTTAAGGATTTAACCACTTTGATTGCCCTCATGAACTCCAAATTGATTAACATGGAATGTGACAATACCTTCAGCAAAAATAAGACCGATGAAGACCTAAAAATAATTGATCTCTCACTTAACGCTTTGGCAGAACAAAAGCGTAACAATAGTGAAGATAAAAAGCTACTTGTGCAGGTTTCCAAAGAGACACTTGGGCTGTTGAAATGTAAATAACGGAGTCCATCATGTGAGCTGGTGCAATAAATTAAAGATGGTAAACAATGCATCCATTTGGAAACTTATAAAAACAAGCAAAATGGACTTAATAAAGACACCAGCTATATTTGTCTTCTTGAAGAAGGCTCAGGAGGTGTAGGAGCTCCCAGATTTATCAGCCCAGAAATTGCTAACATTGAATCAAATAATCTACCGGCACGACAAGAGTCGGACATGGTTTGGTTTAGTTTAGTTTAGTTTATTGCTTTATATAGCGCGGCCTGGCCCTGGGGCATCTGGGCGCTTGGCAAAGTTACATGGTTACAGATAATATATGTATATACATAGCAATTGTATTACAGGATAATATATACATATACATAATTATTATGGTACAGGGTATGCAAGATATGTACAAACAGTTGTGGGCCGAAAAATAGTCAAGAGAGTGTTGGCTATATACAGTAATATTAGAGCAGTTGGGTATTTACAGGTTGTAGTGACTATGTATATCTATAAATATATGTACGAGTGACGCAAGTGAGTTTTAGGTGCGGGCTTAGACTTCTTTGGCGAGTAGCCAGGTTTTAGCATTTTGTCTGAATCGGTGTAAGGATGGTTCAGTTCTGAGAGCAGGTGGTAGAGAGTTCCAGAGTTTCGAGGCAAGCACAGGGAAGCTTGTGCCACCTGTTCTTTGGAGCTTGTGTCTGGGGACATTTAAGCAGTGTGTTTGAGCTGGTCTGGTTGGCCGAGATGGAGTGTTGTGAGTGAAGTTGTCTCCGATGTATCTGGGGGCTTGGTTGGACAGGCACTTGTGGTTGAGGGAGAGTGTTTTGTACTTAATTCTTTGGGGTACAGATAGCCATTGGGTGGATCGTCTCAAATCTGAGATGTGTTCAGATTTTGGTATATTCAGGGCTGCTCTTAGAGCATTGTTTTGAACTACTTGTAGCTTATTAATGTTCTTTTGGCTAGTGCCCAGGTAGAGTGCATTACAGTAGTCGATTTTTGAGAGTACGAGTGCTCTGGCTAGGGTTGTGCAGTTGGAGGGCGATAGGTAGGTTCTGCAGGCGTTGATAAGCTTGCATATGTAGGCGGTAGAGGATGAAATGGCGTTGATTTGTCTAGTCAAGGTGAGGTAGGATTCAAGGTATATCCCTTAGGTGTTGACGTGGTTAGATACAGAGATGTTGTTGCCGTCAATGGTGAATGTTTGTTAAAATTTGTCAAGATTGTTGAGTCTGGGTTGAGAACCTAGAAGAAGAAGCTCCGTCTTGTCATTGAGGCAAAGTCTGTGCTTGGCCATCCATTCTTGAATGATAGAATAAATCTCGTTGAGGACTTTGTTGTCAGTGGAATAGTCGCCTGTTAGTGGGATGAGTATTTGGGTGTCATCTGCGTAATTCGTGTAGATGACACCCAAATGATCCAGAATCTCGAATAGGTGGTTGGTAAACACATTGTAAAGTGTGGGTGAAATGCAGGATCCTTGTGGGACGCCGCAAGTTACGGGGGCTCGTTCGGTGGCAGCGGTGGCTGCGAAGACTCTCATGGATCTGTTATTCAAGAAGGACTGAATCCAATTGTTGGCTATGTCAGAAAAGTTGGCTGTGGATGCTAGGTGTTTGCATAGAACGTCGTGGTTGACCAAGTCGAAAGCAGCCGAACGGTAAAGAAGGAGTAGAAGGGCCAGTTTGCCATTGTCTTTTAGGTTGTCCATTTGTGTCTTGAGATCGATCAAGGCGGTCTCTGTGCGATGTTTAGGCCGGAAGCCCGATTGTCTTAGTCCAAGTAGGTTATTTTTCTCTAGGTGGTTCTGGATCTGCAGGTAGGCTGCTCTCTCCAGAATTTTTAAAAGGAAAGGCACTGTTGTGATGGGTCTGTAGTTGGTGGCGATGTTGGGGTCTAGTGTAGGTTTCTTGAGCAGGGGTAGGACCCAGGAGTCCTTAAGGTTGTCGGGTACTATGCTCGATGTGAATGACGAGTTTATGAGTGAGTTAATAAATGGAGCTAGATGTTTGGCCACGTCTTTTATTACTGGGGCTGGGCAGGTGTCGCCTTGCCATTTGGATGGTTTCAGGGTGGATATTATGTCTTCAACCTCTTTGATGGTGATGGTTAAAAATATGAATAGGGTGTTATTGTTTGTTTGTTTGGTGGGTGGGGGTGAGGCTTGCTTTCTTAGACTCGCTTTTTGATTGAAGCATGGCAGTTTTGCAGAGGAGGGCTTCTTGGATGTTTGTGCACCAAGAGGTATCTTTGGTGCATGTGTCAGGCATGGGGGATGGGGATTCGAGCTCTCGCAGGATGTTTAAAAGCTCTTTCGTATTAGATTTGGCCTTGCTGATTCTCTTATTGTACATGTTAATTTTCGTTTGGATGATTGCTGACTTGCAGTTGTTTGACGCTGAGGTGTGTGACATCTTGTTGATGATTGAGGGGGAGTGTTCCATACTGATTCAGCATGTCTCTTGTTTTTGCAATGGATTTAGTTCAGGGGTGAACCAGGAATTGAGGTGCGCACGTGGTTTGGCTTTGCGTAGTTTAAGTGACGCAACAGTATTGATGGCTTTGAGAATGGTTGTGTTTTAAAGGTCTACTAGATCTGTGGGGTTAGCAATGGTGGGTGTAAAGTCGAAGATGGGTTGGAGCAGTGGGATTAGTTTCTCAATTGTGATATTATTGCTATTTCTTGTGAATACAGGTGGGGCATTAGGTGGTGAGGCTTGTTTATCTTTGTTGATGGTGAAGGTGATGAGGTGGTGGTCAGTCCAGACACAGGGTGTGTTGGAAAGAATTGTGGTGTCGCAGTTTAGGTCTGCTAACCAGTCAAGGGTTCTCCCTTTGTTGTGCGTTGGTTGAGAGATGTGATGAGTGAATCCTAGCTCTGAGATAGTGTTGGCGACCATATTTGCTTTGTCAGCTTTGGTGTTGTTATATCCGAGATTGAAATCGCCTAGAATAAGTATCTGTGAGTTGTGTTTGCTGTTGTTAGAAAGCAGGAGAGCGATATCGTCGTTGAAGGAGGAGATGGGGCCAGGCGGTCTATATATATATATATATGATGGATGGTGATAGTGTTCGTGTTGGTTGTAGATAGTTGTGGAGACACCTCAAGTAACACATCCTCAAGCTCCCTGCCAGAGCAAAATCCCTATGGAATTGGACCCTCAAAAACCTTCTACCTCGGCGGATGGTGAGGGCTTAATTGGCAATCCCGATGTGGCGATGTATGATGGTGCTAACCCTAATGGAAGTAAAGATGGGATATTTGCCATCTTTAATGAGAAGAACTCAAATACCAACAGGAAGACAGTAAATAAACCCCTTCAATCAAAAAAAGTCCAAAGACCAAATTAAAAGGAAGACCCGCATCTCCAATAACTCAAGAAAATGTTGAGTAACATTAAAACTGTAAATGTTACCATAAACACGGACAAGCTTTGCCACTTGATAGAAAAGCCTAAAAAGGCTCTAGCACCGGCCACTGCAACCATGAACGAGAATCAAGTCACTGAAACTCAGAGTGAAGAGGCTATAACAATTGTTTTTTTGAATTTGTCAGAATTTGTCAACGTATGAAAATGATGAACAATATGAGTTGGAGCAGAATGATTTGCCTGCAAAATCGAACCAGGAACAGCCTAGAGGCGCAATGTCAATGAGCGAATCTGGGCCGGGGAGAGTTTGTATCTTGCTCCTACCGAGTGAACCTGAACAAGTAAATACATCAAAAACACTAAATCCAAGCTTCATCACTTTAGGAGAAAAATTGAAAAAACTAACAGAAAAACCTCAGCCAAATGGACCAAATAAAGAGAGCATGCCTCGTTGGTTGTCAATTAATAAGAATGGTCCAAAAGAACCAGAGGTGAAGACTGGGGGCTTTTCATCAAATGATGGGCGTTTAAGTCACGTACCAAATCGAGAAAGTGTGCGAAGCGCTCCAGTAAAAGAAGCTGAATCAAGGCAAAGGAGTAATTCTGTTAAAAATGCCCATCGGCTCACTAAAAAGAAAATCCATGCAACCTATTGTCTGGTTCTGAAAAGAATATGATCAATCAAGGATGGTTTGACTAGGAACAATGTTCTACGTCTCCTACATAATGTTCCGTCTCTCGGGACAATTGAATCGAACAATATAAAAACAGTGGAGTTCATTGATGAACTGTAGAATGACAAAGTCACATTGCACTTTGAATCTAGACTAATATCCAACATCCTGTTAGAGGCGGTACCAGTACTACTCTCCCTGGGTTTTGACATCTCTGAAGTAAAAAATGAAAATACCAAGGGTCATGAAGAAAAAACCAACCGTTCTAAAATGCTCATCGATAAGCCCGATAACAACGGGGCAAATAAAAGTCTCACATTTCAGGTGGTCCCGCATGTGGAATCTACAGCAAGCTGCTATAAAAAAAGCAGACTTCAACGTGAATGGAGTTGATAACTTCCCACAAGATCTTCAAGCAGGTGAGCAGATCAAAATTACTTTTGATTTTGGTATCGGAATGACTGGTGGAAACCCATGCAATAAAGAAGGTCAAGACCAAATATGCGAACTGAACAAATGGAATTGGCTGGCCGAAGCCTTAGGAGGTTCTAATCAGAGTTAATGCCAAGACGTAAGAGGAATAAGCATGCATGCCATCGTTTCCTGGAACACCAGAGGTTTTCTCCATCTCTTCCAATCTAACTGGTGGGATGGTTTGGACATAGCATGCTTACAAGAAACGTGGCTTAAAGAGTGTCCTATAACTGAGTTTGAGATCGCCATAAATCCGGTCGCAGGTCTGTTGACCCTTGTAAGAAAAAGTTCAGGTTACCGAATCATTAGCACTAGGAACATTTCCACGTATATTCAAATAACTGAGATTGACTTAATAGTTAAATCTTATTCGGGGAAAAAAGCATTCTTTAGGTCATCAATCTATATTGGCAGCACAAAGCTGCGGGCACGACCCTATTAATTGATCAAGTAACTGAATTAATTGACAAAATCAATGAAGAAGACTCGTCACCTAATATAATTTTATGTGGTGACTTGAATGTAAACAGTTTAAACATCAATCAAGGGAGTGCACATGGAAAGAACAGCAGTGAAAACGTGGCAGCCCAATAGTGCAATGAGATGGAATTAAGAAGCAGGTCTATGATGAACGGAAATCTAAAAGGGGATGTGCCACCAAAGCCCACATGGAGAAGAAATTGCCAGAAATCCACTTTAGATCACTTCTTCGTGCCAGGATTTGTGGACGAATGTGCTGTATCATTGCAAGTTGTTCTCAAAGTACATAGTGATCAGTCTTGTCAAGTTCTCATTTGTTGCACCTGAGAAGGCAAGTATTCGTAAACGGCAACACAATGTGATCGTGGAATCCAGTAGCATTTGTCTTCGACTGAATGACAATGAGGTAAATGAGATTACAAATGCCTATCGTTAGGAGTACGATAAAATTGAATATCAACATCTATTGACACAATACCTCGAAAAGAAGCAGGGACTCCGAAATTTTGCATTCAACCCCGAACACTGCTTTGCCATTCAGATCGTAAGAAGAAAACGTCAAATGCGAATGGACCTTAGACATTGTATAAATTCCAACACCACATCATGTCTGACTGAAAAAAGGAGGATAAAGCTAAAATACAAAAAGTGGATAATTTCACACAAATCCATCACTCAACAACAGATACTGAGGTAATGTTGTCCATACTAACAAACAAAAATTCTAGTGCGTTCTGGAAGATCATCAACGAAGAAAGCGGGCCGAAAGCAAATGGGTCTCACATTACAGCCAGTTATATAGTAAAAAGGGGAAAAGTAAAGAGCTGGTTTTTCCTAAAGTAGAATTATGGGACCTTAAATTTGATATGGTAGACATCCTGCAAACTATCAGAAAAATAATTCATCATGGGCCCCCGGGCCAGATGGGCTGTCTAATTAGATCCTGAAGAAAAATCCGGAAAAATAGGCTGTGTTTTGCGAGCTGTTGTTTCTGAAAATCACAACAGAATGTCCAACCCCCAAATCTTGGAAAAGTGGGATCACTGTTTCACTGTTTAAAAAAGGCAAAAGGGCTAACCCTAAGGATTATCACCCAATTTCCTTGCTGGATGTGCTGGGAGAGATCTATACAACTCATCTTCAACTTCAGCTCCTTGAGTGGATCAACCGCAGTCAGCACTTTGATCCTAGACAATCAGGATTTGTTAAGGGTATGGGGTGCGGATTGAACCTACTCTTAATAAATCTGATGAAAATGGAGGCAATAAGAGCAGGAAGTAAGGTTTTTTCTTGCCTTCATAGATCTCTCCCACGCTTTCCATAGTATAGATTGCGAAATCCTTTGGACCAAAATGGAAAAGTGGAATTGTCCCTTAAGTCTGCTCTTAGCCATCAAAGAATTGCATTCCAACACTAAAGTTCGAATCATGCCTGATCGAGTGGGAACTCTTGCAACTGCGATAAGGACTTTCTGTGGTGTAAAGCAGGGCTGCCCTCTGGCTTCAATCATCTTTAATCTATTTCTGTCTGACATTGGTGACACCATCCAAAGTATTCCAACATTCCCGCCAAAAATGCATGGATCGCATGCAAGCTCGATCCTTTACGCAGATGACTCAGTTTTGCTCGATGTGACGCCTATAGGACTTCCAACGAAAATTACACACCCTTGAAGAATATGTTAACATCAATGGATTGTGTATTAACATCAACAAATCAGAAATTCTGACATTGCAAGATCTAAGGAAGAAAGGAACACGTAACAACACAAAATTCTAATGGCATTTGGAAAAAAAGACTTTGAAGATTGTACAATACACTAGATATCTGGGCATGACGATCAGTTCAGGCCTGAATGATGCACCTTGGATCGAAAATGGCAAAATTTAGTGTTGTCAATTAGCAATTCAAGCAGCTGTGCTAAATAAGAAATACGGCACATTTTCGTTAAAGCCAGTGATTGATTTTTTTAAGCAAAAAGCAGTCCCTGCGTTAATCTATGGAGCTGCGTGTGCTCTGGGCTGCTCATTTGCATTGTGGTCCACACTAGAAAACATTTTCTGGTCAAAAGTCCTATTGCTACCAAAGGGAACACCTACGGCGTGTATTTTTTACAAACTAGTCTCCTCTCAATAAATGCGCATATTTATTGGAATAGGCTTACTCTCTATCGAAAGATGACCTTGGAGAAGGTGTCACCACAATTCAAAGTTCTTCAACATCCAAATAATGGATCTAAACAAAGTATGCTGACGACGTGGGCGGCCTGTTGCAAGGAAATACTGGAAAATCTTGACATTGACATAAATGTTCTACAGACTAACCCAAACAAAAACATTATGGCTGCAAGATTGGACTGCAACAGGAGAACAGAGATTGAAACATAAGATCATGCACCATGCAATTTGAAAGCACTGAACATAACGCAAAAATATTTTGTGAAGTTTCCAGATCAGCATCGCAGATTACTGTACATGAAATTTCACCATGATTTGTTCAAGACCAAGGAGACCGTAAGTCTATGGGCAAATTATGCTAATATAAAAAGTACCTGTAGGCTTTGTCATGCACAAGATGAAACTTTGAAGCATCTCACACTGTTTTGCACAGCCCTTCAATCAGAAAGAACTAAACACATGGAGCTCTTACTTGCAGAGAGGCAGTCGTTAAGTGCTGAGGATTGGTGGCAAGTGCTGTTTGATGAATCCGACAGAAAATCTTTCTGGAGGACATGGTAAAACAATTAACTGAAGAAACTTTCAGCAACTAATTTCACCCAGTGTTATGCTAAAAGTTACCAAATGTATGCTTCTGTCCTTTACTCAGGCTCTTTATTCTCCTTTTTTTTTATTTTCTTTTTTCTTTGTTGTATATTTTCCTATCCTTTTTTAATTGCGTTTGACTTTTTCTTTTGATTTTGTTTTATGTTTTTTTATGGTCTTTTGAAAAATGAAGTTTGATATGATAATTTTATTTATTTATTTAATGTGTTGCAGTTTAGCTAATAAACTTTACACATGAGTAACAACATAGTGCATTTATAAAATTAAGATTACACAACTAAAATTTAACATTCTTAGTAAAATATCTATAGATAAATAAATAGATGATGAATAATTAAGTCTATCTATCTATCTAGACTAGACACAATCAATCATACTAATACCTCATACTTAGTTCTAACAAATACCTAAAACCCAATAACCTAAAGGATCTATAAAACAACCAGAATCATCCTACAACAGCCCTATGGGAATTACATCAGAGTTTCACCATAATTGACAATATTAACAATGTACCGGGGAATGGTTAACAAATTAAAATACATGCTTACGGGATACAGCATAGGCAAATAATTCTAACCCAGGCACAGTAGAGCATAAAAGGACCGGGAGCAGCCAAGAACGCCTTGGATCAGGACCTAAAGTTGGCAGTTTAGAATTCATATTCACAGAAATCACAATATACAGATGCATCTGGCCTAAACACCATCGTGCATGATGGAATCAAACACACCCATAGTCGCCCTACATCAGACCCTGCAAGAAGCACATCAAAACTCACCAGGATACAGAAGACTAAAAATATTTAAAAGAGCGGATAGGAGTTGGAGTTCTTACTTACAGGATACACACTTACATAGTCTCATATGGCCAAAAGGAGATACTAGTAAAGATGTAAAAAAGAGTCCGAACTCCATACCAAGGTGGAGATAATGCCACTTATTCAAATCCTGATACCCAACTTTCCCTCTATGACCAGCCAGATGTTGTATAAAGCAGTGAAAATATGAATATTTTCAGCATTTATACAGTGATGCCAAAATAATGACTTAGGGATTGTAGCAGAGTCATGCGAATATTTTCCCATATGTTGATGTATTATATTTGTCATACTTCTGCATTGGGTCAAAACATGGCTTGCAGTCTCAGGTACATTATTGATTTTGCACAATCTGCAGGTCCTTGATGTCGATAGCAATCGGTCTCTCCTGCCCGTGACCCAAAGGGTCGGGAGTTGGTCCAGTCTTAGAAGGAGTACAAAACGTCGCAATCTTCTGCCCGGACACAAATTTAGGTATTCTTGCGGTCTCATATAAGTATACAGCCTGAATTTAACAAATTCATAACTTTTCAGTGAACTAAGGTGGGCAAAATTTTCCAACCAATCCCACATATCTATTCGCTTGTCCAAGGCTCTCTGGACTTGCCGGGTGTACTCCCCTTCACAATGAGTCCATCCTATGTCAGCGAGATGTTTTAACATTATAGCAGCGGGAGATAGTGCGTTTTGTTTTATATATAATTCCCTGTCTACAGCAGTCAATATGGCATTTGATGTACCACAACGCATTTTGATAAAAAACCCTAGTCTCTTTTTCATCACAGTAGCTTTTAGTGATGGTATGCCCAGTTCTAGACGCAAAATGGCCATTGGAATTCCTGGGGGCAACCCCAAGACCCTCCGCCAAAATTTACCTTCTAGGACTTGTAGCCAACTGAGATCTAGGTCAAACAAAGCCTCTAGACCATAGGTTATCATGGGAGTGAAAACCTGCACATATAGTTGGCGGGTGCCCCATAGAGTGAAACCTCCTTGCTTGTTCGTAAAATTCGCGACCAGCGATGTAACCTGAGCTGCTCGCGTCGTCCGAATATGTTTACACATGGCATAGTCACCGCTCACTTCGAAATCGATACCCATATATCGATAATGAGGGGCGTAGGGAATTATGTTCTTACCCACCATAAGGCTTACACGTGATACTCTTTTGTTGGTGAAGCGCAATACCTTAGTCTTATCTAAGTTGATGATTAGGCCATTTTGTTTCACATAATCCCACAAAGCAGTAGCCGATCTGCGTAGGCCACTGATTGTGTGATCAAAAATTACCAAATCATCTGCGTAGGCCAGAACAGTGCATGCCAATTCCCCTATTTTAGGTGGACAATTAGAAGCGGCCTTTATGGCCACTGGTATGTCATAGACATACAAGTTATAAACCAAGGGGGCCGTGACACAACCCTGTTTCACCCCCCTGTTCTGGAGCACTTTGTCTGTCAGGTGTCCTTCCTGATCTAGTTTCAGTCTGACTGACGTATTGTGGTGGAGCAATTTAAGGTAGTACAGGATGCCTGCGGGGCACCCCAGCCCGTTAAGTTTAGTCCACAAGAGATCCCTAGGGATGGTGTCAAAAGCTGCTTTAAAATCAATATATAAAGCATATAAAGGTGGTGCACCTTTGCTGCGCGCTTTGGTTCTCAACAGGTTCATGACCATTAAATTGTGACTCGTTGAGTAACCTTTCCTGAATCTGCACTGGAAAATGGACAGAATGTTTGCCCTTTCTGCCCATGATTGTAATTCATCAAGCAGTAATGAGGCAAACAGTTTACCCGTTGTATCCAGCATGGAGAGAAGCCGATAATTAATGGGATCTAGGCGATTACCTTTTTTAAATACAGGTATCAGTATTGCAGTTTGCCATGAACTTGGAATTTGCCCCTGTGCCATTATCTTTTTGAATAGTATTGCTAATAAACTAGCCCAAAACTCGGGTTGTTTTCTCATAACTATATTAGCTAGGCCATTCGGTCCAGGGGCTCTGGACGATTTAAGCATCTTTATCTTAGAGATTATGGCCATATAAGAAATATCAAAAGCCAGAAGGGGGGCCAGGGTTATCTGAGGGCCCAGTTTGTCATAAGATGATTTTGAATTTCGGGCAAGTAAAAACTCAACCCATGACTCAGCTTTAATTGGATTAACCATTTGGTTCTTCTGAGTCTCCCTAGTTTCTCCCAGAAGTGCCCATATACTACGGGTGTCTTTAGAACAGATCGTATGGACTAATCTCTGGTGAGCCCGGGTACTAGCAATCGATTTAATATTTTTAATAATAGATCGATATTTATTTTTGATTTTCCTCGCTGCAACTCGTAATACATCCGACGGTCCAAGCTTTTTTTTACTCATACGTAATTCCCGTCTCAAATCCCTTTTAGCATCTCTGATCTTATTGTTATAGGAGCAGGGGCCACCCTCCGGTCTATGCATGCTAATGGACGGGACCAAGGCATGTGTATGAGAGAAGGTTTTTATCCAATTCTCAATGGATTCAATAGACATGGAATGGAAACTAGGTAGATTTAACCGTTTATCCAATTCGAGTGCCAATGCAGCCTGATTAATATTTTTAGCCGACCATCTAATACACGAGCCTGATTTGTTCGCATAAACTGTGCCCATATTGCACTTATCAGGAGCACTCAGTTGTAAATTTAGTGTGCAGTGGAGAGCTGAATGATCACTCCATTTGTTTGGGGATACGAACATATCTTCTACCAAAAGCAGCATATTAGGGCACATGAAAATGTAATCTAGGGTACTACAATATAGCCCATTGGACCAAGTGTGTTTCCCTGGAAAATCACTATTCGTGTATCCATTTAGCATTTCCAAATCCCATTCGCTGAACAGCCTACACCAACGGGGTCCCTCCCTGTCTGTTTTATTATGCGTTAATAGATGTTTCTCTCTTAACTTGGGATTTTGTGGATTTTTTCCTGTCACAGCAGGGATACGACAATTAAAGTCGCCCACAACTATCACTGCTCGATTACCTGGTAAGACAGACCAAGAAGCCAGTAATTCATGCAGTGCGTCTTGGATAAGTTCACTTGCTCCCGCACGCGGAGGATTATATATATTTATTAACAAAACCCTCCCCTTGTCTGCCTGTGCTCCATATTCAACCTCCACTGCCAGCATGTTGTCACACTCATTACAGGGTATCTGCCTCGAGGGGAGAGAGCTGGTCACACCTGTCAAGAGCCCTCCGAACGGTCTACCTTTGTCTCCCTTCTTAGCATAGGATTGATAATTCATATAACCATCAAGTAATAAGATGTCCATTGCCCAAGTCTCCTGTAAGCATATCAAACTATGTTTTGCTAAAAAATTGACCGACCCCTCCAAAGACAGTAAATGAGCAAAACCTCTTGTGTTCCATGATAACAATGTTAGCATTCAGTATTTAGGTATAACCTCGGGTAGAGATTCAGCGAGCCATTTTAAGACCAACTGGACGTCAGCAACCTCAACTTTCTTTCCTTTAGGTATCCAGGGGCACTCTACTGATGTATCCGGCCCATTTATTACTACAGGTTCAGTACTTAGGTCAACTTCGTCCAAGACTGCATCCACCTCAATGTCGACAGCCCTCAGATCTTCACGATATTTCCTAAGCATCTGTGCGGTGGATAAAAATTTGCAGTGGATTGCCGACACACAGGAATTAGGGCCTTTTAAAGGTTCCACAAACAGGAAGTCCTCTGATTTCAAAACGCGTAATTCGGGGACCGAATGCAGCCGAATTAAAAACTCTGAACGTGGCAGCCATCCACGTTCCCAAGATTTATACAGATTTTTAATCAGGCAGATTCTGTTCCCTGCGAGGTCAGGTCCATCCTTAATAGGTCTCCCAGTAGAGATGATAGAGCTAGACGGGGCTGGTTCAGATTGAGGTACCAAGTCGGGGTCCCTAGTCCGAGTTTCCTCTACCTCATGGAGGTCGGCCTCAAATCGTTCCCATACATCTGCCTGGTCCTCTGCTTCCTCCGTAGTCGGTATTCTTTCTACTTCATCAGTCAAATCCACCGTCACTGATTGATCATGTTTGGGCGGTGAGACTGGATGCGGATCTTGATGGGGGATAAGCCAACTGCTAAGGCAACCTTCTCCAGAGCTCAGCTTTTTCTTAGCTCTGGCTGCCCTTTTTTTTGCCTTTTTTGAGCGCCCCCCAGTATGCAACCTCTTATCTTCTTTAGTTCCTTGGGACATATTTGACTTGTTCTTTTGTGCTTTCTTAGCCATTTTGCGTTGTTTTCGGGAATAGAAGACTGACTCATTCAAGTCCTCGTTTCCCAAATCTTTATCATGTATCGCATTTATTTCCACAGCGATACCTATGGCCTCCGATAGATTAATCTCCGCTTCTTCTTCATTATTCTTATCTTCAATTTGTAGCTTGGGCAATGGATTAGTGTTTGTAAGTATCCGACCCGTCATTTGGAGCAGAATTTTGAGTGCAAATTGCAGGGAGGCCACTGAGGATTGGATCTCAGCCAGTTCCTTAGCCCCAGGGAACAGGGTAGAGAGATTTCCCTCATCGGTCTCTGGGCCGTCTTCCATAGACACCATCACTAGGTTAGGGGAGGCTGACAGTCGGCCCATAGGTGCCTCATGGCCTATGAAGTTGTCAGAAGACGACATAGAGATGTTCTCCGATCGCCTACCTGTGTCTTCTGATGGCCTAAGGATGTGGGGAGTCATCCCACGCTGGATACTTAAACACAGGTCTAGCAATGAATTATTGTCTATATCGTCAAAGTTAGTGGAACTCATAAGGTCGCCTCCCTTGTCATCTGATGAGACGGGATCTTCGATGGTCGTGGAGTTGCTTTCTGTTGAGGGAAGAGGAGCAAAGAAACCAGTTATGGCTCCCTGTCCCGTAGGGATGGATGTAGAGGATTTCCCCTTACTCTTTATTTTAGCTTTTTTCATCACATCATTCCTCAGGGGTGCCATCTCCACTTGTTTCTTTGTCTTGCGCAGGTTATATTTACTTTGTGTCAGTTTCTTCTCTGGCGCCATTCAGATTATTACAGAAGTCGAGGTGCCTACACTCTGGCCAATTTTCTAAACTTGGCTACACCCAAAGCCGAGCCAGATTACGGCAAGTGCCCTGAACTGGTTCTAGTAATCTGACAAGGCGCAGAGCCACCTGGCCCCAAATTCGTGGCACCCCTCAGTTAGGCCCTCGGGCAGGTGTTGAGCAGGTTGGATATAACCTCCCCTATGCAACTCCTCACTCCTCACCAACTGGTGGCAACACCGTGGGATTGAGCCAAGAGGGGGAGACTAAGAATAGAGGTGAAGGGAGTCAGATAACAGGGGAGGGGGAGGGGGTAAAAAAGGGGGGATTTACTTAAAATAAATAAATAACACTACTAGCTTAGTAATGAAGTTACTGTAAAACGATGTGGCTCCCTCAACAACCTCTCTCCTACTCAAGTTACCCACCACGAACTCCGTCAGCTCCACTCCGTGTAGAGTCGTTCTCCCTTAAGGCGGCCCGCGGCCCCGACCAGCGGCGCGTTTGGGACGCCAAAGCCAGTACGCACTGAACGCTCCGGGGCTCCAACGGCTCCCGTGTATTAAGCTGTCTTTCCTCCAGTAGGCGGTAATATGCCGCCGCAGCCGCTGAACGCCCTCAAGAGGCAAGCTCGATCGTTCGTACACAGCGCTCCGGCGAGAGACGCTGGAAAACAAAGGCAGGCACAGGCGGGCTCAGTCTCCTCCTGTAGAGGAAAGGACCCAAAGAAACGACCTTCCGTGCCTGCGTGACTCAAGCCGCACCTCGTACAATCGTGCCGTGGCAAACAGCGATTAAGCGATTGAGGCCGCCTCCGAGTCAATTGTGACCGATTATGATAATGTTTAAGATTGTTTTGATGACATAATTGATATTTTAAAGGTTTGTAACAAACCATATAAAAATAAAAAATAAAACTTAACCATGACCACTACATAATTCCATTCTAAAAATAAACAGAATCACTTCAAATATAGCATTGGACTGCTACCCACTGTCTCCCCCCGCCCCCCATCATGCTGCGAATTGTCCATCCTGCCCTGATAGCTCCCTGCTACTTTTTTTCTCTGCTTCCCTCACTGTGTTCTTCCCCCTATGATTGTAAAGTGCTCTGTGGCTTCACAAAACTAGGTCCACGCTCAATAAATACCCTAATAATAATAATAATAATAATAATTGGACACGGTTTGTGACATTGTTATTGATAGAAGAATAGTATTGCTAAAGCAGCAACATAGAAAATGTTATATACATTTCTATTATGTCATTATAGAAAAAGCATATCTGGCCACCAAGCTTTGTGTCTGTGGGTTCATGCAAACTACTGGAAGTCGCTGATTGGCCCGGTTGACAACAAGTAAAATTGTTCGAGACTGGGTCAGTGGTACTATTAAGAGCAACAACACAAAGCCACTAGAAAACAAAAATGCGCCCAATGCAAAGCATATAGGATTACCTGCAGGTAAATCAAAGTGTCTGTCGTGCCATCTAAAGTACTTGAGAGGCCTTTCGCTTCTCCGTCTACAATAGTAAGAAAAGGCCAACAGAAAATATAACATATATGAACAGTGAGACATATGTTGGCGCACCTATAATAAGCAAACTGACATTGAAAAGAAGACATTTAATAAATCAAACTCACTTATGAGAATCGTCGCATAGAATATAAAGTTTATAATAAAGAGAATAACATATTTTGTAGATGCTTCACATGAATTCTTCAAGAAATTATAAAAGGACATTAAACTAAGTAGAAGTGTAAACATGTTGGTGAATGTCATATACATGGAGGAAACATTATACATTTCAAACATTGTTTTACTTTATCCTTACCTGTCTGTGTGTCTGCTGGAAGATAGTGGGAACAACACTTCACATAAGTGATTGCCCCTTACAGCCACAATGACATAATATTCATGGCTGCCAACTTCCGCAATCTGGAAATACACAGTTGAGCAACCATTGCCGTATCAACTAAAAGTCTTTTGGGAAATATACTTGTATTCACTCTTCAGAATTATATTTTTCACTCTTATGAAGAAAATTACAGACAAATATCGGCAGGCAACGTAGGTTGTAAGAAACCTTTATGGAATTTTAAAAAAAAGCAGTTATTGGAAAAACTTATTGAAGGGCAACCTAGGTTTAGTAAACCCATATAAGTTGTACAAAAGGAAGAAGACATTAGACGAAGAAATAAAATACATGTTTGTTTTGGATTAAATATCAATGTGTATCATGAGTTGATTCTGACATTGCCGTAAAATCTTTTTTGATTAAGAAAATATATTTGAAGATTACTTCAGAGTTATGGAAGGGATGAATATACCTTTTGCCAATCTTTTAAAACTACATTGACATTGCTTGTAGTTGTAAAAAAATGCATTTTGTCTTTTGCATTCAGTCTGGAATTGAGGTCTGTTGACTTATCATTGTCTATTAGTTAAAGTATTGTTTTTGAGTAAATAAGTTTAAATAGTATGTGAAGAAAGTGTAAATCACATAGTAAAGCCACAGTATACAGTACAACGAATAGATTGCCATATAGTGTTTCATGTGATTGTTGTTTGACTCTTATGAATATAAAGTATGTAAAAAGAAAGAGCACTTGTTCACTAACACACCATTAATTCTGACTTGTGATCTAACAATCTTCAAGCTTGTACCAGTAGATTGGCGGTAGCAAACTCTCTTGAAAACACATGAGGCTTCAGTCTATCCCCTCCTCTATCCTTCTACATGCAGGTTACATTGGGGACAGTTGCTGCTAAGCCCTCTTCATCTTGAAAAGCAAAAAGCCTTTCAAATAAATATAGCGTCTTAACTCTGTGTTTGCAGTCCCAATTTATGACAGTGGTGGTGGGGGGTGGTTCTACATGAAACCTCATGCTTCTGTCGAGTATAATATTTGAACGCGTATCTATCAATGATAAAGTCAGGGCTTTTGTCTTGCACTAATATTTATGTAGGAGTTGCCTCAACATAATGTAGGCCCTTTAAATCACTGTCATAGTACATATTATATATTATGCATTTGCAATTTACAAGGCTAAATTAATATGAAATTACTGTGCTCATTATTTGTTAATGTGACTGTTGTATGGAAATGAGAATAATAAGATCATTTGTCTGTTAATTGGAAGTTGTAAGGGAGTTTGTCACGTTGAAAATAAGTACTGCGACAAGGAAGAGGAATGTGTTGGTAATGATCAACATGCACTAATATCTTCAAAGGATAACTTTATTATTAGTATGAGTTTACTCAAATCTGTTATGTACACTAATTGGAATGATTAGGCTTGCACGCCGAAAACATATTTTTCATTTTGTTTATGTATTACTCAGGGGGTTGTACGCATAGCAAATTATATTTATATAGTGTGACAAATCCTTGGATGTCGTCCCTTCTCCCCTAGGGGGAGCCCCATCCTATAAGACCAGAGGGGTGAGGCCCCTACCCGATAGTCCCCCTGAGGGTGGTACTCAGCGGGTGGATCTCATGGGGAGGGATCCCCCCTATGGGACTAGGAACGATTGTCAGGGAAGAATGTGGTATGTCCAAAACCTGTCCTCGCCATCCTCCCCCTCCTACCCTGTGCCGACTTCCATAAACCCACATAATTCCATGTACTACTGTAAGGTAGATAATTTGGCCTACCTAAAAAGTACTGGGATGAGGAAGAGTATGGACTTCTATGTGAGTCACATGCAGACCGAAGAGCACATGTAGCCCAATGTAGGAGGAGAGCATCAATACTGGGACGAGGAAGAGGCGCGGAGCAATACAGAGTGTCCTGTGAAACCAACATGAATGGTCTAGTTACCTAAACAAGGTATTCAGCTACTGGAAATAAACAGGGAAGAAGGACAATTCAACCTGTCAGTTCTTCCCCGGAGGCACCGTGAGCGAAAGAGATTGCCTGCATCCAAAGAAGCTGAGCCTGCAGCTGTTGACCAGGACGTAATGGGGAAGTCACAGCGTCCTTACCTGCTCCTGAAAGAACCGAAGAGGCAAGGACCAAAGAGACTGAGGATCCCGGCGTGGAAGAGCGCCTTGAGGAACGGTCGAGCAGGTACACGCACCCCGGGTCCCAGGAAGTGCTGGGAAGCCGTGTACGGCAATGCGCCAACAGGAAGCAACAGCGTAAAATGGTCGGAAGACGCAGGGAACCCGAGACCGAGGCAAACGACCGGGAGATCATACAGAAGGTACAGGGTCTGCCTCAGGACCTGGAGGGTGCACAAGAAAGCTTTGTAAGGATGTCTGGGATCCAAATCAGAGAGAGAGGGAGAACCAAAGTGGTTTGGGACCCAAGTCAAAGGGGCTGGTACCCGAACAAGAGTAGGCAAACCAAATAGTTCTGGGACAAAAGAAAGAATCATGAAGGTTACAGGCACCCAAATCCAAAGGTTCTGGGACCCGAACAAGAGAAGCCGAACCAAAGGAGTTTGTGACCCAAGTAAAAGGGTCTGGGACCCGAACAAGAGAAGCAAAACAAAAGGGGTTGGGACCCGAGAAATAATCGCAAAGGGGTCTTTGACCCAGACGGGAATAACCAATGAAAAGGGTTCTTGGGCCTTTCACTTAAGAGAAAGCTTTGAAGGGCTCTGGGACCCGAGACAGTCCCTGGCAGGAGAGTACACCAGGGCTGTCTATTGAACTGCCGTCAGTGGACTGAGAAAGACATGGGCAAGGGAGACATTCCCCCATCTTTGTTGAACTGACAAGAAACGCCTGAGAAAGGCATGGGGAAGGGAGACATTCCCTCACCTTTGCTGAACTTCCAAGAAAGACCAGTGGAAGAGAGACATTCTCCTTTGTGTTTATGAACATTGTGATAAAAGTCCAGCGAAGGAAGTCACTCTCTTGGCATTGTGAGAAACCTGAGAAAGGCCCAGGGGAAGAGAGTCATTCCCCCTGGTATTGGGAACATTGCAATAAGCCTGCAAACGGTCAGGGGGAGGGAGGGATCCTCTTGGAATCAATGTTTTGAATTGGAACTTTGCTTTATTTGTGAACTGAGACTTCTCATTCTAGAACTTTGTGTGGTGCCTTTTTGAAGGGGACCGCAACCTGGGGAAGGGAGTCATTCCCTAGAAAGTCCCTCTAGAGTACTGACATGATAGTCTGCTTTGAAAAAGACGAGAGCCATTCTTACACATTAAAGAGGCTCACCTACATTTGATCTTTAGTTAAAAGTGTAAGGGAAAGAAATAGGTTTTGACACAGGACGGTGGAACTATGGTTTTGGGCATTCAGGCATATCCTTAGTATTAAGTTGAGGTAGGGAAACCCCTCTTGGAGTTAGGTTAAAGTGGACACACACAACATAGAACATAGAAGCTGAACAAATGTAGTAAATATAGCCACTACTTGTGATTGGCCCCTTGTAAAATGTGAACTTCGGTACATATCATGCTGACCTTCATCTTTGATCAAATGTGTTCTCTAGAAGACACAACCATGAAAATATACTAGTGGTTATCGTGTCCCTGAATAAAATGTTGTGACCTATCTATTGAAAATAAGGTAGTCTTTGTTTTAAACGGCCAATTTTGCACACAGCAAAATTGACTTCACATTTAGTCGAGAATAGATTTTTGAAGAGTTGATCTTTCCAAAGCCCACAGCCGTTGAGGTTAAGGAGTGCTCCAAGGCAGAAGCAAGCTCTGCTCCTTCTCCATCATGTGGTCTGGCATGGATTCACATGCTCATGAATATTCCCCGTCGTCAGGCTTGGAATCCTCGATAAAAGAAAAAACTGTTTCACTTTTGCTTTAAAACTATTTTTCTCCTCTAAACCAATCACTGTCCTCAGGACAAACTGCCCCCATCTAATGACCGTCCTCTCGCTAAGCCCCACTCCTGGCAGCCATCTTCCGATTTTTACCACGCGCTTCAGTGTTGGGAGTCCTCTTAGTGCTCTCTGAGCTATTTTTCATAATATTTTGAGTTTTTTGGTAACATTGGAACATTTTTTACAGTTTTTGGGATTTATCGTTTGACCGGAAATCGACTGCCGGCAGCGGGGTATCCGCTGTTGGTGAAGATTCTACATCAAGGATCTTTCATCGATTGGAGAGGGCCCAGACCTGGGCCCACTTAACGCCTCTTCACCATGACCGAGGAGAAGCGGTGCCTCTCCAAACTGCACGAAATGTAGACTAAGGAACGTTTTCGTGGAGGATTGACACCACAAGTGTCTTTACTACCTGCATCCGGAGTATGATGAGGAGGGATGCGAGGTCTGCTGTGTTTTTTTTTTTAAAAGACCAAAAAGGACCACTAAAGCAGGCTGGCGGCGTGGTCAATATCGGGTAAGGGCTCTGACTCAGTCTCTGGGCAGGGTCATGCTTCTCCTAGCACCGGCCAGTCCCACAATCAAACTCCCTCAGAAAAAAGGTCCAGGTCCCTGAGGACACTCCGCCCGCGCGGGTCTATAAGAAGGCAAGGTCACACGCCACTGGTTCCACTGGGTTCGCTGCTGCTACAGGTCCTGCCTCGGGAAGGTCAAGGTTGCCGTTGCCAACCACATCCACTGTGAGCTTACCGGCAAAGGGTGCCCCCTCTAAGAGAAAGTCCCTAACTCCTTAGAAGCTCTGCTTGCCATCAGCAGACAAGGCGACAAAGGAGAGATCCAAGGTGGGCCCTTCGCTACCTCCCATCAGAGACGCCATCAGCATCAGTGTCTCAACCAGCCAAGACAAAAACTTCATCAACATCATGGTCAACCATGACCACATCGACGACGACTGCTGTTATAACCCCGTCGACTGCCTTGTCGACGACCACTACTACTTCAAAAGGGGGGCTAACCGCAGTCGCAGCAACGGCAGCTCCACAGTTGTCCTTACCGGCACAGCCGGAGGTAACTCCCACAGCAAAGACCCTTGGAAGGGGGACAGCAGCCGCTCCCCCCCAGAGGTCTCAGGAGAGGAGTAGTAAGGCTCCCACGACCCCTAGGAGGGGTACAGAAGAAGGGGCTGAACCAAGTGTGCTGAGGCACGTTTATACTAGATCTGATGAGGGTGATGACCTCCGCGAGGGCTACTATTCGCCAGTAAGATAGCTCAGCGGGTTGAGCACTCGCTGGTGCGATCTGAGTGTGATCTGCAGATCGCAGGTTCGAATCCCGACCAACTCAGCCTTTCATCCTTCCGAGGTCAAGAAATGAGTACCAATTTCGGTTGGGTGATATTGTATGTAAATATGTGCTCTTTAAAGCACTTTGGATTAAGGCACTATATAAATAACACATTATCATTATTCGGACCACGAAGGGGGCCAGGGACACTTGTTGGAAGGTGGGTCACCACATGGTGAACCCTGTCGTCTACTTCTCCAGGAGGGGCATACCAGCCCAGAGCCGCCTCCTCTCATTCCTCCTACACCTCATCCCAGGGGCGTTTCATTGGACATTCTGACCATGCTGCACACGCTGGTTATCGTCTGGAAGCCCTCCAAGACCGGTAAACCCTTCTGGGTGCAAACGCAAGTCAATGGATCCTGCTGGACCAAGGCGTCAACCGTCCCCTTTGCTACCTCCACCTCGGGTATTGACCCCAACAGGGGATCCTGGCACGCACACAGATACAGGCACGGATACAGCAGCTACGGCGACACACACCAAAGAGGCTGTTGATTTTGTGGCTGCGGACAGAGAGCCAGCAGCCGTGGATGACATGCGCAGGGCCTCTCTGTCGGATGGGGTTGGCTCCTTCCACTCAATGATATGCAGGGCCTCTGAACTCTTTCAACTGGTGCCTGAAGAGATAAAAAAGGAAGGATTCCTTTATCAACGTCGCGTGTCCAAGTGGAAGAGCATCATGTCCGTCTCCTTGTTGGACAATATCTGGGATGAAGGCCTAGCGCTGTTGAAGAATCGGAGCACTGCCCCACCCAGGTGGGACAGGCTTGAGAAGCAATACAGAGTACTGGACTCGGCCTCCAAGTGCCTGAGGTCCCAGCCTGCTCCTGACTTTGTGGTCAGGAAATGCTTTGCGAACCTGCCGTCCTCATCCATGGTACACCTGGACCAGGAGGGGAAGAAGCTGGGCGCTTTGGGGAAGAGGATTATCTATACGGCCGCCAGCACCATTAAGACTGCTAATGCCCTGGCCGTTCTGACCCTGCAGCAACATCAGTAGTCTTCCTTTCGTTCCTCAAGTGGAAAACCTGGCAGGTCCTCCAAGAGCTACACCACCCCTTATCGGCGGCCTTCCCACTCCATGACACAAGATGCGTACAGGGGTTGCTCGCAAGCATACAGCACTGGAGGGCAGCATTGCCGCTGCCTGCAGGGCGGTCCCCGACATCGAAGCAGGCCTGAACTGGCCGTGGACTCGGGCCCCGCTAGTGCACCCAGTGGGAGGCTGGCTGACAAGGTTTGTCAGCACGTGGAAGAATGTCACCACCGACAGATGGATGCTGGATGCTCTCGGTCAGGGGGACACCTTGGAGTTCCAACGCAGGTGTCCTCGTATTCCTCCTGTGGATCGACAAGAACAGCACGTGGCGCA
Organism: Ambystoma mexicanum; assembly: GCF_040938575.1. Classification (NCBI taxonomy): domain Eukaryota; kingdom Metazoa; phylum Chordata; class Amphibia; order Caudata; family Ambystomatidae; genus Ambystoma; species Ambystoma mexicanum. The sequence continues at coordinate 389,870,978 of NC_090922.1, forward strand.
GCTGTGGCAAGAGATACATGCCATGTTAAAAAAGGGGGCGATAGAACCTGTCGCCCAGCACCTGCAGGGGGGACTCCAGATACTTTCTGGTCCAAAGAAGACAGGAGGGTGGAGGCCGATCCTGGACCTGTGGTGCCTCAACAAGTACTTGAGATCGCAGAAGTTCAGGATGGTCACGTTGTAGCACGTGCTCGACCAGCTGGAGGAAGGCGACTTCCTGGCATGTTTGGATTTGGAGGACGCCTACTTTCACATGCCCATCCATCGGAAGCACCGCAAGTTTGTGCGGTTCATGGTCCAGGGACGACACTATCAGTTCAAGGCACTTGCCTTCTGCCTGAAATTGGCCCGAGCCCCTACACGAAATGCTTGGCTCTGGTGGCGGCGCATCTTCGTATCGAGGACATCCACATCTACCCTTACCTGGACGATTGACTAGTTTAATCCTGCACCCATGCTCTGGCGAGCCAGCACACGGCGAGGACAGTGCATTCACTGACGGATCTGGGATTCTCCATAAATTATCAAAGGTCCTGCTTGGAATCATCGCAGAACGCACTTGTTTCTGAAAGCTCGACTCAACACAGTGAATTTCCTGGCACCTCCCTCTGAGGAGAGGGTGGTAGCCATCCTTGGGAAAGTGCAGTGCCTGTCATCGGCACGGTAGCTACTGTGCGAGCCATCAAGTCACTGTTGGGCATGATGTCCTCGTGCATCAACCTCGTCCCCCTTTGTAGGCTACAGATAAGACCTCTCCAGGAGTTCCTGAATGTGAGGTGGCTGCAAGTCTCGGGATCCTGGACGGACAGGATCTCCCTCAATGAGGAGTTCTGACAAGCAATACAGTAGTAGGGCGTATGCTCTCAACTTGCGCAAGGAGCACCATTCCAAGTCCCTCCTTAACAGGAGACAGTCACAACAGACACTTCGACTGGATTGTGTCCTCCAACGTATTCCTCATTTTTGATATTCTCGTCCAGCTTTGGCTGCATCGGAAAAGAAATTCTCGGCAGAGGGCGCTGTGCGTCGATGGCGTCGAGTAGATGTCCCTCGAAGGCCTCCGTCAAGGGTGACGTCATTGGGTGTACAAGTAGCACGTGCGGCGCCCGTTGGCCGCATTTCTATTTTTCCGCGGAACGTGTTGCTTCGGAGACTCGGCGCACCTCATTGCTATTTTCTACTACGCAATTCCATTCTTCATAAAAACCATCAAAGATGTCCTCTTCCTCGACCCCAACTACTCCTCATTCAGGTTTTAAGAAGTACAAGGAGTGCAGTTCTAAGATGTCAATCACAAACCCGCATCGATGGTGCCTGTGGTGCCTGGGAGAAGACCACAACGCCTGCGAGAGAGGAAGGGGAAATTGCAGGTGGGTCGTAAATCTAAACCCGACTGATCCTTGACCGTCGAGGCGAGAGTTCATTCCACTCGACGCAAAAGGAAGGAAGGAAGAAACGTCGAGAACCCGAAGTGGCTCCCGCCACTCGTCTTTGACAAAAAGATCGAAGAAACAACACCGCCATTCACCAGCTTCATCGTCGTCAGACGACTCCCCAAGTAAGTTTAGGTGCTCCACTAAACATTATTCTTCCGAAGAGTGGGAAGCATTTAGTTTAAAAAGTGTTTGAGAAGGCCAAGCCTTGGTCTGCGTCTTCCTCGGAATTCGGCCGAGAGCGTTCCCATACCGACACTCGTGTGCCCTCAAGCCCGGGTGATCGAAGGAGAACCGATCATGAGCCCTCTTGTTCTCTGATAAAGAAAAGTCATTCGAGCCAGGACGTGTGCGTGAGGTTTGCGACACCGTCCAAAGCTCTGCACACTCTTAAGGTGAAATCCTCGAAGTTCGTCATCGAAACCTCGACGCCTTCAACGCCATTTCCACCTTCTGCGCCATTTTCATTGATGCCATCGACCCCTGTGTCGACGTCGACACCGAAGCCATCGGCGCCGAAGGTTCCTAAGGTCCCAACTCAGTCTTCTGAGCATGTTGCAGCAAAATAAAAAGCTGCTAAAACAAAACCTTCCACAAAAAAGATCTTTCACTCCTTTGCCCAGAAAGGAATTCTTTAAATCTTCATCTTCAATTTTTGAAGAACAGGAAAGATCTGAGGATGAGGAGGTTCTACCAGGGAAACATTCCTTGACGATTCCAGATCCACTCCTACAGCAGGAGATATTAACTCTGCTAGAGAAAGGTGCTATAGAACCAGTACCTGTAGCAGAGAGGAACAAGGGTTGGTATTCCCCACATGTTTTGATCCCCAAAAAGGATGGAGGACTGAGACCCATCTTGGACTTGAGGTACTTTAACAAGTTCCTCAGGAAGGACAAGTTCAAGATGGTCATTCTTTCTCAGATCCTTCAGACCCTTCAAACTTAAGGATTGGTTTGCGTCATTCGACCTTCACAATGCTTATTTTTATGTCCCTATCCATCTCGAGCACAGAAAATACCTGAGGTATGCAGTTTTGAGTCCTGCCATTCAGGTTGACCTCTGCCCCAAGGGTCTTCACCAAACTGATGGTGGTGGTAGCAGCGTAGCTCAGGAGAGGGGGAATTCATGTCTGCCCCTACCTGAATGATTGGCTGATCAGGGCGCATTCTCCCGAGCAAGCCCTGTATCATCTGAAAGTCACCTGCCACTCCCGTCACAGACTGGGCTTCTCCCTCAATTTCAAGAAGTCACAGATGACACCTTCCCAGCAGCTCCAGTATATCGGAGCTGTATTAGACACATCCTTGGGAAAGAGCTTGCCACCCAAGACAAGGGCTCAAGACATTCTTCAGATGGTCTCCAAATTTCAGAATGCCCAGAATCTTCCGGCCTACGATTTCTTGAGGTTGCTCGGCCTCATGGCATCCTGCATTTTTCTGGTGCCAAAGGCACGCCTGAGGATGAGATCCCTTCAATGGGCTCTAAAAGCTCAGTGGTCCCAGTTCTCAGGAAAGATGACGGACCTACTTCAGGTTCCAAGCAGGGTCGCACAGGATCTTCTGTGGTGGACCTGCGAGGACAACATTCTGAAGGGAGAATATTTTTGCCAGCCATGGCCGGAGATTACACTAGTGACGGATGCCTCACTCATGGGGTGGGGAGCCCATGCCAACGGTCTGACAATCAGCGGTCGTTGGTCTCCATTGGAGTCCAAACTACACATCAACCCTTTGGAGCTGAGGGCAATCATACTAGCGTTGAAAGCCTTCCTGCCCTCTGTACGGGGAAAGAATGTCCTGATAATGCCGGACAACACAGTGGCTATGCATTACCTCAACAAAAGAGGATGTGTAGGGTCTCTACCACTGTGCAGAGAGGCAATTCAGCTCTGGTACAGGGCAATTCAAGAAGGACTCTCCTTATCGACAGTTCACCGGGATAAACCGGAAGTGCGAAAGGTATTGCTCAATGGAATTTCCTCACAGAAGAGCTCTAGGAGATGCGTTCGTGGTGGATTGGGATTTCCCACTACTATAAGCGTTCTCTCCGATCCCCGTCATTCCTCAAGTCATCAGGAGGTTGAGACGGTTCTGAAACCGCATGATCCTAATTACCCCGGTTTGGGCCAGAAGAACGTGGTACCCAGACCTTCTGGACATGTCCATCTTTTCAACGCGTCTCCCGCCCAGAGAGAATCTTCTCCATCCAGAGGTCAACACTCTCAACCTTCACTCTTGGTTTCTGAAAGGCTGAGATACAAGGATTGGTACCTCCCGGATGACGTCATGGAGGTGTTGCTTTCAGCAAGTAGGCCAGCAACAAAATCTCTGTACCATTGCCGTTGGAACAGGTTTTGTGACTGTTGCAATGAAAAGAATGTTGATCCTTTTCTATGTTCAACTCCAAAGGTGTTATCTTTCCTCTTATCATTGGCACACAAAGGTCTCCATGTTGGGACCATAAAAGGTTACCTAGCAGCGCTTTCCACCTTCAAGCGCTCTTCTGAGCAGTGTTCCTACTTTCAAATTCCCTTGGTGATTCAATTCCTAAAAGGGCTCACTAAGGTGTTCCCACCTTCTTCTTTTCAAGTTCCAGTTTGGGACCTTAATCTGGTTCTAAAGTTTTTGATCTGTGCCCCATTTGAACCTTTGCACACATGCCCATTGAGGTTGCTAACCTTCAAGACCATTTTATTGGTCACATTAACATCTGCATGTAGAGTGAGCGAGTTGCAGGCACTATCTTCCAGGCCACCCTATGCTGTGTTCCACAAGGATAGGGTTGTGGTGAGGGGAAACCCTCCTTCTTACCTAAAGTCGTGTCTGATTTCCATTTGAATCAGAAAATCATTCTGCCGACGTTCTATCCTACGCTGCATACCAGGAAAGACTCCACAGGCTGGGCCCTAGAAGAGCTTTAAGCTTTTATATTTCTAGGCTCTACAAGCTCAGAGTTGATGATCAACTCTTTATTGGGTATACCGGAAGGAAATTGGGTCAAGTGGTTTCAAAGCAGTCCCTGTCAAGATGGATTGTACTTTGCATTTCAGAATGATACAGGTTGGCTGGTAAGGACCCGCCAAAAGGCTTGAGAGCCCACTCGACCAGGGCTATAGCCTCTTCGACGGCCCTTCAAAGGGGTGTCCCTATTATATCAATTTGTGATGCAGCAACGTGGTCTTCAATGCATACTTTCACAAAGTATTATAGTTTAGACGCTTCCCACTCTCAGGAAGTCGCCTTTGGTAAGGCTGTACTATATTCAGCATTGTAAAATACTATCAATCCCAAGATTCTACTCCCTCCACCAAATTCCTTATACTGAGGAATACGTTGGAGGACACAATCCATTCGAAGAACAAGTTACTTACCAACTGGTAACGTTCTTTTGACTGGATGTTCCTCCACCTATTCCTCATCGCTCTGCCATCCTACCCCTCTGTAGAATTTCCTATGTTGTTACTACTTCAGCTCTTGCAGGGCTGCCTAATGTCTGCCTACACTAACAACCAACACGAACAGGAGGGAAAACCAGAACTGAGGCCAACTGGTGCCACGCGTGCTTCTTGTACACTTGATGATGTCACGACGGAGGCCTTCGAGGGACATCGACTCGACGGCATCAACGCACTGCGCCCTCTGCCGAGAAATGTTTGCGATCAAAGATGAGGAATACATTGGAGGAACATCCAGTCGAAAGAACGTTCCCAGTTGGTAAGTAATTGTTCTTCTCTGGAAGGTTGGGGAGCTCACACCGGACAGATGCACACTGAGGCCTCTGGCTGCCAGAAGTAAAGACACTTCACATCAAAATTCTGCCTGCCATAGTTGAGGGGCAAGGTGGTGAGGCTCTTCACGGACAACACCACCACCATGTTCTACATCAGGACGCTCTCTCCAGCACTCTCCAAGGAGGCCCAGGATCTGTGGCACTGAGCCATTCGTCAGGACATGTTTCTCATCCATTTTCACCTGGCGGGCACCAAGAACACCATTGCTCAGCAGGGAGCTACATTCTTCCCACGCGTGGGAGCTTCATCAGGACCAGGTGGATCTTCTATTCCACGATCAGGGTCAACCCCAGATCGACTTTTTCATGGCGGCGACGCATTCCAAGTGTCAGAAGTACGCCAGCAGGTTCCTGCAGCCGAGGAGCATGGGGGATGCATTCTCGTTCCCATGGGAGGGACTTGTCCTATACGCTTTTCCTCCGTTCCCACTCCTGCTATGAGTGATCAGCACACACAGACAGTGACACTATAGGATGATACTCATCGCTCCTCTGTGGCTGCAGCAAATCTGGTATCCAGACCTGCCATGTCTGTCGGTGGCTCTGTCCATCAGACTGCCACTACTTCCTGGCCTTCTCACCAGAGAGGGAGGGGCGATTCTGCATCATGACCCAGCATCACTGAACCTCATGGCCTGGCTGCTGCAGCTCTAGAGTTTGGGCATTATTCTTTACCTGTGGATTGTAAGGACATCTTGGCCAATGCCAGAGCCTCTTCAATGTTGACCACCACACAGAGAAATGCCACGGCCATAAGTGGAAGCATTTCTCTGTGTGGTGGTGGGCTCAGAAGTTTCCCCCTCTGCGTGTCACAGCCCTGCAAATCCTACCATACCTGCTTTCCTTGGCCAAGGCTGGACTGACCCATGCCTCTATCAAGGTGCACCTGGCCTCCATATCCCGTTACACCAGGGCACCGGGTAGGCCTTCCCTGTGGTCGCACCAACTTATCCAGGAGTTCCTCAAAGGACTCTTCAGGACATTTCTGCCGGTGACAGCTCCTGCACCAGCTTGGGTACTCAATGTGGTCTTGACAAAGCTCATGGGGGCGCCTTTGAGCTGATGCATCAGGCCCCGCTCAAGTTTCTATCATGGAATGTGGCTTTCCTCATGGCAATCCCCTCGGCCAGGAGGGTCGGGGAGATCCAGACCCTGTCTAGCAAGCAGCCATACTTGTCCTTCCACGCTCCAAGGGTGGTACTGCATACACACCCCTCCTTTATGCCAAAGGTGTTGTCAGAGTTCAACCTCTACGAGCCGTCTTCTTCCCGAAATCCAACATCACCATCGGAGAGGGCCTTGCATTTGCTGGACATTGATCGTGCCTTGAAGTTTTACGTGGCACTCACCAAGAGCTTTCAGGAGACTTCTCAACTCTTTGTCCATTTTGGACCTGTGAATCATGGAAAGGCCTTGTCTAAGGCTTCAATCTCCAGGTGGCTCGCCGGCTGTATCATGTACTGTCATCATGTGGCTAACAGGCAGCTACTGCGCTGGCCCGAGAGCCCACTCCACCAGAGCTATCGCAGCAACGACAGCGTTTCTCTGGTGTTCCTTGGGCTCGACATCTGCAGGGCTGCTACGTGGAGGTCCACGCACACCTTCACGAGGTTCAACTGCATCGACTGGGAGCCCCGGGTCGCCCAAGCGGTGCTACTCAACCTGCTCATTTGAGGTGAACCTGTTCCTGGGGTGAGTGTTTATTGATTTGGTTGAGCCTTGCCACCAGCCCTGGTTTTGTATATGTACTGCTGTTTGATCGGTATTCATGAGCATGTGAATCCATGCCAGACTCCATGCTGGAGGAGGTTTAAGTTTCTTAGCTGTAACTATTGTCCTTCGCATGGGTCTGGCATGGATTCACATGCAAACCCTCCTTCCATCCCCTCTGCGGCTCTTCATGGTTCATACTGCCACTCTACGTGCTTACCATACCTGAAGATGGCTGCCAGGGGTGGCTTTTAGGGAGAAGACTGTCATTGGATGGGGGCAGTATGACACAGAGGACAGTGATTGGTTTAGATGAGATATACAGTTCTAAAGCGAAAGTGACGACTGAGAATATTCATGAGCATATGAATCCATACCAGACCCATGCTGGAGAACAATAGTTACAGGTAAGTAATTTAAACCTTACCCACTCCCAGGGAAGGTGACTCTTGCTGATGACCAAGGCATGCCACTCTGCTTGCAAAACTCCCTATGGTGGGAGAGCAGAACCATGTCCTTTAGCCCCTGCAGTTGGTCTCACAGCAGATTTAGGGCCAGAACAGCCAGGATGCCTGTTTTCAATGCATCAAGCCAATTGAATTGCATTCAAGCTGTGTTCACCCCATTTAAACCAGAAATACACACCAGTTCTGCCTTTGACACTCATTTGAACTCCAAACCGCTGCTGCTGCTGCTGCACCTTCGGTACGCCGCTGCATTGTATCAGTTAGAGCATGTCACTCCACTGCGAACGACTTCAAACTGCCGCCGCTCGAAAATCGCATGGGACCATTGGGGTCCCAGGTTGATCGAACGCCCCCCCCCCTTTATGTGCACGTTGGATGATGTGCCCTCCTTCTCGGCACAACTTGCTCACTCAGGCGTGCAGGTGGACACATTCCGCACATATTTGGCAGCCATAGGGGCCTACAGAAATTCAGAGGGGGAGGTCTTCTCCTCTTCCAACCCGATAGTCCAGTGACATTTGGCGGGCTTCTCCAGGCTCTACCCACCCATCAAAAACCACACCCCGTGTGGGACCTCAATGTAGTGTTCGGCGCCTTGGCACACAAGCTGTTCGAGCCAATGCCGTCCGCAGACATCAGGCTGGTCACCATTAAGACAGCTGGGAGGAGGCGATCACAGGAGTGCGATGTGGGGAGTTCGATTTCAAGCTGTCTCTTTTTGCAGACGACATCCTGGTGTATCTGTCTGGGATTAATGACTCGCTGCCCTGGTTGTTAGAGTTGATACGTGGTTTTGGAAAGTTCTCCGGATTCAAAATCAATGTTTCTAAATCCTGTATTATGCCCATGGGGGGGTGTGACGAAGACATTAGGGGTAGAGTGGAGTTGTTTGGAATGCGAATAGAGAAAGTCAGTACCAGGTATCTTGGGGTTGTAATTCCCACAGACCTGAGTAAGGTTTTTGAGTTGAACTTTCCCCCGTTGTTGGCCAGAGTTTGTCGTGACTTGGATAGGTGGGCTCCACTGACGCTCTCTTGGTTTGGGCGAATGGTATCTGTGAAGATGAACGTGCTGCCTAGGCTTATCTATCTCTTCTCTTCTCTGCCTTGTGCTGTCCCGGACTCCTTCTTTCTATCGCTTCGGGCGAGACTCCTTCGCTTTGTGTGGGGTGGTAAGAGAGCTCGAATAAAGTTGGGTACGTTAACACTCCCAAAGGCGTTCGGGGGATTTGGTCTTCCTGACTTTAAGCTGTATTACAAAGCGGCCCAGTTGCGAGTCATGTGGGAGCACCTGCGAGATGACCTTAGGACATATTGGACCTACATTGAAGATGTGCACGTTCATCCCCACAAGGTTAGGGACTTGCTCTGGGCCCCTCCTCGCGCGCTGCCAGCTGCAGCTCGGTTCCACCCAATTCTAGCGGTTCTTTGGCGGTTATGGAGGCCTTGTAGGGATAACAAACTACTATCATCATAGCCCTCTCCCCTATCTTCCCTGTGGGGACCGCCGCTTGACTTGGGGGCCAGAGGGTTCCGAGGGACGCAGATGTGGTCGGACCAGGGGATGGAGAGGGCCGCGCAGCTTTTTGACCAGGGAGGCTTTATTGAATTTCCCCAGCTGTTGGAGCTACTTCCGGAAAAGCCACCCTCCATTTTTGATTTCCTACGACTCAAGGGTATTCTTACGCAGGCAGGGTGGGTGGCCTCCCTTTCCCGTAAGCTGACTGCTTTTGAAAAGATTTTTGTGCAGGCCAGCTCCAGAAAGAGATCCCTGTCGAAAATGTATAATGTGTTAATTACGGCGGACCTAGAGGGGAGGCAGGCGTTTAAGAGTGTATGGGAGGAGAGAATTGGCATAACCTTAGATGAGCGGGATTGGGACTCTGTTCTCCGGTCCGTCTTTAGGGGGAAGCTTTATACTGCAGCTATGGAGCATAACTTTAAAATTCTCCACTCTTGGCACCGTCCGCCCGCCTCTTTTTCTAAAATGTTTCCCGGAGTATCCCCTAAGTGTCCTCGGTGTGCCGGTAGAGGAACTTGGTTCCATATGTGGTGGGAGTGTCCGGTTATTCAGGTCTACTGGGCAGAGTTACTCAGTTGGATTAAAGGTATTCTGGGAACTTGTCCTGCCCTTCACCCCATGGAGATTTTACTGGGTGCCCCTAGGCCTGAATGTGAGGAAGGCCCCTTCCCCAGGGTAATCGGTGCGATGCTGAGGGCAGGGAGAATGGCTCTGGCCCAGAAGTGGAAAGGATCTCAGAGCCCAACGAAGACAGATTGGTTTCATAAACTTTTATCAATCTTCACTTATGAGAAGCTTACAGCAATTGTACATGACGACATGCCTTCTTTTTTGCAGGATTGGACTATCGTGCTTTTGAATACGGACTGTGCTGCATTGAGACTCTGAGGTCTGGGACCATGTACGGAGCTGGATGATGGGGGAGGGTGGGAGCAGATTGGCTAATGAACAAAGACGCCCGATGTTTGAGATTTGTTGGGGACCTTGCAGATAGAGCTAACCGGTTAGACAGCCATTAATTGTACCGAGTCGTGCTCCCAACCATGAGGTGCCTTTTGTTCTTTTGTCTTAGAACCCTGCGTAGCTCATTGTTTGGGGGTTGGGTGGGGCGGGGGGGGGACAGGGAGCGGGGGTTGGGGTGTTTTCTATTGTCCGGTTTGGACTTGTTCTTGAGTTGAATATATGTCGTCGTTGTTAATGGATAAATCCAATAAATACAAAGTGGAAAAAAAAAGACAGCTCTGTTGGTAGGCCTCCCCTCTGCTCGCAGAGTCAGCGAGATCCAGGCTCTGGTGGCCTCAGAACCCTATACTACTTTCCACAGGGACAAGGTGGTCCTGCGGACTCACCCGGCGTTCCTACCTAAGGTTCCCTCCGCTTTCCATCATGACGGGGAAACAGTCTTGCCCACTTTTTTCGCCGACACCAAGGGGGAGGCTCAGAGAGTCTTGCACTGTCTGGATGTCAGGCGCGCTCTAAAATTCTATCTGGACAGGACTAAGGGCTTCCGCAAGTCATACTCCCTCTTTGTCCTCTTTGGGGGATCCAGGCCCGGGTATCAGGCATCCAAGGCTTCCATTGCACGTGGATGGTTGCGGCCATCAAAGAGGCCTATGAGGGGCGGCACAAGCCGCTGCCAGCTAACATGCACGTGCACTCTGTCAGGGCCACGGCCATCGCATTCCAGCAGCAGGTTCCACGGCAAGTCATAAGCAGGGCGGCCACCTGGGCCACCCCTTCGGCTTTCTGTAAGCATTACTGTTTGGACGCTGGCTCTAAGTCAGACGTGGCCTTCGGACAGGCGGTTCTAAGGAACTTATTTGCTTAAGGAGGGTCTCCTCTCCACTCTGGGGCTACTTTCAGTTTTAATCGCCCATGCAGTATGGAGGAAAGGGGATGGGACATAAGAGTAATTATAAGTTACTCAACGTAGTGACAAACATACTCTTAGTCTACATTTCCTCCATACGTCCCTCTGTCCTCCCCCCTAATAATACTGGTGTCATTAGGCAATGTTAAATATTGTAGACGCGTCAATGGGGACTGAGTTGTGGCGCCGGGGGCGGTGACAGGGTAGCACATGCTCCCAGGGCCGCACCCCTGTGTGCATCTAAATTTAAAGGGGCAGAAGGTTTTTCTGGTGAAAAAGGTTCTGTCTCCTATCCCTGGGAAGGGAGGCCCATGCAGTATGGAGGAAAGGGGACTGTCTAAGAATACGTTAGTCACTACGGTGAGTAACTTATAAGATTCATTCAAAGGAGATTTCTTATAAACTGCCATTAATAGAATAGCTTTAGTGACTGCGTTGTAACAGAGGGGTTACATTAACACTTACCTAACATTTGTTTAAAAGTCTGCTATCACTAGAGAAGTAAGATGCAAGGTCTACAGAATGTTTAATTTTCTCTGTATAAAAACCCAGACAATCATTCTGAATCGAAAAGTTTGAAATTAAATGTTATTGGTATGGTTTAATTTGACATCTTTCCACTTGTTTCTCTGCTACATTCTACCTTTTCTTTTTCTAATATTAGAAAACACAACTTCATGATGGAAGGCCGAAACAAAAAAGGCATCGCTGCAGGAACCCTAATAAGCTGGACGTGAATAGTCTGACTGGGGAAGAGCGTGTTCAACTAATAAACAGAAGGAATGCTAGAAAGGTATAGTGATTACCATTTTTTTAAAATTTAAGATGTCCTACTTTAGCAATGCCCGCTGGACTTTTGATGAAAGGGAAATCTCTCAACTTTGACATACTCAATCTGTGAATCCTTTCAGATTAATTTAAAATGCAAGGCTGCAGCTTGTCTTTCACAGTCTAAACATTTGTTTCACCAATGAGGCATCTATTCATTTATTTTTTGGTCATTTGTAACATACTCCTGCAAGACTGAAATTCTCTTCAGAACACTTGAGACAAGAGGCTGGGTAAGAACATGTTGTCAGGTATGGTGTGGTAAGGGGGCAGGTAAATTCAAGGAGTAGTTGAGCTGAGGTTTGAGATACAAGGTAAAAAAGAAAATGTGGGTTTTAAAATTTCTTTCAAATATGGAGTAAATATATTGGAAGGCAGTAAGAGTCTTGCTGGAATATGAAGTTTGTACCCAAAAGTGACTCGGAATGCCTGAATTGTTACAGCAAAGAAAAGAAAACTGGAAGAAAATAAGTTCCTGAGATGCTATTTGTTGATTTAGACTTGCAAGTAGGAGGGACTATTGTGGATTATTCTTTGGGTGAAGCTAAGGATCTTAAATGGGTTATAATCCTAAATAGGTGAATATTTTTCATAGCCTTTACAGTATGATTGTTCAGGATTAAAATGATCTTGGCATCCTTGTTCTGGTTGGCTAAGAACCTGGCTGTGGTAGATTAGGGGAGTTCTATATTGAGGGAGTTAGTCCAGCTATGATGATGGAGTCTTGTTTACTGATGTTAAAAGGTGATATTGTCAGTTGGGGCATGTAGATTTGGCTGATTTAGCTCTGTGATGTGTGAGGGGGCAGAAATGTAATTCAGAAAACATTGTAAGGATTTTTCAACAAATGTAATTTTATTATTTTAAAAAGGTCGGATAAACGCCTCACTTTCTCTACCCTGATGAGGATTTCCCTGCCTGAAATAACTAAAGGAAACACTTGGATATCTGTCCTTCACACTCATACATCCAACAAATAGATTAGGAAATACATGGCAGTTCAAAACAATAATGATTGGATTTGGATTGTAACAACAGTCTCTTAACACCTGGGTGAATTTGCCTTCCCCAGATTCCTGCTTCACATTTCAAGAAAAGAAAGGAAGGAAATTCTGGTTTGCAACAAGATTCCAACACAGTTATTTGCACCTTCGATTGATAAATAGAAAATTCCATCAAAGTGCTTGTCAACTTCAATTTGTCAACAGAAAGTTTCAACACTCCATTGATTCAACAAAGAAAGCAGAATACTTTGCTTCTCCTTGTCTGATTTAACCTCTTTAGACAAAGGGCAACTTCTCAGTTCATCAATAACAAAATGATTGTCTTGGTCAGCCTGATTTGCCACAACTGATAAGTGCTAAAGAAATACAACTTCTTTGTAATATCTTTGCACAGCTCTTTCTTCAGAAATACAAGCAACATAAATTGTCTGCATCAGGCCCACTTTGTATCACTTCTTCAACTTCCACCTGGTCTACTCCCATGCCAGGACTATTCCTCCAAAGGTTTACCATCTGGGTACACTCCCCTGCCCAATCAGTGTTTCAAAACAAGTGCTGTTATGGGTAAGATCAACTGACACAAGATTCACAACAGCTTCACAATATTCAACAGTTGGCAACTCCTCGAGGAAAATAAGATTCACATTAGTGCTCTTTAATACTATTCTGAAAATAATGCTCCTCTCCTTCTGAATATCCTTTTCCAGAAGGGCAGATTTTTTACCACTCTTGCTTCCCAACTGCACGAGTTACCAAATACTGACAAGCCTAGGGTCTTATTCTGCAGCTCCCTAGACTTTGACAATGTGAGTTAATACCAGCTTGTACCATCTATTGTAACAAGTATGGGTAACAAGTCTCACCACTTATGAATCTTTGATTAGCCCCGTTCTGCTGTTGGCAGTATCTGTTGTATTGTATTTGCCTTGGCTTTTAGCTTGGGCAATGCTTGTGGGTGTTATTTCTTAACAATATCACCCCATCAGTTTGCTGGGTTTTTCATTTTTTTATTTGTTTTTATTGATTTATTGGGTATTTATAATGCCCCTATACACACTGTGTACACAAGTTTAAAGTGACAGTCTTTTGGTTTTGTTACAAATGGTTTTTGCTGCTGTTTAATAGTTCGGTATTCAAAATTATCTTGAGCACCACTTTAACTCATACGCGAGTGCTGCGGTCACTGCTTTTTTCAATAGCTCGGTATTCAAAAAGGATTTCTGAACTACTTTCACTCATATGCGAGTGCTGCTTACTCGACAAACACCTGCCTGGAACACACGAGCGGTTGCAGAGAGCTCCGGGTTCACTACCAGCTTGTGAATTCACTGGGTAAGACATGCGCCTCTGAACCCCTCGTCTCTTGCAGGACTTCTGCTTCTATGGCTCCACATGACCCAGCAAACTGCTTCTTCTAGCCTGCCTTCGCTCACGCCACCTACAACAGGAGCTTCTCTGGTGCACGCCAGCCACCAGTGTCGGTCGCTAGGCTGGGTACACGTCAGCAACCTGAGCCCACCTTCTGGGAAGGAAAACTTCCCTCGCTTCCGCTTCCCGCTGCGCAGCCTCTGCGCTTCAGTAGTTGGGTGTCATGATGCCTGCCCCCGGAGCACCAGGCCAGGCCCAGCACCCCCGGAAGCAGGCATCATGCCCTCGGGTAAAGGCCCAGCGGCCCCTTATAGGGGCTCTTTGGACTCAGTCCTGGCGCCTTTGGTGCCAGGCTCATATTGGACATCAGTCCTGGCGCCATAGGCGCCAGGCTCATAAAGGGAGGTGTTTGGTGCACTTAGCTGATGCAGACCATGCTGCACGCTTCAGGCCTCCCTGTGACCTGAAAGGGACCATTTTTTCATAGGGACTATTTTTTCACGCAGGAGTGGCCAGGGAAGGATACATACCTATTTGGGGAAGGATACATACCTGGGACTTCTTTGGAGGCTATTTAAGCCACGCCCAGACAGCAGCTCATGCTTCGCGTTGTTCTGCATTCCAGCAGCTGAACGCTCACCGTGTCTGCTCCTGCTCCTGGACTCCAGCCACGCCCGCCTCCAACCTGGAACTCCTGTTAGGAAAGAAGAGAAGAGAAAGGTGAAAACCACTAACTATTTCAAACTTCTAACCTGCATCTGGAATCTTCATTCCAGCATCCCTGAAGGAGGACTTCCATTTAAAAGCATCACGTTGCTCGCTGCAGCGCGCTCTTCACTCACCTGTCCTCGAGACATCTCCCGGCTCCCTCGCAGCTGTCAGCACATGTCGCCACATCTCTGCGCCTAGGGGAGAGAAGAAGAAACAAAAGGTGAGCAAAGGGAACACCAGAGGAAAGCCTAATTTACAGCCATAATACTTACCAGCTTTTCTTGGTGTCATCCGATATTTCGGGTCGGCGCCGCTCCGTTGGCAGGTACCGCACCCCGGCCCCTATGGGGAAAGGACAAAAGACATTATTTCGAAATGATAAAGACATTTAGAGGAATCGCCCTCACTAACTCACCTGAGTTTACCATCAGCAATTAACCCCTTCAACGCATCGTCTTCATTCTGCATCTGAAATAAAGGACAGATCACAAGTTAGGAAGACAACATAAGAGGGGGCTCACTCTTGAACTTTTGAATCTTCATACTTACGGCGTTTCGCTCAGAAAAGTCATGAGGATTTTGCCAGCGCCATTCTGAAAACCAGTGAAGTAACTGGACTAACGTGCGCCTCTGCACCAGACGCAGGATGGAGAGTTCATCCTTCCAAACCATAAGGTGAGCTTAAACCGGGGGTTTGGAGGAGGAAGTTAGAGGAGTACGAAGGGGAACAAGAGGGGACTCAAGCACACTATTCTGCAGACGGTTAATTCCCTTTCTCATCTGCAGAAGGATATTCCTACGGGCCAGTCAAGCAAGATTTGGGGAACCAGTTCAATCGGTGTTCCGGGCTCTGCGCATCACACTTGAAGAGGCCACAGCAATCCAGACTAGACCTGCGCCTCCGTGGGAACCAGGTGAGCGTTACATTGGGTGACCCAGACCCTCTTTGATGCTTTAAATGCCATATGGAGAGACGGGGCCCAATAGTCCTTGTCCTACCCCTTCACTGTATGTTTTTTCTGTTTTCTGCTACTGAGGTCCAGCCTGGACGTCTGGCAGTGCAGCTCTTCATGTTTTCCATTTGGTGAACACCACCCATGGGGATACCCTTATGCCTTCATGAATGTCCTTCTGCGTTATTGGTTGACTGAGCCTAGCTCAGCCTGAGTGAATGGGGACCAAATGTGTATTATAACAGGGGACCGCTCCCTCACCAATTTGTTCAGAAGCTGAAGTCGAAGCTGAAGCAAGGAGAAGCTGTATCTTGAAGCCCAGCTGACGGAGAAGTCTGCTGCTGAATTTTCTCTGTGTAATCCAAAAGCTGCTATGTTCTTCCAAGAACTGATCCAGAGAGGACCTGCAAAGGAGACGTTTCCCCGAGCTAAGAGGGACCATTGTGCAACCTGCTGCTCTTCATCAGAAGTACACTGGAAGCCATTCCTGTGTACCTGCTGTCTGGAGAAGGGATCTTCATGAGTCCTGAAGAGGAGTACCCAGGCATCTTGAGTCAAAGAAGTCCATTGGTGTCACCCAGCGTCTGGAGGGGCGTTTGGGAACGCTGGAAGCCCGTTGCTGTCTACCACCCAGAAGAGGGGGTACCCTGGCATAGTGCTGCTTGTCACTTGGAACTGCGAAAGTTCCAATTGCCAAAGACTTCTTCAAGGGACATCCTTGCCATCATCACTGACCACAGAATCCGACAAAGATGTCCTGAGGGTCCAGGCCTGGTGAGGACCTGTGGTTCACTCCAGTGGTTGAGTCCAGGTCACCATAAGCCGTCCAGAGGTCTGTGCTGCGGCTGCAGCACCGAAGAACCGAAAGTCAAAAACCGCGATATTCCAAAACCTGACACCAAAAGTGACCTATGCACCCGTCGCCACCAGAACTCATCGAAGTTCTCCAGCATGGGGTCTGGCATGGATTCACATGCTCATGAATATTCGCCGTCGTCAGGCTGGGAATCCTTGGTAAAAAAAAAAATCAGTATCAGTTTTGTTTCTGATCTGTCTTTCTTAGTAGTAACCAATCACTGATCTCTGGGTCATACTGCCCCCAGCCAATGATTGCCCTCTCCATAAGCCCCTCCCCTGGCAGCCATCCTCAGATTTTTACCGCACGCTCAAGTGTTGGGAGTCCTCGTGTTTAGCTCTCGAGCTTTTTTGCTGCGTTTTCACGCTTTTTCAAAGAGATTTTCTCATTTTTCGGTCAAATAGAGCCTCAAGCTCCACCGTGTCTACATCCGATCAACGGGGACCCGTTTCGAATTTTCTACGTCCCTCAAGGGTGAAGTTTTCATTGAGTTAGCCTTCTTGGAGGAGTCCAGAAGTTTCTGCGGCCTACCCGGACATGGCCCAGGAGAAAGGAAGCTCGACGCCTGGAAAGCTGTTCAGGGTTTGCCCTGGATGCCAGCTGCAGAATGTGTTAAAGGAGGACGAGCACTCGAAATGTCTCTACTGCCTTCATGAGGACAAAACGCACGTGGAGAAGGACTGTGCGTTTTACGGGAACATGTCGGAACGGACCATCAGGGACCGACACCTTCGTCTCTCCAACTGTCTGGAAGGAAAGAGCCCGTCAGGTGAGAAGAAGTAGTAGTCGTCTGAGCGGTCTTATAAGTCCTGTGAGGGCACCCCGGCGACAGGGGCCCAACAGAAGGCAAAGCACCGCGAGTACGCGGGCACCGGAAGCGCCGAACGGTCGGGCTCCTCGGCTGCCAGGCAGGGCGCATCCTCTCCAGCACCATCAACCACGGGCCAACGCTCTGGCTTAGGGAAGAGGAAGGCCGAGAACCCGGCGAAGCTTCTGGAGAGGCCCCGGTCGAGCTCGACGGATCCAGCCGAGGGGGAGCGAGACGGTGACCCTCCCCCCCACAGGCCCACAGAAGGTGGTGAAGGCCTCGATTCACCCGGCCAAGGCCTCTATCGAGGAAGTCGCGGCGGCCCGGGCGCAGCCTGAGGAGGCTACACCAGTGTAGGCGACCTCGGGCCCAGAGTTTCCCTGCCACCACGGAGGGAAGCCTCTTTCAGGCCCATCGAGAAGAACCCTGTGAAAACCCTGGCGTAAAAAGAGGGGGGGAGCCGGTGGCCATTGTGGACACGGACACAGCCTCCGAGGAGGAACTGGTTGAAGTCTTGGAGGGCCTCGACGAGGCCCAGTCCCACGGGAGGGATCCCGACGAAGGTGCCGGCGAGGTTCCTAGTCAACCGTCGCGCCCATCACTTCCGGAGCCGCAGGACAACTCGGCAGCCATTTTGTTGGCAATACAATCCTTATGTTCGTAGATAAGGACGCAATTGCCCCTACCACTGACGGAGGAGCCGGAACCAGGCCCGACGGAGGAGCCAGAGCCACGCCCGTCGGGAAGTCCCCCAAACAAGAGAAGACGGACCCATCCAGCCCCGCCTTTTAAGCCCTCGCGGCCTGCTCAGCCTTTGCCCATGTACCCCGTACCTGGGGATGACACGGGAACGCACACGCCCATGACTGGTACGGATGATGACGGCGGCGACGATGGGACGGAGCTCCCATCGCCTCCACCCCGGGCCTCCCCGCCCGACGAGATTGGGTCTTTCCACGCTATGATCGCCAGGGCATCTGAGCTTTTTCAACTCTGCCCTGAAGAGAAGAAGGAAGGTTTCCTTTACCAACGGTGTGAGGCCAAGTGGAAGATAGTCCTCGCCGTGCCTCTGTTGGATGACATCTGGGACGAGGGTCTCACCCTTCTCAAGAACCCGTCTACGACGCCTGCCAAGAGGGATGGGTACGAGAAGTGGTACCGGGTCCCTGACACGGCATCTTTGTGCCTTAGGGTGCAACCGACCCCTGACTCGGTCGTCTCAGCGGCGGCCAAGAAGAAAGCGGGGGGCATCGGCCTCGACATCAACTTCCCCGCCGGACGGCGAAGGAAAGAAGCTGGATGCAATGGGACGACGAGTTATCTCGTCAGCGGCAACAACGATTAAGGCGGCCAACGACCCTCGCGATCGTAGCCCGCTACAACAGGGAGTTATGGTACAAGATCGCCCCCCTGTTGGACTTCCTACCGGACGACAAGAGGGCTGAGGCCCTGGTGATCTTGCAAGAAGGTGAGATTGCGTCGGACCACGCCATAACGGTGGCAACGGACATTGCTGACACCGGTTTCCACCAGCTAGGCAACGGCGTTTGCCTCAGACGACGAGGGTGGCTCAAGGCGATGGATTTCCGCCAGGATGTACAAGCCAAGGTTTTGGACATGCCGTTCGACGGGAACAACCTGTTTGGGAAAACAGTGGATGAGTCCCTCCAACCCATCAAGGTGGACACGGAGACAGCCAAGGCCCTGGGAGTTCTCCAGCAACGAAGGCTGTCCTTTCCGAGCTCCAGAGGCAAGCAGGGTGCCTCCAAGAGATTCGGCAGTGGCTCCTCTACGTACCACCAAGCGGCCCGCTCCACGTCGCAGGAAGCCTATAGAGGACGAGGCAAGTCGGGTGGA
The DNA here is from genome assembly GCF_040938575.1 of Ambystoma mexicanum. NCBI lineage: Eukaryota > Metazoa > Chordata > Amphibia > Caudata > Ambystomatidae > Ambystoma > Ambystoma mexicanum. Next base: position 389,890,156 of record NC_090922.1, read on the forward strand.
TCTCGCCATCGTCGCCAGGGAGGCCAAGGCAGCAAGGCGTCCTCCAAGCAAGATTGAACCAACCGTGGCGTCGGGCCCCCACCGAAGCACCCCGGTGGGAGGCCGGCTGGCGAAGTTCGTCAGCGTGTAGGAGTCCATCTCCACTGATGGTTGGGTGCTGGACGCCCTGACCCGGGGGCATGCATTCGAATTTCTAAAAAAGTGCCCCCGTATTCCTCCCGTGGCCAGGAAAGAAAACCACATCCCTCAACTGCTGTTGGAGGTAAGGGCGATGCTCAAGAAAGGTGCCATGGAGCTCATCCCAAAGAGGCTCTGGGGCTCCGGAGTATACTCAAGGTACTTCCTCGTGCAAAAGAAGACAGGAGGGTGGCGACCCATCCTAGACCTGCGACGACTGAACAAGTACATCAAGGCACAGAAGTTCCGGATGGTCACCCTCCAGCACATGCTGGGACAGCTGGAGGATGGCGATTTCCTGTCGTCGTTGGATTTAGAGGATGCATACTTTCACATTCCCATTCTAAAAGGGCACCGGAAGTTGCTCAGGTTTGTGGTCCAAGGGCGGCACTACCAGTTCAAGGCCCTCCCGTTCAGATTGAAGTCGGCACCCAGGGTTTTCACCAAGTGCCTCGCTCCAGTGGTGGTGCGGGTGCGCCTGCAGGGGATCCACGTCTACCCCTACCTGGACGATTGTCTCATCCGCGCAAGGACAAGGGAGCTCGCCGTAGAACACACAGCGAAGACCATCCAGCTGCTCACGGACCTCGGGTTCTCCATCAACTTCCCCAAGTCCCACCTGTCCCCTCTCAAGTCGCACTGTTTCTGGGAGCCAAGCTCGACACAGTGGCGCATCTGGTCTCGCCGTCGGAGGAAAGGACAAAGGCCATCCTAGGCAAGGTGCAGCGTCTGCTGGCCACGGACGTGGCCAGAGTGAGGTCCATCAGGTCCCTCCTCTGGATGATGTCCTCTTGCATTTATCTCGTGTGCCTGTGCATATCGAGGAGTCCCCCCCACCACCCTTCTCACCTGAGTTCGATCCTTGCTGGATTTCTTGATCGATGCCTTCTTGGAGACTGATCGAGTCTTGAATAAGGCTGCACAAGTCTCTTCTGACTCCAGCGTGCGTTCAAAGTTCCGGGATGCAAGGATCCAGGAATCTGGGAAATTTACAGAGTGCGCTACTAGCACACGAGTCCAGGAATCAAGAAAGGAAGGAAAGGGACTAGGAATGGGGTAGGCTGGAAGAAGCAAGGGAAACAATACCGCAAGCTAAATAGAACACGCTACGTCCAAGGTGTAGAGCGAGGAAGGTTTTTCACAGTGGACGGCCATGTTGGAAGTACAAGGGAGTGTAAGTCCCGTTGAGACAAGGACCAGGAAGTCCAAAAGGGGCGTGTTCTGAAGTTCATGACAGTGCAGGCTTCGGATGCGCCCTCTACAGGAGTTCCTCGACGCCCGCTGGAATCAAAATGACGGGCAGCTTCAAGGATAGGATCCTTCTCAACGAGACCTTCCGACGAGCGATCCGGTGGTGGCGCACCCGCGCTCATCTTGCGGCGGGGACAGACTTTGCGACCCCGGCCCACCCGGCGACGGTGATGACGAGATGCCTCCCTGTAGGGGTGGGGAGCCCACACCGGAGATCATCACGCGAGAGGCCTTTGGCTCCCGGAGGAGAAGCCGCTCCACATCAACATCATGGAGCTCTGGGCAGTGTTCTGGGCCCTCAAGTCTTTTCTCCCGTCCCTCAAGGGCAAGGTGGTGAGGATCTTCACAGACAACACCACCACCATGTTCTACATCCGGAAGCAGGGCGGAACCAGACCCTATCCAAGGAAGCCCAGGACCTGTGGCATTGGGCCATTGCTCAAGGGATGTTGCCGGTGCCGTTTCATCTGGCAGGGATAAAAAACACCATCGCCAACTCACTCAGCAGAGAGCTACGCTCGTGCCACGAGTGGGAACTACGCCAGGATCAAGTGAACCAACTCTTTCAGCGATGGGGCAAACCCCAGATCGACCTGTTCGCGACAGCGACAAACTCCAGAGGTTCGCCAGCAGGTTTCCCCCACCGAGGAGCATGGGCGATGCTTTCTCGTTCCCCTGGGACGGCCTGTTCCTATTTGCGTTTCCTCCGTTGCCGTTGCTGCTCTGACTCATGAACCAGCTCAAGAGGTCCCGGTGCAGAATGATCCTCGTCGCACCGGCGTGGCCGAGACAGATCTGGTTCCCGGACCTTCTGGACTTGTCAGCATCCCCACCAGTCAAGCTGTCGACGGACGCAGATCTTCTCTTCAGAGAAGGAGGCGCCATCCTTCTAAACGACCCGGAGTCGCTGAACTTGCAGGCCTGGCTCCTGCAGCACTAGAGTTTGGAGCGTACGATATCCTGGCTGACTGCAGAGAGGTTCTTGCAAAGGCCAGGGCGTCCTCAACTCTCAAGTGCTACGGACATAAGTGGAAGAGGTTCTCTGTCTGGTGCCGTGCACGGAGGATTAACCCTCTGTGGATTACGGCCCCTCAAGTACTGCCGTACCTACTGTCGCTGGCCAAGGCTGGACTAGCTCACGCTTCCATCAAGATACATCTGGCTGCGATCTCCCGATACACCAGAACTACCGGACGGGCGTCCTTGTGGTCTCATCGCCTGGTGAAGGAATTTATAAAGGGGCTGTTCCGATCGTTCCCGCCGGCTCCTGCCCCGGCGTCGGAACTCAACGTGGTGCTGTCTATGCTCATGGGGGCGCTATTCGTGCCTCTGCATTCGGTGCCTTTGAGGTTCCTGTCGTGGAAGTCAGCATTTCTTGTGGCCATCACCTCCGCACGACGAGTGGGAGAGATCCAGGCCCTATCCTGCAAGCCTCCATACTTGACTTTTCATGACACGAGGGTGGTGCTGAGGACGCACCCCTCCTTTATGCCCAAGGTGCCGTCGGACTTCCACCTCAACGAGCCCTTGGTGTTACCAGTTTTCTTCCCGTCGCCTTTGTCGCCGGCCGAGAGGACTTTGCACTCGCTGGATGTGGCTAGAGCGCTGAAGTTCTACGTGGACCGCACAGTCGGAAGACGTCACAGCTATTTGTGAACTTTGGACCTGTGAACCAAGGGAAAGCTCCCTCGAAGGCTTCCATTTCCAGATCGCTCTCCGGCTGCATCATGCACTGTCACCGGTTGGCAAACCGACCGTGGTTCGGCTGTCCGAGAGCCCATTCGACCAGAGCGATCGCTGCTACCACGGCATTCTTGTCTGGTGTGCCCCTGCTGGACATCTGCAGGTCTGCTATGTGGAGGTCGACGCACACCTTCACAAGATTCTACTGCGTCGACCGGGATTCCAGGGAGGAGTCCAAAGTCGGCCAAGCAGTGCTGCGCAACCTGTTCGCCTGAAGGTGGGCCTGGTGAGGAGGTAAGAGTGCTTAATGTTGAGTTTATGTAATGCTTAATGTTGAGCCTTTGCCACCTCCCGTGGTTGTGCATGTGTGTACTGCTATGTATTCTTATATTCATGAGCACGTGAATCCATGCCAGTCCCCATGCTGGAGAAGGAACAAGTTACTTACCTGTAATTGTTGTTCTCCAGCATGGGTCTGGCATGGATTCACATGCGAACCCTCCCTCCTACCCTTCTACGGCTCTTCACTTGGTCATACTGCCACTTTACGTGCTACCAAATCTGAGGATGGCTGCCAGAGGAGGGGCTTAGGGAGAGGGCAGTCATTGGCTGGGGGCAGTATGACCCAGAGATCAGTGATTGGTTACTACTAAGAAAGACACTCCATGCCAGACCCATGCTGGAGAACAACAGTTACAAGTAAGTAACTTGTTCTGTCCCCAGGGGTCTTACTCTCATCTGCCAAGCCTTTAAGGCACCCACGGCAAGGTTCATCTTCCCAGGACTTCTCTAGTTGGAGAACTCGTCGACCAACGGATAGCACCGCAAAGAGCAAAACTGCTGCACTTCAGAAAGACTTTGGTTATATTTCTTGGACTCAGCATCCCAGTGGCTCCTTCTTACAAGGTGGTGTCCATACTTGAAGGGAATCGTCGAGTGAAACCGAGAAACTCTGCCACTTCGCCTGCCAAGGCACCAAAGGTACTGTGATGAGGAAGAGCATCTTGGGATCCCAGATTCATTTTGGATCCTTTTCTCCTGTGGCCTCTCAGATACTGTGGGGTGGTAGAACATTTAAGAAGAAAGTAGCTGGTTATTAAACATACTCGTAGTCCCGTCCCCTTTCCTCCATACTGTACGGGCGTCCCTCACTAGGGACGGGAGACGGAACCCTTTTCACCAGAAAAAATCTTCTTCCCCTTTAAATGTAGAGGCACTGCCCTGGGAGGATGCTCTCCCCTGACTCCGCCCACCGGCGCCGCTCCCCAGTCCTCTTTTCTGCATCGACGGGAACGGACCGCTTTCACCAGCGCTCCTGGGTTTGGCTTCGGCCTTGTAATTCCACGCACTCTTCCCTGAATACTGTCTTATTTGTCTTTTGTCTTCTAATCCTAATCAGGTACTCGGTCCTCTGGCACCACGCTCCTCCCCGGCGTATGTCGACGTCCTTGGGCTTCAGCTGGTGTCCAGCCTGAGAAGGGCTGTTCCCCACGTCTGACCCCAATGTTCTTTGCCTCCGCTGCCTTGGCCCCAACCACGGCTGGAAAAGTTGTACCACGTGCGACACGCTTACACTGCGTGCTCTGAAGAACAGGTTAACTCGGTGGAGGGAGCTCTTCGAGAAGTCGCCTCCAGAGGACTTGAGGAACTTCATCAGACACAAGTCAAGGCCCAAGGTAGGACCGCTTTTTTCCATTGCACCCGGCAAAGGCGACTCCTTGCCTAGGAAACGACAGTTCAGGTACCAAGGCGCATTCAGCTACCGGCCGCCAGGCCGAGGGGTCGCTAGATCGTACCGGTGACAGTGCTGAGGGACTGCAATGTTCTTTAACCGTGTGTCCACCTGAGGGGCTACACCCTACAACCCGACAAATGTCTGAGGGAGCGCCTGTACGCAGCACTACTGGCGACTCAGCCGGGGCACCCCAACTACCAGGCCTCAACCTGAGGTTCAGGGTAGGCCTCAAGCTTCACCGCCAAGAGTTCAGGAGGAAGCCAGTCCCAGTGAGCCAGGCACCACGATGCAGCTCGATAAAATGGCCCCCGCGCCAGACAAGATGTCCGATCATTCCGACACCATCCCCGTTCAGGGAACAGGTAGGAGATAGAGTGTCCAGGTGGGACTGGTCTTCACCAGGTACGTTGCCCATGGCTTATCCTTCAGCGTTACAGGACAGATATCCCATGCAACCAGCAAGGCAGTGTATGCACAGGCCCCAGCACCTGCACACTACTCCGTCAATACCACCTGACAACCCACCAGCCTGTGAGGACAGGTTTTTCGAGAAGTTCCTTGCGCTGATGAGGTCCCCTCCGATGGGCTCCATCCTTTGGGATGTGATCAGGGACTTTCTGCCACTAGTGCCCCCCCTCTACCAGTGCCCATAGTCATTCCTCCTAAGGCTCCAGTCCCTGAGGGCCCGGAGCCGGCCCAGCTGCCCACGCCAGGTTCTTCGATTCTGGCTCCTCTGCCTCCTACAGTTCATGCGGTTCCACACCAGCCTCTGCAGCAGCCTCCGGCTCCTGTCTCCACACCTTAGCCTTCGGCTCCCAGCACTACTCCTCTGGCGCCAGACCAGCCTGACACCCTGGTGGACACCGATGAGGAGGAGGACCCCGACACACCATCTTCAGCCTCGGCCTTCCATGAACGAATTTGGCCGAATACTTGGGGCTTCCACAGCCTGAGGTGGAACAACCTGAGGCGGGGGGTCCTGGCTGAGGTCCTCACTCACCGCCCGCGGCTAGAACAGGGATTCCGATGCAGAAGGACGTTGTCACCTTGGCCAAAAAGGGATGGCTGAAACCCTATTCAGCTCTGCATACCAACAGGTGCCTGGACGCCAAGTACAGGCAATTGGAGGGGGATACACTCTTGTTTTCGGCACACCTTCTTCCACACTCCTCAGTGATTGCCATGGCCTCGATCTACTCGAAGCTGCAGTCTTCCTCTGCCACCTCATCCTCACTCTGCTAGGCAAGGAGGAGAAGATCTTGGGGGCGTATGGACAGAAGGTCTATTCCAACACCTTGCTGCACCTTCGTCAGTCCAATGTGTATGCCATGCTCGCAGCCATTAACCAGAGGCTCTGACAGGAAATAGCCGACTTCCTTCCAGAACCTCTGGTACACAATCGGGCATGCTTAGAGGCAGGGCTGGCAGAAGCATAGCTGGTGGCTCAAGACATCAGGGAGTTCAATGTGGCGCATATTGACTCCTCAGGCCAGGCTATCTGCATCGCCACGGACATGAGAAGGACTGCCTGGCTCCAGGCTACCAAGTTCTACCCGGACGTCCAGGAGCGCATATTGGACATTCCATTCGAGGGTAGCAACCTCTTTCATTCCACCACGGATGAGGAACTTGATGAGAAGAACAACAGTTCCAGACTGCGAAATCTTTATCCATCCTCACGAAATCCATGATCAAGAACTACAGTCAAACGCACTAGCGTTCCGACAAGGTGCTGGCCTTCGGCGGGTTCCGGGGCTTCCAAGAACGACGGTCCAAGCAGCCGGACTGTTCGCCGAGTCAACACCGCCGCAAGCAGCACAAGGCAGGGAATAAGTCCCCATCCTCAGCCTCTGAGGGAAAGAAGGCATGACACTACCCTCTGGGTTCACATGTCTCCGGTGGGGGGCAGGCTTTCCCTTCACGCACAGCATTGACGCGTAAGGTTCACGGACCCCTGGATCCTATCAATAGTGTCCTCGGGTTACCGCCTACCGGTAACTCCCTCCCCACCCTCCTCTCTTCTACTCCCACGGATTGGGACGGCAACTCTATTGGCGGAAATTCGATCGCTCGTACAGAGTCAAGCACTGGAAGAAGTCCCAGCCTCCCAGCGGGGGATGGGCTTCTACTCCAGAATTAAGAATGCAGTGGCAGCCCTTCTCAGGGCCCAGGGGCACCATGTATTTCCATACTTAGACGACTGGCTCGTCAGGGCGAGATCTCCAAAGGCGGTCCAGCACACCTCCTCCACCCTCATGACTACGCTACACAAATTGGGATTTTACATCAATCTCAAGAAGTCACAGCTGGAGCCAACGCATAACCTGGCTTTCCTGGGACTCATCTGGGATACGAGTTCCGAGAGAGTTTTTCCCTCAGAAGACAAAATTGCAGCCATCAAGAAGGCCACGAGCCGTTTTCTCAACAGAGAGGTGACCTCAGCTTGGTGGTACCAGCACCTGATGGGCTTCATGGCGGCATTTCTGCTGGCAGTGCCTTACAGAAGGCTCAAAATGAGGAGATTGCAGTTGCACTTCGCGGCCTCATGGAATCAGGAGCGGGGTTCCCAGGCAGAACTCAACAGCATCCCTCTGGTTCTTCACCAGGACCTGGTCTGGTGGAGCACGGACTGCATGAGGATAGGCAAACCATTCCATCAACCAGCGCCGCAGGTTACCATCACCACAGACGCTACCCTGGACTACCACAGCGCCCACCGAGTTTGGTCCCTTCGGGAACAGGAGGCGCATATTAACTGGCTGGAGCTGAAGGCCATCTTGTTGGCTCTCAAGGCCTTCCTACCGCTCATCAGTGGCAGAATGATCCTCATTCAGACAGACAACTCCACCAGCATGTATTATATCAACAAACAGGGTGGCACCAGGTCCCTTCCTCTATGCACCCTTGCGTTCAGCATGATTGGCCCTGGCGAACGACATAGACTTGACCGCACTTTCCCCCTTTCGGGGGAAAGGAACCTGGAGGCGGACAGACTCTGCAGGTTGGGTGCAGATATTTAAGAAAATCAGTTGAACGATCAGGTCCTCCAGAGGATCTTCAACAGTTGGGGTCATCCACAGGTGGACCTCTAGGCCACACTGTACAACCGGAAGTGCCCTCAGTTCGCATCCTGTCGGGGTCAGGGTGCCGGTTCCCTAGGAGATGCATTACAGATACAGTGGAACAGCATGAACGCATATGCGTTCCCTCCCACGGTGCACAAGGTGATCTGCAAGATAAGGGATTCCCGGCACCTCAGCGTTATTCTGGTAGCTCCTTGGTGCCTGCAAGGCCATGGTTCTCGGAGCTGCTAAACTCGTCAGACCAACCTCTGATTCACCTCCCACTGGGCCCAGCTCATCTCCTGTCCCAGCAGGGGGGCAGGGTCATCCACCCCATCCCCGCAGAAGTTAGAACTACGGTGAATAACTTATAATTTTTTGGACTGGGTTGTAAAAGACAAGATAAGTTATTCCCTAACTTTTCCATTAAAGAATGGTCTATCTAGTCCAAAGAAAGCATTCTGCCACTGTTCATAACTAACCTGCCTTTCTTCCCTAATCTATGCTTTTACATCTCAATTCAGAATTCACATGCCTATTTAAAACTTTCTGCAGTTAGTGCATTTATTACGGAATTTAGGTATTGTGTGATACCACATACAGTGTGTATATTTACCATTCTTTGGATAGTATTGCCACAGTACAAAGTGTATTATTTATATGTATATGTTCGTAGCAACCTTAACTTATATAAAGAAGCTGTGTTATAAGGCATGGTTTCAAAGCAAGACAGACACAAGTGATCACAGTATTTTTGTATTTGTATTTTATTGAATTAAATAGCCCTTTACTCCAAAGTGCTTTACATGAGAACAAGTAAACAATACAACAAGCATGAGATGACAATTGAACCACAACCTGAAAACAGTATAAAGAACAACTTACAATAATGCAGTGGAGAGGAGGGTGTAGGGATGGGAGAGGTGTGCAAGGAAGTAGTAGATGTTAGAAGAGATAAAAATGGGGGAAAGAGGGAATGCAGGAATGTGAAGGAAGAAGAGAGGAAAAGGAGAGACTAGATGCAAGCAGGGGAAAGGGAGGAAGGAGGTAGGTGAGATGGAAAGGGTAAGGAAAAGCAGGAGTAAGAAGTGAGAGTAGAGGGGAAGGGAGGAGGAAAGAAACGTGGGGGCTTAGGGAGGTGAGTGGAAGAGATGAGATTTTAGGGAAGATCGAAAGGAAGGGTAGGAGGGAGAAGAGCGGATGTGAAGGGGGAGGCAGTTCCAGCGGAAGGGAGCAAGGAGTTGGAAGGAGCAGAAGCGGGAGGGGGCGCAGGGTGGAGGAGGAGGAGAGAGTAGGAAAAGATTAGCAGAGCGGAGAGAACAAGAAAGGGTGCAGAAAGAAAGAAGGGAGGAGAGGTAGGGGGGGCAGAACCATAGAGGGATTTGAAAACAAGACAGAGGAACTTGAACTTTAGCTGGGAGTGAAAAGAGAGCCAGCCTAGAGAGGTGAGGGAGGAGGAGATGGAATCAAGAGGTGAGAGAAGGCATAGGGAGCGGATGGCAGAGTGGTAAATAGATTTAAGAGGGGAGAGATGAGAGGAGGGGAGTCCAAAGAGAAGGGAGGAAGAGTCTGGAGAAGATGAGGGAGGTAATTAAGAGTTTAGTGGCGTGAAAGGTAAGAGGGGACGAATTTTACGAATATTGTAGAGGTGAAAGCGACAGGATTTAGCAGTGAGAGAAATGTGGTGAGATAGAGAGAGGAGATGGTCGATATGGAGACCAAGGTTACGGGCATGGGGAGAGAAGGAGAGCTGGGAGGGGGGAAAGAGAATGATGGGGGGAGGGGCGGGAGGAGGAACAGTGTTGGCCGGGAAGAAAAGGAGTTTAGTTTTGTCAGCATTCAGAGTAAGGAAGTGTGAGGACATCCAGGATTTAATGGCTGAAAGGCAAGAAGAGAGTTTATCATGAATGTCAGGGGAGAAGGATAGGAAGAGCTGGGTGTCATCCGTATAGAAATGGTGCGAGATGCCAAAAGAGGAGATAATAGGAGCTAAGAATGAGGTGTTGAGCGAGAAAAGAAAGGGGCCGAGGACAGAGCCTTGGGGAACGCCGTGGTTGAGGGGAAAAGTAAGGGAGTTTACTTTTTACCTTTTACTGTATGGGAACAGTAAAAGGGTGTTTATTAAACTGTAAAATGGGTGCGATAAACGCCTAATCTAAACCTAAATCTAAAATGGCTACGACCATCAAATAATAATAATGCAGTCCTAGTGGAGTCTAGTCAAATAAACGGGGCCTATACTAAAAAATAAATATTGCCAATCCTTACTGCTATGCTACAAAATAGTGTGGGATAATGTTCTCAAGAAAAATAAGAAATCTTCACAAAATGATAAGTCACGATGTTATGCTTGGAGCTCAACCAAATTTGCAAGCATCCCTTAGCCAGGTTCACATTTGCCAGTTATTACAGTTCACTTCGTTTTAACACCATGCAGGATTCACTTCCCTTGGCTTTGTCCTGGCATCCCTCAGTCTGGTTCACTACTGCGTTTCAATCACAATCTCTTCATTTGTAGTATTCAAAAGTCTCAATGTTTTTTTAAACAACCATCTAGTTTAGTTAGGTCCCCATCATCTGGGCTCAGACCTTCCTTCACCGGCCTCCTAAAGCACTTGCTAGTTCAAACAAAGACATCCGAGGGTGGTCACGTCTCGCTGGTTCACTCTGTTATTCTCTGGCAAGTGCGTACTTCAAAATATCACAGTTCACACGATGTTCCCCTCGTCCTGGCTCAAACGCCAGTTTCACTCTTCCCTTAGTCGGGTTTACATTTGCATATTCCTCAAAGACTTCTGCAACATGCCAAGGACTTTCGATTGTACAAGGGGTTAGGCTTGACCCTTGTATGACCACATCGACACCTCACGCCGGCCTCCACTAGTGCCTTTTGCTACTTGTAGTTTCAACAACAACCAAAGACTTTCGACTGTACGAGGGGTTTAACTTGACCCCCGTATGACCACTGGGATTTCTCAGTTCAACACATTCTCCTTGTTCAGGGGCGGGGAATCAGTCGGAGTCCTTTGATTGAGCACCCACCTGGTGCCAGACCACTCTAACTGATACCTCTTTGGCTTACAAAGGACCTTCGTCCATTAGTCTTCTTTCTTCATACAATGTTTGTTTTCACAACCTTGAGCCCAACACAGTCCGATCTATTATCAGCTCTTTCAGACTCAACGGCTGTGCCGAACTCTGTTGGCGTCTCCTGCCTCTGGACTCAAGGGCGGTAACACGATAGCAACCGCTTCTCCCTGCCCTGAGCATCATGGTTAAAATGGGCACAGGCAATTCCTTCCTTGTCGTCCTTTCAGGTCTCGCCGCCTTTCTCCTTTGTGAACTGCTGTCCTGGAATAGCTGGTTCCTCATTCATTTGACCTAGCTCAGAATGTGCTTTCGTGCTCAGCCTTTTATCCCTATGGGGAAAGGGAAGTCAGATGTGTGTGTGTAATTCTCAGCAATTGCCTGACTCTGCCTGACCTTTGTGTTGGGACATGTCAGGTATACAGCTCTGATGTTAGTCCGTTGGCTTTCCTAGTAATCGGTCTGTGAGAAAGTGTTTATGTCAAGAAAGGGGGTTTTGAGTTTCTAGATATCCTATGGAGTAGGATGGGGAAAAGGTGTCATAAGGAAGGGGATACCGCGTTTTACCCTTCAGTGCCCACTTCAAATCCTTGCGACCCCTCATCCAGGTGATCCTTCCGCACTGGTCCACCCCCAGGAACTGGAACCAATAGCAATGGCCGTGTCCTGGCCGCCTAGAAGACAGATCCCTGGGGACTAGTAAGTGGACATTCCTTTGTGGGGGCTTGGGGAGTCACTGTACTTAAGAACCTGCATGCATCCCCTTCTGAAAGCTTAGGCCTTGCTGCTTGTTCAACGTTACCAAATTGAGAGCCTTGGCTGGGGTTTGTCTGTGCCTTTGTCCCAGCCATATAGATGACAGAAGTACAGATGCCCCCTACAGTCTTTATACCGTCTCAGGAGTGGCAGCTGATATCTGCCAACAGCCGTCCCGGCATCTTCTCTCTTCTGCAGCTTGTTTCTGGGCTACCTGTGTGAACAACACTACTTCTGCTTCTCTCTGCTCTTCTTCTCCCGCTTCTCATTCTCTTCCTTCCTCCTCCGAATGGCCTGCACCTGAGGAGGCCTTTTAAGCGTCTTTGTCTCCCTCAGGTGTGGGTCATCTTGAGCACAGGACTGAAGTCGAGGGTACACACGGGTGGGTGGATACGGCCCACCTTTTTCAGAGGGCAGACGCAGTCCCCTCTGGGTATTTTAAAAGCCTACGGTAAAATGAGATCCTTTGTGCTGTGTTTCAGGAATTTTAAGAATGTACTTGTTCGAACCAAAGTGGGGGTTCGTGGCCAGGTTTCCAGGTTGGGCACTACACCATGGGACCAGATGATGGAACAGAAACGACTGAAGGTGTGACGAGGTTTCCCTCCTGCTGCCTTTCTCCCCTACACACACGCTCTCTTCACCTGAACTGCTGGAATCGTCGGTTTCTTGGAGGCGTCGCCGGGAGAGGTAGTCTCTTTCCTTTTTGGGATGCACTTGCTTGTCACGGAGGGAAGCCACAGTGACCGCTAGGGAACAGCTGTCCTGTGGCTCCCCTTCCGGAATCAAGCCGGAAAAGGGAAAAACCCTAGGGGAAAAAACCCTTGATGAGAGACAGGTTCTTCTTATGTGATGGAAGTCCCAGAGAATGCTGGTTGAAGGAGATGGAGAGGGTTCCAGCCGGAAGTAATCCGGGGGAGATCCAAAGGAGTAGTACTGCAGACTGGAGGACGGACTCCCTGGGCGAGAGAGGGAGTAGAACACGCCAGCTGGAAGGAAGCAGCAGTCCTTGATGACCGGATGAAGATGGAGGTAAGAGAGGCGCAAGGTCCAGGGAGCGCCGGGAAAAAAAAGGTAAGGATTAGTATAAATGCAAGGATAGAAACACAAGGGATGAGAGAGAGAGAGAGAGAGAGAGAGAGCCTGGCGCCTGGGAATGTTGAGGGCCGCTCTGATCGCATTGTTTTGGACAATTTGTAACTTGTTTAAGTTACAGCGATTAGTGCCTAGGTAGAGGGCATTGCAGTAATCGACCTTAGAGAGTATGAGGGTCCTAGCCAAGGTCACACAATTAGCTGTAGAGAGGAACGGGCGACAGGCAGTAATAAGCTTATAAGTATAAGCCGCTGCTGATGAAACCGAGTTGGTTTGTCTAGTCAGGGATAAGGTCGAGTCAATGTAAATCCCTAGGGGTTTTGTGTCCTTAGCAGTAGGAATAGTATTCCCATCCATGGTGAAGGACTTAAAAGCAGGGTCATGTTTAGTGAGTTTTTGTGGTGAACCAAAGAATGAGGAGCTCTGTCTTTTCATCATTTAGGCAGAGTCCGTGTTGGGCCATCCATGCTTGGATGACCTGGTAGATGGCATTTATGGCGAGGGAACCTGTGATAGGGATTAGTATCTGAGTGTCGTCAGCGTATTTGGTATACGTGACACCCAGATGGTCCAAAATATCAAAAAGGGGTTTAGTGAACACGGTATACAACGTGGGCGAGACACAGGACCCTTGAGGCACGCCACAAGAGACAGGAGCAGGTGGGGCGGCTGCTAGTGGAGAGAACACGCGCATTGATATATTATCTAGGAAGGAACTGATCCAGGTTGAAGCTTTGTCTGATAAGTGTGCAGCTGATTTGAGGTGGTGACAGAGAATTTTGTGATTGACAAGATCAAAGGCCGCCGAGAGGTCCAGGAGAAGTAATAGCGCAAGTTTGCCTTTGTCTTTTAGATCTTCGATCTATGTTTTTAAATCTATAAGGGCAGTTTCAGTGCCATGGCGTGGCCGCATCCCCGATTGCCTAAGTCCCAGGAGTTTGTTTGATTCAAGGTATTCTTGAATTTGTAAATACGCAGCTCGGTCGAGGATTTTTAGTAGAAATGGGACAGTAGGGATTGGCCTGTAGTTTGTAGGTATGCTGGGATCCAAGGTAGGTTTTTTCAGGAGAGGGATGACCCACGCATCCTTTGGGTTGTCAGGTACAATCCCAGAGCTAAAGGAGGAGTTGATGAGCGTAGTGATGAATGGTGCTAGGTTGTGAGCTGCTTCCTTAATAATGGGCGCAGGACAAAGGTCACCATGACAGTTGGAAGGTTTAAGGCTAGCAATGATCTTTTCCACTTCAGAAATGGAGAGTGGAGAGAAGCTAAAAGGAGTCGGAGAATCTGGGATGGAGTGGTTTATGATAGGTATAAGGTTCGGTTGAGGGTTGGCTTGAAGGCTAGTTTGTTTGTTGTTGATTTTAATTTGGAGAGTGGCAATCTTGCCTAGAAGAGCCTCTTGGATTTTGGAGCACCAGGTGCTATCTTTGGTGCAGGTGTCAGGTGCAGTAACAGGAGTTTCAAGTTCTTTTAGGATTTTGAACAATCCTTTGGTGTTGGATTTAGCTTTTTCGATACGTTTATTGTATGTGTCTTTTTTTGCCTGGAGTATGGCTTCCTTGTAATTGAGGGTAGCCAAGAGTAGACATGATTTGTTGGCTGGAGAGTGGTTACTTTTCCAGTGAGATTCCGCAATTCGTTTTTCTTTGCGCAAAGTTCTAAGCAAGGGGTGTAAACCAAGAATTCAGGTGGGCTCGAGGTTTGGATTTTCTCAGTTTAGAAGGTGCAATGGTGTCTAAGGCTTTAAGCATAGCCCGATTAAAAGCGTCAACCAAGGCCGTGGGGTCGGAGCATGAGAGAGCCTGGTCATTGGTACTTGGTACTCAAATAAGCCGAAAGGGGTGCGAAAGGCAGTTTTCCACTCGTCTCCTCTGGTGATGCAGAGCAGATGGTATGCATTCCGGAGATCGAGCTTAGTGAACACTTTGGCACCTTGTACAGCCACGATAATGTCCGAGATGAGAGGCATGGGATACCGATCCCGGATGGTGACCTTATTGAGACCCCTGTAGTCAATACAGGGTCGGAGCTCCGTGGTGCCTCTGTTCTTGATGAAAAACAGGGGGGGGGCACCAGCTGGTGATTTGGAAGGTCGAATGAGTCCATTTTTCAAATTCACGTCTAAGTACTGTCGTAGAACCTGTTTCTCTGTCTGGGTGAGAGAAAACATCCTACCGAACGGAACTAGAGCGTCGGGTTCCAGGTCGATAGAACAGTCCTCTGGCCGATGAGGCGGCAGAATGGCATGAGGGCACTCTTGGAATACTTCAGAAAAAATTGAACAAAAGCTGGGTAAAACATGAATCCCGATGTGGTTCTCTGTGAAAATCTTTACCGGCTGTAGGTCAACCCTTTCTTCTGGCGGCAAGCAGTTGGAGGTACAGTACGAGGAAGTGAAGCGCAATTGATTCTCCGTCCAGTTTATCCTCGGATTGTGTCTGCAAAGCCATGATTTGCCTAAAATGATGGGAAAGTATGCTGCTCTGATGATGTCGAAATACAAAACCTCAGTGTGATGGTTTATGGTAAGTGAGTGCTCCTCGGTGGTATGGGTGATGAGGCCTGATGACAATGGCGAACCATCCACCCCCTCCACCTTCTGACCCTCCTTCCGGGCAACCTGACGAAGACCCACCTTGTCTGCCCACAAGGTATCTACGAAGTTCCCAGCTGCTCCACAGTCGAATAGAGCGAGAGTCTCTACCTGTCTGCCCTCTAGATCAAGGTGCACAGGTATTACCATGAGCCTGGAGTCCTCTTTGTATTCGGGGGAGGAAACCGAAAGGGAGATGTAGGGACGATGAAGAAAGTCTGGAGACCCCTGGTGGCTTGTCCCTACTGGCGCCGGGGGTGCCCGTTTCCCGAGCTCTTGCCTGGTAACTCGGTGCATTCTTTAAGAAGATGTTGGTCTAAACCACAGTAAGCACAGAGTCCCTTCTCACGTCTTCGGCGTCTTTCTGCGGCTGACAGAGGAGCCCTGGTAGCACCGATCTGCATTGGTTCATCCAAAGGGGTAGCGGTAGCACGACTAGGAGAAGCATGTGTAAAGGGTTCCGGGGGGTAACCTCTATGTTTTTGGCGTTCTGATCTTCTTTCTTGGAGACGAAACTTGATGTGAAGGGCCGCAGCGAGCAGATCAGAGAAAGTGGGTGAACGTGGGGATCTGGCCAGTTCATCTTTGATCTCCTCTCTCAAACCTCTTCTAAAGATGGCATATTGTGCAGTTTCTGGCCAACCGGCTCCGGCCGCTAAGGTCTTAAACGAAGAGACATAGGACAGAACATCTAAGGAGCCCTGCTTGACATCCAATAGGTCTTCGCAAGCAGTAAAGGATAACTCTGGCCGCTCGAAAGTCTGTTTAAGTAGGTTTTGAAACCCAACAAAATCCTGAAGGACGGGGTTACCACTGGTCACCAACGGAGTTGCCCAAGACAGCGCATTGCCGGTCATGTTAGAAATCAGGAACCCCACCTTGGCGTGTTCTGCAATGAAGGTACGAGGTCGGAATGTGAATAGACCATACAGGCCTCTAAGAATTCTTTCACCTTCTTAGGAGAGCCATCGAACTTCCCTGGGGACAGAGCCATGGGAGGTAATTCCGGGGGGGGACGGTTCTCTGGCCGCTACCATCTGCTTGAGTAGAGCGTTCTCAGTCTTTACTCCTTGCAACTCCTGGGACATGGCTTGAAAAGCCTTCCACAATTCCTGTACTTGTTCTTCCGCAGACATCTTTGTATTTGTAGGCGTTGCAAACTGTGACGAGGTTTCCCTCCTGCTGCCTTTCTCCCCTACACATGCTCTCCTCACCTAAACTGCTGGAATCGTCGGTTTCTTGGAGGCGTCGCCGGGAGAGGTAGTCTCTTTCCTTTTTGGGATGCACTTGCTGGTCACGGAGGGAAGCCACAGTGACCGCTAGGGAACAGCTGTCCTGTGGCTCCCCTTCCGGAATCAAGCCGGAAAAGGGAAAAACCCCGGAGGGAAAAAACCCTTGATGAGAGACAGGTTCTTCTTATGTGATGGACTGGTCCACCCCCAGGAACTGGATCCAATAGCAATGGCCGTGTCCTGGCCGCCTAGATGACAGATCCCTGGGGACTAGTAAGTGGACATTCCTTTGTGGGGGCTTGGGGAGTCACTGTACTTAAGAACCTGCCTGCATCCCCTTCTGAAAGCTTAGGCCTTGCTGCTCGTTCAACGTTACCAAATTCAGAGCCTTGACTGGGGTTTGTCTGTGCCTTTGTCCCAGCCATATAGATGACAGAAGTACAGATGCCCCCTACAGTCTTTATACCGTCTCAGGAGTGGCAGCTGATATCTGCCAACAGCGGTCCCGGAATCTTCTCTCTTCTCCAGCTTGTTTCTGGGCTACCTGTGTGAACAACACTACTTCTGCTTCTCTCTGCTCTTCTTCTCCCGCTTCTCATTCTCTTCCTTCCTCTCATTCCTCCTCCGAATGGCCTGCACCTGAGGAGGCCTTTTAAGCGTCTTTGTCTCCCTCAGGTGTGGGTCATCTTGAGCACAGGACTGAAGTCGAGGGTACACACAGGTGGGTGGATACCGCCCACCTTTTTCAGAGGGCAGACGCAGTCCCCTCTGGGTATTTTAAAAGCCTACGGTAAAATGAGATTCTTTGTGCTGTGTTTCAGGAATTTTAAGAATGTACTTGTTCGAACCAAAGTGGGGATTCGTGGCCAGGTTTCCAGATTGGGCACTACACCACGGGACCAGATGATGGAACAGAAACGACTGAAGGTGTGACGAGGTTTCCCTCCTGCTGCCTTTCTCCCCTACACACACGCTCTCTTCACTTGAACTGCTGGAATCGTCTGTTTCTTGGAGGCGTCGCCGGGAGAGGTAGTCTCTTTCCTTTTTGGGATGCACTTGCTTGTCACGGAGGGAAGCCACAGTGACCGCTAGGGAACAGCTGTCCTGTGGCTCCCCTTCTGGAATCAAGCCGGAAAAGGGAAAAACCCCAGAGGGAAAAAACCCTTGATGAGAGACAGGTTCTTCTTATGTGATTGAAGTCCCAGAGAATGCTGGTTGAAGGAGATGGAGAGGGTTCCAGCCAGAAGTAATCCCGGGGAGATCCAAAGGAGTAGTACTGCAGACTGGAGGACGGACTCCCTGGGCAAGAGAGGGAGTAGAACACGCCAGCTGGAAGGAAGCAGCAGTCCTTGATGACCGGATGAAAATGGAGGTAAGAGAGGCACAAGGTCCAGGGAGCGCCGGGGAAAAAAAAGGTAAGGATTAGTATAAATGCAAGGATAGAAACACGAGGGAATGAGAGAGAGAGAGAGAGAGAGAGCAAAGCTCAGCGGAGCGAAACCGGGGGAGAAAGAGAAAACACGAAGGCAGCGCACGGCAGGATGCCGCGAGTCGGGAGGAAAGTTAATCGAGAGGAAGGAACACACAAGGTAAGGCCTCTAGCTGATGCGAGGAAAAAGCCAGAGTGGGGAGCGAGGGAAACCCGGAAACAGGAAGCGTCCTGAAAGGGGGTTGCAACGCATAGCCAGGCAGGCGGGGATTAAATACCGCCGCAGCGCTGCGTTACGCGCACGGAGCTGCAAGCGAGGAAAAACAAAAGAGGGACTCAAACCCTCTACCTCGGAATTCGCCAGCTCCAATGCGAAAGTAGCCGCCAATCACGTCCTCGGCCGTGCCGGCGGATGACAGAAGGTGAAATGTCACATATGGGAGTCGTGCACTCCAGGCAAAACATAGGCATTGATTCTTGGGTTTTAAAGTGCACATCTTTTATAATTTTCCAAAACTATTAGAAGAAAATATCCTCTCTTGGGTTATATTTTGTGTTTGTTTCCTGAGAGGAAAATGACTATTCACGCAGTGCACTTTGTTTGGTTATGCAAAGCCAATTAAATGGAATTTGCATATTTCACTGATATGCTCATTTCTGGTGGCGTCACTCCCCAATTGGCATGTTAATGAGTCCCCCTCTTTTGTTTTTAGGACTTGAGCACTGATCTGGCCTCTCTCGTCCGAGAAACGTAGTAGCTGAGAGACCACCCAAGGTCCAGCTGATGGTAGCGTTCCTCTGCCTTGGAAGGATGAGTCAGAGGAAAAAGACAGGAAAATGTATCTTTTGAGAAATGAAAATCAGAGACCCCTTTCAAAGGAAGGAAGGTCTCGCTCTCAATGTCACGTTCTCTTTGTAGAAAACCAATATAGGGTGGTTTAAATATCAATGTCTGGAGCCCACTCACCTGTCTAGCGGAAGTGATGGCGACCAGGAAAATCACCTTACGGGTGAGAAACTTCAATAAATAAGAGTGGAGGGGCTCAAACGGAACGCCCATTAGAAATGTTAACACTAAATTGAATTACCATGCTGGAACTACATACTGGTGTGGGGGAAACATATTACAAAGTTGCTTAAGGAATTGCATGATGGTGGGGATCATGAAAAACGATCCTTGTTCCGGGGTTCTCTTGAAAATGATATTGCAGCAAGATACCCATTCAGAGTGCCAATCTCCAAATCAAGCAGAAAATCCAGAATAGAGGATGTGGAGCAGCTAAAAGGGTCCAGATCCCTCCTACTGTACCAAGATGAAAACATACACCATCTACAGGCATAAATGGATTAGGTGGCGGGCTGTCTAGCAGAGAGGAGCACGTCCAGGACCACCTGTGACAAATTCCACTCCATATACTTCAACCTTTCAGCAGCCAAGTCTGAAGGTTCAAGCTGTTGAGGTTCAAATGTAGGGCTCGACCACCTGATCAGGAGAGGTCGTACGTTCTCTACGGGAGGTTCCGAGAAGAGCAGATGGCGATGTCAAGCAACTCTGGGTACCACGTACTCTGGGCCTTATCTGGAGCGATCAAGATCATCTAGGACCCCAAAGGGCGTAATCTCCTGAGAACTAGCAGAATGACAGGGATCGGTGGGAACACATACAGCAGGTCCAAGTCCCACTCAACCATCAATGCCCGCCCGCTAAAGGGCAGAACCAGCTGTTCAACGGGAGACCACTTCCTGATGGAGCCAATACTGCCTGCTCAGGGCATTCGCTAACACGTTCTCCTTGCCTGCCAGATGAGCTGCTTACGGAGACACGCTTGTTCCGCTGAGCCCAGAACCACAATTTTATTGCGTTTCTGCACAGAGTCAAGGAGTCACACAACCGTGTTTTCTGAGGGAGTGCATGGAGTTGTCCAGTGGGGACTAACACTGTCTTGCCTCGTACAGTACAAAAGGGAGGAAAGCCAACCGGGCCAGCCTGATCACTCGTAACTCTAGCAAATTGATGTGTTTCTGAGCTTGCATTTGAGACCACAGGCCGCTCACCATCAGAACTTGCAGGTGAGCGCTCCAGCCTTTCAGGGACGTGTCCGTCACTAGAGTCAGTTGGTGCCAAGGTTGTCAAAACAATGCACTTCTCAGGATATTGTCTCTGTGGGACCACCATTCAAGGTCTTTGGACACATTTGTCGAGACCTGAAGAAAATCAGATCTGTGTCCCTAAAATCGAGACCACTTGAGTGACCTTGTGTGCCAAGACACTTACTAGCACTACAAGTATCTAGGTGGCCATAAGACCTATGAAGTGAAGAAAAACTGAGGCAGGAACCTTTACCTGTGGTTGAAAGGAAGACACGTACCCTCTTCAAGATGTTCACCACTCTATCCTTGAGTGAAAGGCTCGGCCCTGGCGAGTGTCCAAGACCACCTGATGAACCAGAAGCAGTTGGATGTTGTATTGCTCTCCTCTGAAAAGTGCACGGAACTACCATAAATCACCAATGTAATTATAGTGCAAATACTTCAACCCAAAAACAGACACACAATAACTCACAGCCACGCACGCTTTAATCAGCTCTTTACGGCTATTTATTCAAATAGTACAACTACATAGAAATAACTCATAAAACTAACATGGACATAGATCCCAGAAAAAGTAAAGAAGTCAAAGAAAGAATACATCACTGTGAGCGTATTATCATTCTTCATCTGGCCCATTTACGGCTGGAAGACCCCGAGGACAGCCAGGACGAGAGTGCCACAGCTCACAGGAAGGCCAGACGGAGTGTCCTTCTCTGGCTGAAGTCTCACCTAACACTTCCAGGTTTCTGCCTATATAGGCACTCCAAAAAAAGGAGTTAATTCTCGAACCTTCTAGAATTGCACCTGCGCAGTTGAGAGACAGCCGTCGGTTGCCAGCTGGGTCAATCGAGAGCCCCCCCCCAGGGAATGCAGGGCCTCCCTGCTCTAAAAACATGCTCCACTGAGAACAGTTTCCCAGCATAAATGGCCTTGACTGCATACCAAGTTTGAAAAAAACATGTTTGTCTCAGCACTGTGAATCTAACACTTCAGCAAAATGTGTGCAGCCTTTCACTGCGGAGTGAAGTAAATATCCAACATGGCTCCAAGCACTCCCAGAATGCATTGTGCTCCCGCGCCATTTTGAACTAAGCATAAATTGAGCAGAACAGATGGCTAAACCTGAGACTTCCAGAAGGTCATGGAGAACCGGTGCAACAAGCTGCATGTATGGTACAGGTGTGCCGATGTCTGGTCTAGGGAGCTCAGATGAGCCAGTCCACCAGATAAGGGAAAACATGGATGCCGTCCCTTCTGAGGCTAACCCCAACCAGGAGCAGCCGCTTGCTGAAGACCCTGGGCATTAAAAAAAAAGGCAGACGGGCAAGACCTTTAATTGGTAGTGGCTGTTTCCAACTTTTAATCTCAGGTACGTCTTGTGTTTCTGGTGGATTGGCACGTGGAAGTATGCATCCTGCAGATCCAGGAAGACCAGCCAATCCTGCAGGTCCAAAGCTTAAAGGATCTGTGCAAGGGTGACCATCATGAACTTGTTCTTGCAGAAGTACAAATTCAAAAGCCTCATATCCAACATGGGACCAAGGCCACAGTCCTCCGTCAGCATTCAAAAATAGGTTGACAGCCAGACCGTTCCTTGTTGCGAGCAGGGTAACAGGTCTATGGCCTTGCCCTTTTGCCAGAAGCCGACGGATTTCCTCCAATAGGAAAGGATCCGGAGGCAAACTCTGATCATTCTGTGGATGGTGTGGTGGGCAATGCGCAAAAGGGAGACCGTATCCCTTTTCAATGATCTGTAAGGCTCCAACACCAGACATGGTAAGTATCCCTTCCTTGCCAAATTGGGATAACCTGCCTCCCACAGGGAGGGAATAATTAAAATTGTTCTTTTTGAACACGCTTAATACCAGCAAGTGGTTTCTAAGTGCGGGATCCCGATTCGGACCTGTGTTGCGCTGCGTTGTCTTGCTTCCACGTCAAATGCGTTGGCCCCGAGCTAACCTACCTCCCCAAATTAGATCATTGAGCCCAGCGCCTCTATCCATACTGGCCCAACATGATGAAAGGTATGTAGTGGTGTCGGGCAGAGCCACACTGCACCCCCTGACGGCAGAAAAGTTTCTGAAGAGCAGTTGCGCTGGGGAGATAAGTATCAAAGATAAGGCAATCCATGGGAGGAATGTCCATCAGAAAGAACATTACCGAGTGGTAAGTAATTTGTTCTTCTAGGAAAATAGTCTGTTTTCATTAATGGAATATCCGTGGATTTACACACCCACAGCGTGGTTTAGGGCAGCTAGATTTCTAGCGTAAAACTGTAGGTTGTGGAAAATACGGCCCTAAGGAGGTTGTAGATGCGCACCCCTTAACTTAATAGTGCCCTAAATTTAGTTATTTCGTTGTGTAGACAGCTGCAACTGTGTGTTTAGACTCAGGATTTTCCACTATAACCTGCAAAGAGATTGTATCTTGAAGGTTGCTAACTTCACAGACTGCGCTCATACCCTCATAGATTTGTATTACTTGTTAGAAAGTAATGAGACACAATATACACTGTTCTGGTGAAAAGAGTTCCTGTATTGAAGTACAGAAAGAATTAAACCATTGCATTGGTTTTTTAAACAAAAACATTCACATGAACTTCTGCAAAATAAGTGATCTTGGAGAGTTTGTGCAGTTATCGTCTTGCCAACACGTGTTTCAACCTGACTAGGCCGTCTTCAGGGCATAGTGACAGTACATAATTAACATATCCCACATTGTTGTGACATTTGTTATCAATTCTGGTGACCAGAAAGGGATGAGAAAGATAAAACATAACAAAAAGGGAAGGGGGAAGAAATTAGAGGGAGGAAAATATAAAAGAAAATGATGAGTAAACATGTGAATACAAACATTGAATATTAGTTATAAACATAAGATTGTTATTACGTTCCTTGGTATGACATATTCTGTAAATACATTAGTTTATGTATCATAATAACAGTTCATTGGACTGAGTTAGTCTCTCACATTGCAATTAGAATTAGATGATTATTTAGTCAACATTTGGTCCGGATTTGAAAGATAATTAAACAAATTCATGAAAATACATGGGTTGGAATATTAAACCTAGGTTACAATTCAAAACCTGAATAGGTTGGTCATTTGGCTCAACTTGGCTCATGTATTTTATGTTCGAGCGCTGGTGTCCATAAAATCATTTGGACTTCGAGTCATGTGTTTTAACACATATTTTACTTTGAAATATTTCGAAAAAGATCACACATCACACATGTCAAAATAGTATTTTGAGATACGTTAATTGTATGAAGGGCTATCGATATGGTCGAACGTTCCTACCTCTGGTTATGTTCTGAAATCTTCAAAGGCCAGTTTAATTTGCCTGGATTCTATTTTCAACAGGTTTTCTAAGGATGCATAGTATATAAAAAATATAATCACTGGCATATTTTTGGTTTGACAAAATTGTTTATTACACGAAACTGAAAAAACCTTTCATTCCTAGCGTTTCAACTGCTTTGTGTAAAAGGATGAATCCAATGTGTGTAGTATCAGTGGTGCAAGGTAGAGGTTGATGGTTGGGAAGGCAAACATTTTCACGGTGCTGCTTTTTCTTTTGAATCTTTGTAAAAAATGTGTTTGAGGGACCATTTGCTAGGATGTGCGATGACTACTAGGCAAGATGTACTCGTTTAAGACCTAGTGTTATTATGTATAGTAATTCAGTAATTTTCCTACTGAGCAGTTTGTGTATCTTTTAACTCAAAGATATCAAAAAAGTTACCTTTTTGTTGTTGTAAACTCAGACACTGTGTTTCAATAGGCTAAGTATTTCTGATGCCACTTACTAGCATCCAAGCCCATAGCAGTTATTGCACAGATATTTTCATAATATAAGGAACTTCATTCAGCCATAGACGTGCCAACTGTAGCCCAGGTTTTGCATAGGACAACGCCAGACCCAGGCAAAGACTGGTTGCTGACTGGGGAGATCAATTGATGAAGATGTAGCCTTGTGTTTGCTTGCTTAATGGAACAGAGACAAGAAAGCCCTTTGTATTCTTTTTGGTCTACTTGTTGAGAGATGTGTGGCTGTGAAAGCTGCAAGATAGCCAGGCATGTTTAATGAGTGAAGATAAACTTTAAACTTGATTTTATGGCCAAGCCTATATTATTTTTTGCTGCAGGACAATGTATAGCAGGTGCTTGCCAGCAGCATATTTATTCTACCCAGCAAGAGGAAGGCAGGAATGTTGTTGTGTAGTAGTTATCTCGGTACAAATAATTCAGGAAGAACATGCTTCAACAGCTCCATTGAAATTCTTGTTTACAGGTTTGTCTACAGTCTATCTATGTTTCAAGGTTTTGTTCTTGGGGTTTCAACGCCTCAGGTTCTAAAGGTCTCAGAGCCACGCTCTGGCCCTAGGTCTAGGTTGTTTTCAGGAACTTCCACTTCCCTTTCATGCATTGGGTGATTTCAAGGTTCTGAGCTTCCCTCTCAGGCTCTGGGTACTTTTTCAGAGATCTCAGCACCCTTTCCATATATTGGAAGTTCTTTTCAGGATTCTAGCTGCCACTCTTGGGCTCTAAGGTTTTTCAGGGATGTCTTAAGGCATCAGCATCCCCACATGGCATCCAGGCCCTGGCAATCAGAATCTCTCTGTATCAACTTCAGAGTAGAGCAGCCGGATGCTTCCTGCTCCTGACAATGACTCGATCTTTCCCAGCAATCTCCCTCTTCTGATACTGCCCCTCTTGCATCCTGATGTATAGGGAGCATCCCTTCCTGTTCATTCAAATTGTGTTAGCTGTGCACTTTGTAGCTCTACCTCTTTTGCCATCCTGCTTGATCTCTCTCCGTCACATGGTCAGATCAGAAGAACAGGTGACATAAACTTGGTCAACAATCCTGAATTTTGTCAGATACTATGCGTCTAGTGAAGGAGCCACAGGAAGCTCTTACTTTGGTTAAGGAAGAGGGTACTAAAACTTCAATTTTAATGTAATTCAGTCGTTTGTTTCTATAGGAAAGGGGTCATTTGTCACAGTCTACAGCACTCGTTTGCAGTGGACATAACTTTGTCTCCCTATTATGGTTTGTGTACATCTCTTAAACAATGATAATATTTTTTTTAGATGGGTATTTTGTTTATTAACTGTATTTGTATTATGTTGGGCACATTTTATGCGGTACTCAGATTGTGTATCTAAATTATTTCACACAAATATGTTTTTTAGTATATTAATAGTATTTGATGTACCAAATTATTTGCATGGAACATGTCAATCTATAATATAATCAAAATAATGTTACTTCCCATTGCGGTCTATGTAAATCTTTGCCTCAGTAGTGATGCACAGAAATCAGCATCCTTAATGTTCTAGTTGAAAATAACTCTGTTTATAACAAAATAAATAAAGCCTTCTGCTATTCTGAAGGTAACGAGTTCTTATGAAATCATTATTGAACTGATCTGCCGAGAAGTGCATGATATTGAGGCAATTGGTTGATTAATTTTTGCACTCTTTGAAATTTAACACAACTTTTTATTTACATTTAAAGGTTGGTGGGGCATTTGCTCCTCCTTTGAAAGATCTTTGCAGATTCCTGAAAGAAAACCCAGAATATGGAGTAGCTCCAGAATGGGCCGATGTTGTAAAACAGTCTGTGAGTATCTTTACGATAAAGTGCTAGGTGTGCTGTATTAATGGGTTTATGCATATTGAAGTGACTAACTTTCCTCACAATTCAAAAATATTTTCCAGTATGAAAGTGCCTCAACAAGAAGAGTACATTTTGAAGACATTTTGAAATCAAAGTTTCTAATGGATTTTTTCCTCCCACAGATTCCTCATCTATCATATCCCTGTCCCAGAGCAGCTGTTCTGTGGAAACCTTTCTTCCACGAGGGGGCCTCTATGCGTCCCGTTCTGGACATGATGTCGTGTATATATATATATATATATATCGGCGCTGCGCCCCTTTGGCCTCAGTTGCTTTTTTCCGCACACTCTTTTCGCTACTTTGGAACACGCTCTTCGAGCTTCTATTTACACCTACGTCCCATTCCCTTTCCTCCATTCTGTATGGGTGTCCTTCTCTAGGGACGGAAACTGAACCTTTTTCACCAGAAAAACGGTCTTTCCCTTCACTCCGCCACACCTGAGTCCTCTTTTCCGTGTCAACGGGAGCGGACGTGCTTCACCAACGCTGTGGTTGAGCATCTTTGGTTCTGGTAATTCCACACGTACAAACTCTTCCCTGGGGACCGTGGTCCCTATATATACATTTTTTTATAGTCTTATTTAGGATTGAGCTTTCCAGCAGTCCCTCGCCACTCCCCGGCGCATGTCGGCCTCAACGGGTGTTGGTACGTGTCCGGCCTGCGACGGTTCTTTCCCTATGTCTGATCCGCACCACACTCTGCCTCCGGTGCCTAGACGAAGACCACGGCTGGGAAGGTTGATCGGTGTGCAATGCCCTTACCCCCCAGTACCTGAAGAACCAGCTTGTCAGGTGGAGAGAGCTATTTAAAAGATCCCCGCTGGACCACATAAAGGCGTACATAAGGAAAAATACAACAAAGGTAAGTATTCTGTTCTCAAAAGCACCCCGCAAAGCGGAATCCTTTCCTGGGAAGCGCCCTAGCGGGATGGGCCTAGTAGGCTCTGCTATCAGCAAGGGTTCTGAGGCTCAGTTAGCTATCGCCCTCACAGCTGAGGGGCCACGCGGCTCTAATACCGAGCCACGGCCCGTGGGGCTTTGCTCTGTTACCAGGCCGAGGCCTGAGAGGGCGCCTAAAGTGGTGATAAAGGCACTACTGGCAAGTCTGAGGGCGAACAGCCTACCAGGTCGACACCTGAGGTACAAGGCAGGTCCGAGCCTACGCGATCCGGCAAACAGGTGGAGGCCAGAGCCAGTACCTCCAAAGACTCGCAACCAGCACGTGTAGCAGTACCTGACAAAATGGAGGTGCAGCCAGAGAAAATGGTGGTGCGTGCAGAAGCATGCCATTCCAACAAACCCCAGAGGCCAGAGCTCACTCCACGGGTGGAATGGTCCCCCATGGCCACGCAGCAGGTCACATGGTGCACCTTCCACCCAACCTCATTGGTACACATGAGATACATGGAAGCGGGATATGCCCAAGGCAGACTAGGCACAGGGAGAACGCCATACATGCTGGTCGTGCTGGCAATACCTGTGCAGTAACGTGCTTCACCAGCACGTTACTGCACAGGTATTGTGGGGAGAAATTCCTCACACTCATGAGGTCACTCCAATGGGAAAAATCCATAAGGGGATCATTCAAGACATGATCCTGTCGATGCTTCCACCAACTCGAGCTCCAGTACAGCCTCAGCCTATAGTACCAGCTCTGTTGCAACCGTGTCACAGCCCATGGAGGCTCCAACTCAGTCTACCATTACGTCTCTGCCTCCTGCAGTCCCTCAACCAGCGGCCCCCCTCGTAACACTGCCTGCAGAGAACACTGACCCACAGGGCACAGTGTACCAATCAGACACATAGAACGACGAGGAACAGGACACATCGTCCTCTGCAAAGGCTTTTCATGACGGACTGGCCGGCCCAGCGGAATACCTGGGCATTTCTCACCCACTGGATGTAGAGGCCCCTAGCAAAAAAGGTGGTCCCAACCGTATTCCAGGCTACCCACCAACAAGCAAAGTATAGACAAGCAGAAGGCGATTCTCTAATCCTGTCTGTGCAACCCCATCCACATTTGTCTGTTATTGCGGCAGCTTCACTATACGCAAAGCCTCAGGCATCCACCACATCCATCAGCACTACACAAATCCGAGATTATGGTGGGCGATAACAATTCCTCCCAGACTTGCCAATTCACAGGCAGGCTTGCTTCAAGGCAGGGATAGCATAGGCCAAAATGGTGGCGCAGAAGTTAATGGAGTCCTCTGGGGCTCATATAGAAACAGCCGGTAGGGCCACTTGTGTGGCTACTGACATGAGGCGCACAGCATGGCTTAAAGCCACCAAATTCAATCTGGACGTGCAAAACAGCATCCTCGACCTCACATTCGAAGGAGGAGGCCTTTTCCACTCATCCACCGACGAAAAACTAGACAAGAAAAAGAAAAGCTCTCAGACAGCCAAGTCTCTGGCTATACTTACAAAGCCGGCACCGAAGAGCTTTGATCAGGGTCAGCCACAAGCTGACAGAGGTCGTCCCTTTGGCGGGTTTAGGGGTTTCCAGGACCGCCGGTCTAGGCAGACGGACAGGTCCCCCAGACCAGTATCTCTTGGTCTTGGACCAGTCCCTTCATTCCACAAAGCGCCAGACATAGACAGATAACTGTTTAAAATCTGACTTAGCCCCCCCCTGGGCACACTACTAGCGCTAGGCGTCAAAAGACTTTATCTTTTCAAGCCTTATTGGCCCATACTGCTTGGATTAAAGAAAGCAGAAACCAGATGCAGCACCTTACAGAATAAGAACTAGGAGATTGAGACCCATATGAAGCAATAGGGTGTTCATCTCTAGTCCCCTTGTAATGATTATAAGGAGATGTCATTTGTTTACTTTCCATATTTGTCATTGACTGCATTTTTTGCACTATTCACACATTTGCACATTGTCACTATTTTTACTTATGTTCAAAAAAATCATGTTGCTTTTTAACAACCTTTGAGAAAAAAACGAATACAAAGCTACAAGAGTAGCCTAAATAATAAAAAGGCTTATGTAGACTCAGAAGGTGGTTGTTTTTTTCCCCACAATGAAGTATTAGCTACCATTGTCAGGGCCTTTCAGGAAGGTAAAGACCATGACTGCAAGGAGTTATTGCAGACCTTAATTTGTGAGGACAGGATTACCCCGTGTGTGCACATTTACTTTCCAGCCCATTTCATCCTGTCCGACCTAGGGCTGTCCCTTCTGTTACAAGTACAGGTCCCCCAGGCAACACTGGCAAAAACAGCATAAAGCTACACACAATGGCTTCTTTCAGTCC
Organism: Ambystoma mexicanum; assembly: GCF_040938575.1. Taxonomy (NCBI): domain Eukaryota; kingdom Metazoa; phylum Chordata; class Amphibia; order Caudata; family Ambystomatidae; genus Ambystoma; species Ambystoma mexicanum. The sequence continues at coordinate 389,919,302 of NC_090922.1, forward strand.
CCGTCCCAGGCACCAGCCTCAGAGGGAAGGAAGCAATGACGGGGTCATCAGGATCCACAGTTGTCCGGTGGGGGGCAGGCTTGCTCTCCACGCTCAGTCTTTGCGGGCTCGGTTTGCTGACCCTTGGATACTATCTGTGATGTTTCAGGGCTTCTGCCTTCCTATAACTCAAGTTCCTCCCTTCTCACCTCCCCTCCCACAGATGTGGGACACAATCTCTACTTGCGAAGATCCACTCTCTTGTCGGGAGCGAGACAGTAGAGGAAGTCGCCCCCCCCTCTCAGGGTTATACTATTGTATCTTTGCAATACAGAAGAACCACCAGGCTGGCCTGCGAAGGGTCCTAGATCTGTCCTTCTTAAACCCCTCCAAAAGTTCAAAATGGTTACACCAGCACTAATTGCGGAGTCTCTGTGTGGGGGAGACTGGATGTGCTCCCAGGATCTGAATGATGCATACCTGCACGTTCCAATATGGCAACCCCACCACTCCTTCCTCCGGTTTCGGGTCATGGGCTTCCACTTCCAATACAAGGTCCTTCCATTCAGGCTCAATTCAGCCTGAGGGTTTTTACGAGAATCATGAATTAAGTGACGGGACTACTCAGATCAGAAGGCTACCATGTGTATCCATACCTTGACGCCTGGTTGGCTCGGGGGAAATCACCGGTGGAGGTCGGGAACACAGCATCCATGCTGGCAGATGCCCTGTACAAACTGGGCTTCTCCATCAACTTCACAAAGTCACAACTCCAGCCTACACAGTCCTTGACCTTCCAGGGTCTCAAATGGGATACAAAGTTACAAAAGATATTCCACACCGCGGAGAAGATAACACGATCAAAGCGGCTACGGGGCATTTCCTCAGCAGATCGGTGACTTTGGCCTGGTGGTACCATGACTTGCTAGGGATCATGACAGCCTGCTTCCTGGCCGTGCCTCAAACCAGACCCAAAATGAGGAGGCTGCAACTGTATTTTTTCATTCTCATGGAGCCAGGAAACTGGTAACAAGCAGCACTAGTCACCATTCCAACGCATCGACACCAGGACCTGCTATGGTGGAGGAACGACACAGACATTTCAGGCAGCCCCTGCCGACATACACGATTACGGCAGACTTCTCCCTCGAGTGGTGGGGAGCCACGCTGAACACCCATACTGTGCATGGTCTATGGTCGTGAGAGGACCAGGGCAGTCACATCAATTGGCTCGAAATTATCATCGTATCACTGCCCTTAAAAGCGTTCCTTCCAGTTATCAGCAACAGCTCAGTCTGCATTCAGACGTACAGCTCTACCTGCATGTACTACCTCAAAAAACGAGGGCACCAGGTAAGTGCCCCTGTGCAGGCTCACAATAGAAATATGGAAATAGGCCATAGCCAACAACATATGGCTCTCTGATCCACCTTCCCGGGGAGTCTAACCTAGAGGCGGACAGGCTCAGCAGACTGGGGGTCGATAACTGCACGTGGCAGCTAAACGAAGGGGTCCTGAGGGAGATCTCCAGCAGGTGGAGGCAACCCCACATAGACCTATTCACCACCAAGCACAACAGGAGGTTTCAACAGTTTGCTTCCTGGATGGGACAGGGCAAGGGCTCACTGGGGCATTCCCACCAACTCCGCTTATCCACAGGGTAATCTGCAAGGTCAGAGACACGCAACAACTTCCCTAATATTGACAGTGCCACAGTGGCCTGCCAGACCATGGTTCTCGAAGCTCATACGTCTGGTGACTCAACCTCTGCTTCCCCTTCCAGTGGGGGCTGATCCGCTTTTATCTCAACAGGGGGGGCGGTAGTGCACCACTCTCTGTAGAAGCTAGCTCTAACCGCCTGGTTCGTGAGCTCATAACGTTGCAGCACCTCTTCTTGTCGAAGGGCTATGTAGATATCCAGAAAGCAAGAAGTACTTGCACAAGGAAACAATATAGGAGCAAATGGACCAGGTTCTACTTCTGGGCCAAGGAAAGAGGCATAGACCCATTGAAGTGTACCCTTCATCAGGTACTGTCCTTCTCTGTGCACCTAGCAGAGTTGGGGGTTCAGGTTGACAGATGCCACCCGTACCTGGCAGCAATAGGGGAATACAAAAACTCAGACAGTAACGTTTTCTCCACCTCCAATCCTCTGGTCAAAAGACAGCTGGCAGGATTAACCAGGCTGTACTGTAAGTAACCACGGGGTGTCTCACCCGCTAGTCCTCGTGGGCTTGTCATCCCGGTTGGCGGGACACGGCCATAACTTTTGGATACATTTCCTGGTGTGGGCCAATGTGGGAGGATCACCTGGGTGAGAGGTCTTCAGGGAGTTGGGGGGGGGGGGTGAGGAAGCCGATGGTGAGTTGCAGTATTCCCCCTATTTTGTTTATTCAACCCATCCTATGTTTTAGGATGCTCCAAGGTCCCAACTCCCCCATCCCCTTTTTACATAAACACTCTGCAAAGGAAGAGGGTGACTGAGCGTAACAACATTAACTTTCACACATGGTACTGGACATGTCCCGCTAATCGGGTCAGGCAAAGTCAGGCACTTGATTCTAAGCGCATACACCTGATACCAATTAGCTCTCCTCACACAAATAAAAGGCAGAACCCAAAGACACACGCTGAGCAAGGTAGAACACGAGTACGAGCAGGGCTTCCGGGATGAAGGCAAACCTACTGGAGCAGAGCGACGAGCCAAGGGACAAGAGCAGCGGGTCGTAAAAGCCCAAGAGTTCCCTACTGGAGGTTGTTGCCTCCGACAGACCGTGGAAAACACATGGAGAAGGCCAGATCCCACAAGTGAAGACTGCATTGTGTTTTCCAGGTGAACGGAAGCATTGGGGAGGCGAGGCCAAGCCTGTGGTACTAACCTTGACTCGTGAATTGGGAATCGCAAAGCCAAGAAGAGACGCACACAGCCGATAAGTTGGCAAGCGACCTGGAAGACTGTGTGTGTTAAAGTTTGAAGTAGTTTGAAGTAGCAACATTATATCACAAGTGAAGGCTGCACGTGTGTGAATGAAATACGAGGAAAGGCAGACCTGTGAATGAACTCTGAAGTAAAAGACAGCTGCTAAAACAGCAATACTAAGTAACAGAGTGGTCTGGTGAAAGGAAGTAGCCCACTTGGAAGTTTCTGTGAAAAGGAAATTGTTTGAAGCGAAAAAGAGTATGAACAGCAAAAGTGAAATAAAAAAGTTTAACTCCTAGAGAGGGGGAAAGTGAAAGTTGAACTGTAAACTTTGAATCGAAGTGGTCCTGCAGTGGTCTGTAAAGAAAGTCACGCACATTCGAAAGTCTTCGACATCCGAAAGTGGTCCGAGCCCGACAGAAGGAGACCCCAAGTGAAATAAGCTTGGGGAAGGGAGCCCCCCCCCTTAGAAGTTTGTGTTGCACTTTATCGTGAGAGGTCTGAGCCCAGCAGAGGGGGACCTACGAGAACTGTGTGGTGAAAGCTTTGAGCCTGACAGAAGGGGCCCTTTGTGAACTTTTATGTTGAAACTTTATTTTGGAAGTCAAGAAAAGAGACTTAAACGTGAAAGGCCGGACGTGCCTCAATCCACGTTTTGGAACTGTTTATTGTGTTGGAAGTCGAGCCAGAGTGTGTCATGCTGCTTACAGGGACATCCTTACTCCGTGAGGTCTAACGTGGGGAGGAGAGCTGGTTCAGCCACATTTATTCATTTGGAAACTGATTTTCCCTTTTGCATCCATTTCTCCTTTTTACACTTTTCTGAACAAGAGATTGGGCAGTGTGAGAAACCTGAAGGTGTTCTCCCGTAGAGCCCTGAAGTCCCTTATGCAGGTGGCCAGGACACGGCCATCGCCGTTGGATCAAGTTCCTTGGGGTGGACCAGTGGGGGAGGATCACCTGCGTTGGGTTACCCAGGGTTATGATCAACATGATACTATGCCAAGGTAGAAGAAAAGGCGGACTACATCTCAGAGGCCTTTTTAGGCTATAATACCTCTGCCACGCTTCCTCCCATTAAATCTATCCTGCCCAAATCCAGAAACCCCTCCATGTCTGACCAACCTGGTAGGAACCGCCTCGGAGCGAATAAACATTACATCTTCCAAAATCCCTTCTTTCCTGTTCTCTACCCTAATACTCCTAATCATTCTTCACGTCGCGCTAATTATTATTTTCCGAACTCCCAGTCCGCTTTGACCAAACACTACCGTTCCCCCAATTCCCCTTATTTAGTTCCCAATAAGAATCCTGGTCATTTCCGTTCATTTCGCAAAACCTACCAATCTCCCCCTTCTGAGTTTATCAAAAACCCCATCGAGAAGGCTACCATTTCCTATAACACCTTGTCCCCCACCTATCCTGTAGGATGCTCAAGAACTCTATCACCTTCCTTTTCCAACCCGAATACTTTGCAATGTAAACAGACTAATGTTAAACCTGTTTACCTGACATGTCCTAACCAAAGGGGCAGGCAAAGTCAGGCAATTAACCCAAATCACACACACCTGACGGTCCTTCCTTTTCCCTACAGGGCAGGGATAAAAGGTGTAGCAAGAGAGCATAGGACGAGCACGGCAGAAACACGACGACACAGCTAACCAGACACGGCAGTTCAAGAGAAGGAGAAAGGCGGCGGGAATCGAGTGGGTGGCGAGGAAAGAAGTGACCTTGCCCTTTTCGTCCCAGGCCCGCAGAACCTTTGTGGAAGTGGACATAAGACCGCAAAACAATAGCGCAAGTGTCTTCCAGCAGATGTCAATGGTACACGGGGCATGCCTACGCCGATAAGCAGGAGCGAGAGAAGCTCCCGCAACCGTGGTACCGGCCATGACTTCAGAAAAGCCGAAAGCCAAGCAGTTCATCATAGCCGGTGAGTCGAGGGGAGAACCGGGCCGTGTTGAAAGAGCCAGGCCGTGTTGAATGTGATTTGCAAAGTGCCAAGTTTGAACCAAGTTGACTGAACTGTAAAAAGTGTTAAGGGGGATATGATATGGCATTTATAATGCGCCTATACATAAGTGTTTCAAAGCACGATGAGGAAAGGGAGGGGGAACAGAGGGAAGACAGAGACAACAATCTTGCTAGGCCAGGTGACATAGAGATCAAGCAAATGCAGGAGCGAATGGAAAGGGCTGGTTGTGGGAGGGAACATTGCAATACATAGGATCAACAGTAAACAATAAATAGAATAAATAAAAACAGTAGGTAAAAGTGCGGCCAGCTAGTGGCAAGTGCAGGGGTAAGTTCAGACATCAAGTGTCAAGAGCTGGTGGGGACTGTAGGGATACAGAAACAGCCCCTAAGTGCAAGGGTTGCCTGGGAGGCAGTGCAGGTGTGCCGCTGGTGTGGGAGGGGACCTGGGCCCAAGATCAGAGGATAGCCAGGTGACCAGTGCAGTTTCACTCGGGAGTTCAGCAGGGGAGAGGAGGAGAGAAAGCAGAAGCAAAGAGGAAGGTCTTGAGGTGCTTCCGGATACGGAGATGGTTCTCTTCAAGTTTAAGGGAGGCTGTTCCAGAGGGAGGCCCCAGCCGAAGAAAGAGATCTACCACCAACTTGTTACTTGGAGAAACGACTGACCCTGAGGAAGTTGGAGGTGGATGACCGAAGAGCTCGAGAAGGAAGATATTTAGGAAGCAAGTGTTGGAGGTATTGAGGCCCCAAGCCCCAGAAGGCCTTGTGGACAATACAGAGGGTTTTGAACTTAATCCTAACAGCCACTGGGAGCCAGTGCGAAGATTTCAGACCTGGAGAGAGACAATCCCTGGGCTTGAGGCCAAGGACAAGTCTCGCAGTCCTGTTCTGGATGAGTTGCAGAGGGCAGAGGGCAGAGAGTAGAAGCAGGCAGATTTAGAGGCTGTTGCAGTAGTCCAGCCTAGAGTGAACCAGAGCTCTGGAGACAGTGAGCTTCTGGGGGAAGGAGAGGAAAGGAAGAATACCTCTGAGGAGGTGCAGCTGGTAGTGTGACTTCTTAGAGACGTCAGAGATGTGAGGAAAGAAGGAGAGATAGAGTCGAAGATGACCCCAAGGTTTTTAGCCTCTCAGGTGGGAGAAGGAAGGGGGGCCAAGAGGGGCCGGCCACAGAGCGACAGGATAGGTGGGAGCAGGTGTGCAGTTGAGGAGAATCTCAGTTTTACTGGCATTAAGGCAGAGATCATTGACGGCACACCACTCCTGGATAGCGGACAGTCAGAGATGAGAGAAGATAAGGTGGCAGAAGGGAACCTGAAAATTAGCTGAGTGTCGTCTGCACAGCACTGAAAGTTGGGGCAGAGAGCAGCAATGCGATGGGCAAGAAATGCCAGGCATTGGTTGAACAGCCAGGGAGAGAGGTTAGACCCCTGGGGAACACCACAAGTAGAGATAGAGGAGAGGAAGGACCCAAGTTGGACTTGGGAGGGTAGATCGGAGAGGAAAGAGCTCAGCCAAGCCAGGTCCTGATCGGTGATGCCCAGGTTATCACGGAGACGGTTGAGCAGGATGCAATGGTTGACCGTGTCAAAGGCAGAAGAGAGATCAAGTAAGATGAGGACACAAGGGGTGTTGGAGTCAATGTTGGAGAACAGGTCTTCACGGATGTTCAGGAGAGCAGTTTCCATGCTTCTGGCATTTCTGAAGCCAGACTGATGGTCATGGAGACAACCAGCCAATTCAATGTGCAGATTAAGCTGGGAGATGGCCAGCTTTTCCAGGAGTTTGCCCAGCAAAGGAGCAAAGGAGTGATGGAGATTGGGCGGTAGGTAGCAGGGCAGGAGGGGTGGGCTGAGGGTTTCTTAAGAAGAGGGTGCACAAGGGAGTGCTTCAGGGGGTAAGGAAAGACTCTAGTGTCAAAGGAGTGGTTGCAGAAGTCAGCCAAAGCAGGAGCCAGGGTGTCAATGTGGTCCTTGATGGTTTTAGAGGAACAGGGGAGAACCTGTTTTGACGAGACTTTCATAGATCGGACTTGTCTAGAAACCTTGTCTGAGGAGAACAGGATAAAGGCAGAGAAGGAGGATGGAGAGCTGGCCACAGAAGGGCCAGAGGAAGAGAGGGGAGTAGAGGTAGGAGGAGGAGAGGAAGAGAGAGAGAGGAAAGGATATCCTGAGTTTTAGAGATTAAATGAGAAGCCAGGGCCGTGCAGAGAGCCTGGGAGGGGACAGGCGAGGTAGAGACTGCAGCAGGATTGGCCAGCTCTTTGCAGATTTTTAAGTGTTCGGCCGAGTTATTGGATGCTGCAGGGACGCAGGGAGACCAGCTACCGAAGGAAACAGGCACCACGTGCATGCTAACTCCAAAGCCTCTGGTTGATCTACATCCCAGCGAAACTACAGATACCAGAAGGGCGTACGAGAGCCACCGAAATAGGTCAAAGTGGTCATACTGAGGTCAAGCAAAATCCCTGTACAATCGAAAGACTTTGATCTACAAACTTTATGAAAGAAAGGGAAGTGAATTCCGCTGCAAAAGCAAACAAGGTCTGCTGCGAAAGTAAACAAGGGAAGCAAATCCCAACAGCATTAAACTGTGTAAAAGAGACAGCAACCTGACCGAGGGATGCCAATGAGAAGGGGCAAAGTCTAAAGCCAAGAGAAACAGTGTGTTGACAGACGAGAACCCGGCCGAGGGATGTCCACTATGAACCAGTATCATTGACTGTCGCAATTCACTGGAGTGTGACGGTAATAAGCCTAAACCGTCATGGTAAAGTTAGACACAAGAAGAAAAACTCATGGACTCTGCGCCATTAAATGTTGGTTGTGTCTTTAATCAAAAAAACAAAATGGATGTAAATGAGTGTGCCCTTCTCTCGATTACACGTGTTTCAGCTCGCTGGGCCTTTATCAAATCAGGGCTGTAAATGCACACACAAATGATATAATTAAATTAGAGATCATTCGTTCACAGGTTGTCCCAAAATCCAACAGTTCTTTAAAATACAGCAATAAATAATTGAACCAAAAAATATTTATAAAAGTTTTTTACACTTCCCACCGGGAAAAAACATTAAGCAATTGGTAATGAATGACAGAGATACCAGTTTGGTGGCGGGAGGATTGAAAAGGGAGAGAAAACAAAAGTCAAAAACATAACAGGATACCATCAGGTCATATCGGAAATACAAATTCACTACACAAACACAAAGGAGAAAAAAAGAGAAAATATAGCAAGGTTTGATTAGTAAAATTACCCCTACAGTACCCACCTGTCAGACACAATCACCCGGTCTGGGATCTCAACGTGGTTTTAGGCGCCTTGGCCCATAAACCGTTCAAGCCCATGGCATCGGTAGACATCAGACTGGTCACAATTAAAACAGCACTCCTGGTGGGCCTCACCTCGGCATGCAGCATCAGTGAAATTCAGGCCCTTGTGGCATCAGAACCATATACTACATTCCATTGGTATTCAACTCATTTCTATCTACCAAAAAGGTAACACACACTATGGCCGAATCAACCACCATCTTACTGCAGAAGCTGGGAAAGGACCCTGAGCAAGCGGCCTCTTATAGGCCAATCGCCCTAATGAATACGGACGGGAAATTCTACTCAAAGGTTCTTGGGGCCAGACTGGCTAGGATTCTTCCCGAGCTAATTCACAAAGACCAGACAGGCTTTGTCCCGGGCAGAGGAACACACGATAACATCAGGCGCACACTCAATATCATCGAGTCCGCAAACAGGATGAACACTCTGCTCCTGGTAATCTTTCTCGACGCACATAAGGCGCTTGATCTAGTGAACTGGGACTTCATCCGGTACACCCTCTCCCATATGGGCCTAGGTCACAACTTTATAACCTGGTTAATGGCATGCTATGTACACCCATCAACGCAACTCCGAGTCAATGGGAGGAAATCGACAAGCATCCCTATGTCCAGGGGGACTCGCCAGGGGTGCCCGCTATCTCCCTTGGTGTTTGCCCTCTCGGTGGAGCCATTCGCAGCAAGAATCCGCCTCAATCCTAACATTAAGGGGGTCATGGTGGGCGGGACTGAACACAAGGTTGCGCTCTACGCCGATGATATACTTTTCACCATCACTGACCCAGCCAGCTCGCTACAGCCCCTACACGATGAATTAGAAGCGTTTGGAACATGCTCTGGGTTCAGGGTGAACTATGACAAGTCCTCTGTCCTTCCGATCAACCTCCCGAGGTGCCAGGGAAGCACCTTATGTCCAGAGTTTCCAATCGCATGGGCCAACACCTCGCTGGAATACCTGGGCGTCCAGATCCCCAAATCCGGCCTACTAATCTACAAACACAACTTCGCTCAGCTGTTTAAATCACTACGCGCAGATCTGAAACGGTGGGACAAACAAGAAATCTCGTGGCTGGGCCGGGCCGCCGCGGTAAAAATTAACTTACTCCCCAGAGTGCTGTACCATTGCCACCGCTCCCAACTCATATTCCGGAAGCTGATCTTGCCTCCCTACAACGGGATATGAAATTTATCTGGGGGGTGGGGGGGAGACCTCGCATTGCCAGGAAAATCATGATCTGCAGCCAACAACTTGGCGGCCTGGGGGTCCCTGATATCTCTAGATATTGGCATGCTGCTCAACTCCCGCACGCTTACACTTGGACCCGCTCAGTAGATCGCCTAGCCTGGTTGCAACTGGAGGAAGCATGGTGTAAATCCCTCCTTTCTGACTTGCCTCACATCCAATCCCAGAAAACCCCACCAGCAATGTCTCCGCTTCCAGCAACTTGTAACACGGTGGACAGTTGGAAAGCTGCAAACAGAAAATGAGGAATCAAGACCTCACTGGGCCCACTAACCCCTATCTGGAGTAACCCGGGCTTCTCCCCTGGCCTTTGCACCCGTAGCTTCACCAAATGGCAGGAGAGTGGCCTCCACAAAATCTTAGACTTCTTAAAGGAAGGCCAGCCGCTTACCTTTGAGGACTGCAAGGTGAAGTTCAATATCACTGAGGAGGAATGATTCTGATATACTCAGATCCGGCACTGGATCTCACAACGCTCCGTCAGAGAACGTGGCTCCAGGGACCTAACCCCCCTCGAACTATTACTGACAGCATCCCCTCCAAAAGGTAAGATCTCCACCCTCTACAAACTCCTAGAAAAAGCTAACCCTGAAGCGAAGGAAAGGTACATGCTGAACTGGGAGAGGGACTTGGGCCGCTCACTGGAGCCTGATGTTTGGGACATAATTTGGTCTAGACTCCATAAAAGTACCCAATGTGTTACCAATGGGGAAGGGGGATATAAAGTATGCTTCAGGTACTATATTACACCAACCCAACTGCATAAAGCGGGCGCAAGGCCCTCACCAAACTGTTGGAGGGGGTGCACGCAAGAGGGCTCGCTTTTCCACCTCCTATGGGACTGCCCTAAGGCGGCGCACTATTGGAAGGGGGTCCTGACGCATGTCCGAGCAATAACAGGCCTGAACATCCCATGGGACCCCGGAATAATTTTGCTGGGTGACCCGGGGGAGGCGGATGTGCCGATGTCAGGAAACGCTGCTCGCCTTTGCACTCATCTATTATTGGCGGCCAAAATTGCCCTCGCTCGTCTCTGGAAGCACCACGAGGGCCCCTCTATCCCGCTATGGTGGGCCAAGTGTTGGGACATTGTTACTGCGGAAGAAATCACTGCAATTCGCCTGGGCAACCTCATTCCCTTCCAGAATACTTGGGCCCTATTCATGGACTACGCAGACCGTTACCCGGCCCTTACACTAAAGCTGCCTAGCGTCCACTGGCTGAACTGAACTTCGCATGGACGCGGACTAGTCCAGTATTAAGACATTTCCCCCTCTCGCCATTTTCCCGCCCAAACACTGCTATGAATGAGTTGAATAATAAATTCCCTCTCCTATTATCTATTCCTTCCACTTTAATGAACTATTTTACCACAATCATGCGCTAACTCCGATGTCTACTGTTTAATTTGTTTCTTTCTTGTTGTCACTGATTAATACTTGAATAAAATGTTATTTTGAAAAAAAGAATTCTAAGGACAAAGAGCTTCTGTAAGTCAGATGCTCTGTTCATCACATTCCACAATTCAAAACCAGGTTGTCGGGCTTCAAAGGCCTCTAAAGCCAGATGGATGGTAACGGCTATTGAGGAGGACTACAGGGGACAGCAGATGAAGGTGCCAGAAAACATGCACTCTCATGCGGTCAGAGCCAAGGCAACGGCAGTGGCCTTTCAAAGGCATGTCGCATGGCCAACTTATCAGCAGGGCAGCCACCTGGGCCACCCCCTCTGCTTTCTGCAGGCATTATTGTTTAAACTCCAGTGCACGATCGGACGCGGCCTCCCGGCAAGCGTTTCTATAGAACATATTCTCTTAAAGGTTGGCAATGCCTCGCCTCCATGGGGCTTCATTCAGTGTTAATCAGCCATGCAGGGAAGGGGACGGGACGTAGGAGTAATTACACGTTACTCTAGTGACTCATATTCCATAGTCCCCTTTCCTCCATTCGTCCCACCATCCTCCCCCCTAAATGAGCGGGGTTGTTAGGCAGATTAATACAGCTGACGCGTCAAAGGGGACTGAGGTGTAGCGCCGGTGGGCGGAGTCAAGGGAGCGCACGCTCCGGGGGCTGTGCCCCTGCAAGCGGATAAAATTTGAAGGGGAAAGACAGTTTGTCTGATGAGAGAGATTCTGTTCCCGTCCCTAGCGAGGGACACCCATACAGTATAGAGGAAAGGGGACTATGGACTAGGAGTACGTTGATCACTACAGTGAGTATCTTGTAATTTTTCTTAAACGACACAATGTATATGTCAAAGATCTTGGGCTTCAAACGTGTGCAGATTGCGGCCGGTAGATGTCAGTCTCAGATCCACACCAGATTTGTCTATACCGCTTGGGCGAGGACCATGAAACCTAAGAATGCGGGTCATGCCAGTCACTGTACTCGAAGGCCCTCTGGGAAAGGCCAGCAAAGATCTTCACGTTCATCCATAAGGCAGCAGCATCGGAAGACGTCCCGCTCTCCAAGTGAGCCCACACAACAACATTTTGTCTTCCTCTTCGAAGAAGACCCACCACCTTTCCAGGTAGTCCCTTGAGCGTCCAGGGCAGGTACCTTTTCCAAACCAATCCTCCACATATGAGAAAGTGGAGTACGTCTGCCTGAAGATGTTGGACATCTTTGCCAAGGCACCAGCGGCACTAGCCTCGGCCGCACAGGGGATGGCACTATACGATTCAGCTATGGCGCTGCTGGGTCCCACCACGTCTGTTGCCACCAGCAAGGTTCCCTCTGAGGACCACTCCCGGGTCCCTAATAGCTCGGCCCTGAATCAGATGAAGACAGAGGTCTTTTGGCACTGACAGGCCCCACCTTCGGGAGCAGTGGCCTCTGCACCGGCATCATCATCGATGCAAACCAGCATTGTGGACACTGTGACTTCGAGGTAAAATGTCCCACCCCCTAGAGACGCCTTCATGTCAAAGATGTACGACATCTACGATGAGGAGAACGATCAGTTTCCCTTTGGAATTAAGAATATGGGTTCTAGGGAGGTGAGGGATTTCTTGGAAGAATTCTACGGGGAAGGTAGAGACATGCTGGGCCGACATCCAGACAAGGCTGTTGGGCATGCCTTTCGGTGGCCGGAAGCTTTTTGAAGCTAGGCCTGACATCGCCCTCCAGAAGGTCCAGTCATCTAAGGCGACTGCTAAGTCCTTTGGGCTAGTGGCGTAGCAGCCTTCTGTGCATCCGCCGTCTCAGGACAGGGGTTTTCACCCATTTTCTGCTTTTGACCGAAGGGGCTGTGGTCCGTTTGCCCAGAGAAGATGGCAAGGCAGGTGCTTCCCAAGAGGCAGATGAAGGGTATCCAGGGGGTGTTACAGTAGCTGCTGTCCCTGGTACACCCCAAGGCGCCAAACCTCAGTGATGGGCTACGCCACTTATCACCAGTTGGGGGGCTGGCTGTCCTTGTTCTGCCCGGAATAGTTCAGGACCATGTCTGACGCTTCAGCAGTACAGGTCATCCAGCATGGATATTGACTCCCATTCCTTCAGCGCCCCCGGACCACCCCTTTGTATCCGGACCCCATCCTCCTTGAGGAGGTTTGTTGGCTTCTGTCAAAAGGTGTGATTGAGCTAGTCCCGCGCTCAGAACGAGGGAATGGGTGGATCTCCACCTATTTTCTGGTACTGAAGAAGGATGGAGGCTTGCGTCCCATTCTGGATCTGCAGCTGCTGAACTTGTTCCTACATAAGGACAAGTTTAGAATGGTTAATCTAACCCAGATTCTGCAAGCCCTCAATCTGCAGGAGTGGATGGTTTCCTTGGACCTTCAGGTTGCCTGCTTTCATGTGCCAATTCATTGAAAGCACATGAATTACCAAATGTTTGTGGTGCGTCAACACCGTTATCAGGTCATGGTTCTGCCATTCGGTCTTTCCTCTGCCCCCAGGGTTTTCACCAGGCTGCTTGCAGTGGTAGCGGCTTGCCTCAGGAGGGAGGGCATTTGTCTTTCCCTACCTGGACGACTGGCTTGTCCCAACTCGCTCCCCAGATGCAGTGTCGGAGCATTTACTCTGCTTGCATAATCTATTGCGCAGCCTGTGCTTTTTCCTGACTTCAAAACATCTCCAGTTTCACCGTCCCAGTCTCTCTGGTTCTTTGGGGCAGTCTTGAACACTTCCCTGGGCAGGGCTTTCCCGCCCGAGGACTGTGTCACAAACATCTTTGGATGGGCAGTGTCCTCCAATCCTAGGTTGAAGTTCCTGTCTCAGCTTTCCTGCGCCTTTTGGGCCTCAAATCCTACTGCATCCTAGTGGTACCAAAGGCAAGGGTGCGCATAAGATCACTTCAGTGGCTTCTTTGTTGCCAATGGTCACATTTTTAGGGCCACATGTCAGACCTTTTACAGGTCTCGAATCAAGTGGCTCAATATCTCACGTGGTGAGCCGTGCGAGGCAACTTGCTGAGCAGCATCTTGTTTCGCCAACCTTGGTCACTGGTGACAGTGGTCACGAACACATCTTTGACTAGTGGTGGCACTCATTTGTCAGGCCTAATGGTGAGCAAAGTGTGGTCTCCCGCAGTCTCTTGGAAACAGATCAACCTGCTGCAGCTGAGGGCAATTAGGCTGGCCCTGGTCACTTTCTTGCCCTCTGTAAAATGAAAGACTGTGCTGATCCTGACGGACAACGCGGTGGCCATGCATTACCTCAACATGCGTGTGAGGTCCTTGCCTCTGTGCAGAGAAGCAATCCAGCTGTGCAGGGATCGTGGCTACATGGCCACAGAATAGGACGCGATTCCTGTGGGCTCCTGCAGATCCGCTGATGATCGTGAAGGATAAATGCGTATTGAGCCTGCGGTGAAGTGTCAACTGATAACCACAGAAGTATAAACATATGGAGTATGTAGTGGTCGGAAGTCTGATGCAATTAGCAGTACGGGAAATGAAGAGTGTGCTGTAGAAGTTTGAAGAGTCCAGGTCGCGGACAAAACCAAGATGGTGCCTAGAGAACAAAGGGAGGAGCCATAGTACAGCGATATTGCAGTAAGAAGAGCTGGCTGAGGGTAAACAAAAGTGGAGTCCGCTTGCAAAAGGAAAGCGGAAAGTAAATAAAAGGATAAGAAAGGAGTTGGGAACGTGAGTCAGGCCGTGGAGCAAGAGGAAGCCTGCAGCCGTGGAATGGACACCGCGCTGTGCCAACAAGGAGTTGGAAGAACCAGGTGGTCAGTCTCCCGAGCCGAAGTGACAAGCATAATAGTAATGTCACTGTAAGGCATGGCAGAGTAATGGAACGGGCGCATGGCTTAGAGTGATCGTCAGCCAGAAAACAGGATTGCATAATGGAGAATATAGCCTCCCAGTGTCTGATGACTCGTATATAGCCACAGACTAATACAGCTTAGGACGTATTTGGGAACAACTCCCTGTAGCAGTTACAGCGCGACGCAGCCAGACGGCTCAGGAGCGGAATCCGACTAACAACGGAGATAACTTTGTAATATACATTGCACAAAGCAACATAGTAGCTAGCCCAGGACTGCAGAGAGCAGGCCTAACAACACAGCCAAGGTGCAATTGGCATTGGAACAAAAGACGGTATTCTTGTATTTTAAGGAAGCAAAGCGGATAAATGCGTAGATGGATGAGCAAGAAAGTTATTTTCTGCATGGAGCATCACACTAAAATCTGGCAACTCTACTTGTGCCCTCGCAAAGTTTACGTTCACTCTATGGGACTGCATTTCCATGGCGGCAGAGCACATTCCCAAAATGATGCTATAGACTTGCAAGGAGGCACGGACACTGCATGGAAATAGGCAGCAAATCCCAGGAGCAGAATTGGGGCATCTAACAGAGGACCTTCGACCAATACATCAGCCTAATCCACGTGCGAATTTGAGCATACGGCGTGACAGTGACCCGAAGTGCTGAGCGCAGGGACTAGAGATGTCCCAACAGAGAGCAAGAAGTGAAGTTTGCCTGAAGAGAGACACCTGACTAAGGCTGACACAGCCTACCGGATCTGCGGCAGACTAGCCACTAAATGAGTACCACATGACTATAAAAACTTGTCAGCTGGAGGTAGGCTCACCAACGCTGGTGCTACTGCTAAACAGACACTGAAGCACACATGCCAGCAAGTACGCAGCAACGGGAGTAGAAACAATACCAATGTAGCCCCACTCTATGAATAGCCCTAACGCACCCACAATAGGAAGCGTGCCATAACACCAGAAGTGGACTATGCCCAAAAGCGCAGGTTACAGCAGAGATACCGGTGAAGAAGAGTATGTAGTCTGGATAAGACCGGTGGACCTGGCATAGTGGGTTTCACACAGGCTCTCCCTGTGATAGGCTAGTACAAGGTGGGTGCAAGCAGATTGCGGATAGAAGTAACAGACTAGACAACCCAGATGGCACAGTGAGCACAAAGGCAGCACAGATAGGTGCTCAGAGCTAGTGCAAAGGCAACTGAACTGGGGTTGATAAAAAAAATACAGTGAACCCACCATCAGACCAAGAAATACCTGCCAGTAAGCACATGGACAAAAGAGGAGTGGGGAAATAGGCGAAGCAAGATTCAACACTAACGCCCCCACTATGAGGAATAGTGGAAGGAGACGCTGTAAGAAGAGTGTGGAAAACAGATAAAGGGTGAGACCCGGTAAAGAGTCACTACCGAAAGAGCCGTCATACCTACAGCAGGAATACTCCCCCAAAACAGCACAGAGATAGCCAAGTGGCTGCACCACCAGAACGCAGGCAGACAGGTGTGCAGCAGAACGAAGAAGTAGTACAATGACATCTAAAGCAAATGAGAACAAAGGGAAGCAGTTGTCGATGGAAGTATTCGCCAAACCCACTCAGCTGACAGACGGCGCGAAAACATCAACGCAGGACGCCCGTGAAAGCGAAACACTGGGACGAATGGACCAGAAAACACTAGAGGCAATAGCAGAGTTTAAAGCGATGCTGGAATTCAGGATTGACGCAATGAACATAGATGTGAACCTCTTGAGACAGGATGTTAAAGCACTGACAGAACGCACTGGGGTGTTGGAGAAAGAGGTGAAGGCTAATACAAGCAGTTGCAAAGAAAGCTCTCAAGTCTCCATGCTGAAGCAACAGGTGCATAATCTGGAAAACAGGGCGGAAGAAACGGAAGGTCGGGCACGAAGAAATAATGTGTGGATAATTCGGTTACCAGAAGGCAAGGAAGGTTTGAACCCGACTAACTATGTGAAAGACATGCTTTTGCAGGAAATTGGAGCTGGATCACTCACCCAAGGGTTTACTGTGGAAAGAGGGCACAGGGCCCTAACAAGGAGACCATCGCCTGGAGCACCGCCCCGGCCTATAAATGCCAAGATATTAAACTACAAAGACAGAGAGAGAATCCTAGAACACTTCCGAAAAGGAGGAACGATTCACTGGGCATTAGCATCCATCACAGCATATCCGGATTATACCTTTTATGGTGCAAAAACAAAGGATGAGCTATGGGGCTGTTAAAAGGAGGTTACGCGCAGCCAACCTCAAATACATGCTGCTGTATCCGGCGAAGAAGAAGGTCCTACATAAAGATTGTGCTGTGTTCTTTGAGACCCCTGAAGATGTGAGCAAGTGGATGGACTTACAAAACATGCCGATGGAGAACGAAGACCAGATGGGAGATAGAAGTGATAAGTAAAGCCGCAATTTATGATTAATGTACTCTTGTGGGGTATGGGGGCCACTGTGTAATGAGTCAATAGAGATACTTCAGCTGAGAAATGTATGCGTTTCTTACTGTTGCCAAGCGCAGGAAGCACAGGTGCTGCTTATCCATAGGCAGCGCTAGGAATCACTTTATTAACCCAAATTAGGTAGTTTAGTAAGGATATTAGTAGTTCAGCATCCTCCTGCTGCGCTCCGAGTACCGACAATGGGCTGAGAAAGGGGCGAGATGCAGAGTAACCTGAGATTCAGTATTGGAGCTGGCCAAAAGTTGGGAACGGTTGGGGAGGAGGGAGGGATGGATGTTGGGGTAGTTAAAGGGGAGTTGGCCTATGGAGATGCACGGGGATATGAGGGTGGAAAGGGAGGAGAGAAAGGGGAAGGGAAAGAAACTACAGAATATGGGGGACTTTAGC
Organism: Ambystoma mexicanum; assembly: GCF_040938575.1. Taxonomy (NCBI): domain Eukaryota; kingdom Metazoa; phylum Chordata; class Amphibia; order Caudata; family Ambystomatidae; genus Ambystoma; species Ambystoma mexicanum. The sequence goes on from NC_090922.1 coordinate 389,936,833, forward strand.
ATAGCAACCTGGAACTTGAGAGGCTTGACCAGCTATATTAAAAGGAACCGGGTTATGACATATTTAAGACAGCAGAAAATAGATATAGCGCTTCTGCAAGAAACCCACTTGACTAAGGAAAAACAAGACATGATAGCACAGAAATGGAGTGGGGTGACTCTGGGCTCAACATACTCGGCATATGCTAGAGGGGTCTTAATCTGGATAGCACCAACGGTCCCATTCAAGATCCTCCAGACCAACTTAGATAAAGAGGGCAGGATGATAATTGTTAGGGAATTAGTCGAAAGTAGAGAAATATGTCTCATTAATATGTATGCCCCAAACCAAGATACTGCAGCTTACTTTAGACCTTTAAATCCGAAGATTAGCCCATACAGGGATGGGGCGGTGATATGGGGGGGGGGGGGGGGAATTTTCATTGTACTTTGGATCCAACGAGAGATAGATCAGATAGCAAGTTTGCTTATCCAACCCTTTCGGCTAAAGCGTTAATTACGCGGTTACATACATTTAGGCTAGCTGATGTATGGAGAACAGTGTACCCAGAAGACCGAGTATACTCACATTATACAGCCCCGAATTATACACGGGGTTAGATTGTGTGTTTGTGGGGGGAGGACATGTTGGGTGAGTTTACACAGGCTTGAATACAAAGCTAGGGTCCTGTCGGATCACTGTTTACGTGGCAGGTCCCCCTCCCCCCCGATCCAAAATTCCGACTGGAGACTCAGGGTGGAGGCACTGAAAGACACGGGATTCTGAGAACACTTACAAACGGTGGTGAGGGACTATTTTGAGAATAATACTGGCAGTGTATACTCGGCCGGTATGCTGTGGGGGAAGCCTTTAAAGTGGTAATTAGAGGAGCGGCAATAGCCAAGCCGAAGGGGATACAAGACGTCATAAAGCAGGAGCTATAAAAAACAGAGAGGAGGTTAGAAACCATAATGCGGGCAGGAAATAGATCCCCAGAAGAAGCCAAGGAAGTGCCCTGCCTACAGCAGGAGTGTAGGGAACACTGGGAAAGGTTAGGCAAACTAAATACATTGAGAAGCAGCATGCTGAAGGGGACAAGCCAGGCAGATTGTTAGCATGGCTGTATAAGAGCGAGACTACGCGGCAGACAATAAGAGCCGTGAAGGGGATGGATGGGAAGTTGCAGGAGACCCAAGAAGTTAATAAATGTTTTTATGACTATTATAGGCACTTATATAATGAATCTGCGGGAGAAGATGGGGCGAATATACAAGACGCATTGACAGAGATTAATCTACCCTGACTAAATAAAGAGGAAAGTGACAGCCTAGAAGTCCCTATCACGTTAGAAGAATTAGAGAGTGTGATAAAAGAACTCTCAACCAGTAAAGTCCCAGGAGCGGATGCACTGGCCAGAGAATTTTATAAAGAATATATGGCTGAAATACTTCCCCCATTATTAGAAATGCTAAAAGAGGCACTAGACATGGGTAAAATAGCCAGGGTCCCTACAAGAGTCGATCATCATCCCACTTCTCAAACTGAATAAGGAATGTGGCTCATACAGGCCCCTGTCGTTGCTGAACCAAGACAGAAAGATCCTAACAGCAGTCATGGCAAAGAGACTTAGACCGGTCATAGGTAAACTTATACACCCAGATCAGACAGCATACATCCCATACAGGAATATTACTAATAAATTGAGGAGATTGCACCATATAATAGATTATACCCAAAAGGAGACACAGGAGGTGGCAGTAATGCCACTGGATGCAGTAAAGACATTTGATTTAGTCAGATGGCCGTGGCTGATAGCGTTCCTGAAAGATTGTGGCATTGGACCTACATACATTAAATGGGTGAGGTTGCTGTACAACGAGCCGATAGCATGAGTCAAGACGGGCGCTATGGTTTCCGAGCAATGGCAGCCAAATAAGGGCACGAGACAGGGCTGCCTATGGTCACTGATGCTCTTCATTTTAGCACTGGAACTACTAGCGGTTTATTTACAGGAGGAATATGGAGAGGTGGGTATAAGCACCTCAGGGGGTAGGCACCTGATCTCGCTGTATGCAGATGATATGCTCCTATATCTACAGTACCCAGAAGAGAATTTACAATATGTCTTAGACGTGATGGACCGATATGCAGCACTGTCGGGTATAACCATAAATCCCCAAAAGTCTAGTCTGTACCGTGTACCCCCTGCGAGAAGCCTGTACTCAAGCTGCCGGTGCTACCGATTAAGTGGGAAGTAGTGATGTTTAGATACCTAGGGGTAGATATATACCACGACCCGCAGTTAGAACATATAAATAACATGGTGAAAGTGGTGGACAAGATTAAGAATTCGGATGGCATTCTGGTCTAGTCGGCCATTGGCCATGATGGGGCGTGCAGCTTTATTGAAGATGGTGGTGCTGCCGAGTCTCCTACATTACTTTGCAAATGTCCCGTTTGTGATACATAAGAAGTTTTTTTAGGAAATTGCATGGTATATGCGGGAGCTTCATAGGGCACAATTAAAGGTGTAGAGTGGCACTGCGGAAACTCCAGCATACATATGAGCAAGGAGGTATAAAGTTGCCCAATTTTTAGGTATACTTTATGGTTAGTCATCTGCAATTTGTGGCCAAATGGCTATCAGACTGACAAACACCTGAATCAAGGTTGCTACGTGCAGAAAGCACACCGTTCTTTTTGAATGAAGTGATATGGTTACCAGAGTCATGCACAACCAGCGAGAACCTACTGTTGCAACGGTGGGAGACATACTAAAAGAGGGGAGGCCCAACGAGTTTGAAGAGCTGATGAGAGACACAGGAGTACACCGAGGGCAACACATAACGTATTCACCACTCTTGTGGACCCTCAGGTGACGGTGGCCAGAGACCGAGTCGTCCCTACAGGTGGATGAGACTATAGAGACATTTTATGACGTGCTAGAAGGGGGACATGAAGTCTCACGCATATATGAGCTATTGATGTCTAGGGTTGGGGAAGAACTGGGACCAACAAGGCAGAATTAATAGAGCCAATGCCGGATGAAATGTGGAGCAGAGTGATAGGGTACCACAAAAAGGTGTCAAGGAATGCGCAACTACAACAGAATCAGTTGTACGTTACCCACAGAACAAATCTGACCCTGAAATAAATAGCCAAATTCAATCAAGTAAACGTACAGACATGCCCGAAGTGCAGGGAGGTAAATGCAGATCTGGTACATATGTTCTGGGCATGCGTAGAGATTGGCAGATTTTGAGGAGAAGAGCCCAAACACTGGCAAAAGCAGAGATCACCCTGGATGTGGGATCCCCGAAGTCTTGTCTATTAGTAGGTTTCCCGAGACCGAAAAAAGAGCTAAACATGTGAGCAAACTTAAGGATTTAGCATACATACTAGCAAAATGCAGAATAGCGATGGGATGGAAGGCACGAACGAGGCAGGCAGTGGGGGGACTATGGCGGAGGGATCTGTTGAAATGGGTCAATGCAGAGTCTGTGTTGTGGCAAGAAGTGAGAAGTAGAAACCAGGAACAGGAGGAGTGTGGATTGGAGGCTTGGAGACAACTAGTAGCGGATCTGGCCGTCTCAGAACGAGATGCTCAGGACTCGTCATAAACCTTCAGACAGATGATACTGTAGCGGGGGGAGCTGTTGATTGGGAACATGAAGCATGGAAGGATGGGTGCGACATAGGCCGGGTTGGGTGTGGGGTGTTTTGGTGGGGGAAAATATAGTCATATAATGGAATATGTAATGTTTGTATTGATCCACAGTTGTAAGGTAGTATATGTATGTGAAGAAAATCAATACAAATTTTCTTAAAAAAAATAAATCCGGCTGTGGTTCTTGGCTCTTGAGAACGGTGCTCATCTGGCAGGATGAGAGACTGTCACAGCGGATGCCTTGAGCAGACATACTTTGGCCTGCCATGAGTGGGAAGTCTGTCGGGAAGTTCTTGATAAGATCTTCTCCTTTGGGGAACTCCTCAAGTGGAACGCTTCACTTCTAGTGTGCAAGTTGCTCTGCTTCAGGGAATTTCCTCGTCAGGGAGATCGGGGTGACCCACTGACGGTCAAGTGGACTTTCAACCTCCTTTATGCCTTCTCGCCGATCCCTGTCAGTCGGCTGGTTCTCCAGAAGTTGCGCCCATTCGAGATCCACAATGATCCTGATCGGTCTGGACTGGGCCCGGAGAGCGTGGTCCGGAGTTGCTGGACATGTACATGTGCCCTCCCTGGCGCCTTCCAAGGAGACTCAAACTGCTCTCCCAATCAGAGGGTTGGGTCCTTCACTCGAACCTCAGCAGCCTGAACCTTCATGCTTGGCTACTGAGAGGCTGAGGTGCAAGGAGTGGGATGTCGTCCTCGATGTGATCATTCAGCTTGGGGGTCAGCTACGAAATCCATGTATGCCTGCAGGTGGCATACATTTTAGGTTTGGTTCTGGGAGAGGGACGTAGGCCCTTCATCTTGTTCTCTATGCCCTGTGCTGGATTTTCTTCTTTCTTTGGCTCAGGTGGGCCTACAGATTGGCACTGTTAAAGTGTTACCTTGCCGCCAGTTTGTGGTTCCGACGTTGGATTTGGTTTTCGTTTTAACGTTTTTAATGGGAGCTCCATTTGAGTTGCTTCATTCCTGTTCGATTAGGTTACTCTCCCTTAAGGTGATTTTCCTGGTGGCCATCACTTCGGCGAGACGGTTGAGTGAGCTCCAGGCGTTGTCTGTTTTACCTCCCTATTTGTTTATTCTCCAAAGAGAAGGTGACGTTGAGAGTGAAACCCTCTTTTCTCCAGCATGGGGTCTGGCATGGATTCACATGCTCATGAATATTCCCCGTCGTCAGGCCGGGAATCCTCGGTATAGAAAAAAATCAGTATCAGTTTCGTTTCTGATCTGTCTTTCGTAGTAGTAACCAATCACTGGTCTCTGGGTCATACTGCCCCCAGCCAATGACTGCCCTCTCCCTAAGCCCCGCCTCTGGCAGCCATCCTCAGATTTTTACCGCACATTCAAGTTTTGGGAGTCCTCGTGCTGTAGCTCTCGAGCTTTTGCTGCGTTGTCGCGCTTTTTCAGGAGATTTTCCTCATTTTTCAGTTAAATAGAGCCTCAAGCTCCACCGTTTCTACATCCGATCAACGGGGATCCGTTTCAGAGTTTTCTATGCCCCTCAAGGGTGAAGATTTCGTCGAGTTACGCTTTTGGAGGTTTCCAGAAGTTCCGAGGCCTACCCCGGACATGGCCCTGGAGAAAGGAAGACCGACGCCCGGGAAGCTGTTCAGGACCTGCCCTGGATGCCAGCTTCAGAATGTTTTCAAGGAGGACGAGCATTCGTTATGCCTCTACTGTCTCCATGAGGACAAGACGCACATGGAGAAGGACTGTGCGTTTTGTGGGAACATGTCGGAGCGGACCATGAAGGATCGCCACCTCCGTCTCGCCAACTGGCTGGAAGGGAAGAGCCCGTCAGGCGAGAAGAAGAAAAAGAAGTCTGAGCGGTCTTCTAAATCCTTTGAGGGCGCCCCGGCGACGGGGACCCAACAAAAGGCCAAGCACCGCGAGTCCGCGGGCAACGGGAGCGCCGAACGGTCGGGCTCCTTGGCTGCCAGGCAGGGTGCATCCTCCCCGGCGCCATCAACCCCAAGCCAACGCTCTGGCTCGGGTAAGAGTAAGTCCGAGAACCCAGCGAAGCTTCTGGAGAGGCCCCAGTCTATCTCAAAGATTCCGGCAGAGGGGGAGCGAGGCTCGGACCCTCCCCCCAAGGTGAAGGCCTCAGGCGTACAGAAGGTGACGATGGCCTTAATTCACCCTGCCAAGACCTCGATTGAGGATGTTGCAGCGGCCCTGGCTCAGCCTGTGGAGGCTACGCCAGTGGAGGCGACCTCAGGACCCACAGTCTCCCTGCCACCGCGGAGGGAGTCGTCTTTCAGGCCCATTGAGAAGACCCCGCACGAAGTCCTCGTTGGAAAAGGTGGGGGAGGGGCAGGTGGCCATCGTGGATACGGACACGACCTCTGAAGAAGAGCTCATCGAAGTCGTGGAAGAGGCCCAGCCCATTGGGAGGATCCAGACGAGGGCGACAACGAGTGTTGCCGACGAGGTTCCTAAAGAGCCCTCGCGCCCGTCGTTTCCGGCGCCGCAGGACACTTCGGTGGCCATTTTGTCAGTGATTCAGTCCTTATGCTCGGAGATAAGGACAAGGTTGCCCCTCCCCCCGACGGAGGTACCTGAGCCAGACCCGACGGGGGAACCGGAGCCGGGACCTTCGGAAAGTCCCCCGCATAAGAGGAGGACGACGCATCCTACGCCACCTCTCCCACCTCTGCGGCCTGCTTTGCCTTCTCCCGGTCTACTACCCACAGGGATGATACTGGCATGGACACTGCTACGACAGGTACAGATGACGACGGAGGCGACGACGGTACGTGTCCCCCGTCACCCCCTGCTCGGGCGTCCCCGCCCGACGAGATTGGATCGTTTCATGCGATGATTTCCAGGGCATCCGAGCTCTTCCAGCTCTGCCCAGAAGAGAAGAAGAAGGAAGGGTTCCTTTACCAACGGCGCAAGGCTAAAAGGAAGACGGTCCTCGACGTACCACTTCTTGATGACATCTGGGATGAGGGGCTCGCCCTTCTCAAGAACCCTGCCACGGCGCCGGCAAAGAGGGACCGGTACGAGAAGAAGTACCGGGTCCCCGACTCTGCCTCCTTGTGCCTTCGGGCGCAACCTACCCCGGATTCGGTCGTCTCAGCGGCGGCAAAGAAGAAAGCTGGGGGGGCATCGGCCTCGACATCAACTTCCCCGCCGGACGGCGAGGGCAGGAAGCTGGACAGGATGGGACGACGGGTCATCTCATCCGCAGCGACGACTATCAAGGCAGCCAACGCCCTGGCTATCGTAGCCCGCTACGACAGGGAGTTGTGGTTCAAAATCGCCCCTCTGTTGGACTTCCTTCCAGATGCCAAAAGGGCTGAGGCCCTTGAAATCCTACAGGAAGGAGAGATTGCTTCGGACCACGCCATCACGGTGGCAACGGACATCGCCGACACCGGTTTCTGTCAGTTGGGCAACGGCGTTTGCCTGAGACGACGAGGATGGCTCAAGGTGACGGATTTCCGCCAGGACGTACAAACCAAGGTTTTGGACATGCCCTTCGACGGGAACAACCTGTTTGGGAAGGCGGTTGATGACTCCCTTCAGGCCATCAAGACAGACACGGAGACTGCCCGGGCACAGGGAGTCCTCCAACGACGACGGCCATCCTTTTGGAGCTCCGGAGGCAGACAAGGTGCCTCCAAGGGATCCGGCAATGGCTCCTCCACGTACCGCCAAGCGGCAAGATCTTCATCCCAGGAAGCCTGCAGGGGACGCGGCAAGTCAGGTGGTGCCCGTCGTCGTCGACAGGGACGTCAAGGAGGCAAGGCGGCCTCCAAACAAGATTGAACCGACCGTGGGGTAGGGCCCCCGCCGAAGCACCCCGGTGGGAGGCCAGCTGGCGAGGTTCGTCAGCGTGTGGGAGTCCATCTCCAACCACCGTTGGGTGCTGGACACCCTGGCCCAAGGGCACGCCCTCGAGTTTCAGAAGAAGTGCCCTCGCGTTCCACCCATGGCCAGGAAGGAAAATCACGCCCCTCAACTACTGTTGGAAGTAAGGGCGATGCTCAAGAAGGGTGCCATCGAGCTCGTCCCAAAGAGGCTTCGGGGCTCCGGAGTTTACAGGGGGATGGCGCCCCATCCTGGACCTGCGACGACTGAACAAGTACATCAAGGCACAGAAGTTCCGATGGTCACCCTCCAGCACGTGCTGGGACAGCTGGAGGAGGGCGATTTCCTGTCGTCGTTGGACTTGGAGGATGCGTACTTCCACATCCCCATTCTAAAAAGACACCGGAAGTTCCTCAGGTTCGTGGTCCAAGGGGGCGGCACCACCAGTTCAATGCCCTCCCGTTCGGATTGAAGTCGGCACTCAGGGTGTTCACCAAGTGCCTTGCACCGGTGGCGGCGCGGCTGCGCCTACAGGGGATCCACGTCTACCCCTACCTGGACGACTGGCTCATCCGGGCAAGGACAAGGGAGCTCGCCGTGGAGCACACTGCGAAGACAGTCCAGCTGCTCACGGACCTGGGATTCTCCATCAACTTTCCAAAATCCCACCTGGTTCCGTCGCATGTCACCCTGTTTCTGGGAGCCAAGCTCGACACAGTGGCGCGGCTGGCCTCGCCGTCGGAGGAGAGGACCAGGACCATTCTGGGCAAGGTGCAGCGTCGGCTGGCCACGGACATGGCCAGGGTAAGATCTATCAAGTCCCTCCTCGGGATGATGTCCTCCTACATTTATCTGGTGCGCCTTTGCAGGCTTCGGATGCGCCCCTTACAAGAGTTCCTCGACGCCCGCTAGGGTCCAGGCGACGGGCAGCTTCGAGGACAGGATCCCCCTCAACGAGACATTCCGTCAGGCGATCCGGTGGTGGGGTACCCGCTCTCATCTGTCGGCAGGCACAGACTTTCAGACCCCAGCTCACCAGGTGACGGTGACGACGGATGCCTCCCTGGAAGGTTGGGGAGCGCACTCTGGAGATCTTCACACGAGAGGCCTTTGGCACCCGGAGGAGAAGTCACTCCACATCAACATCTTGGAGCTCCACGCAGTGTTCTGGGCCTTCCGGTCTTTTCTTCCGTCCCTCAAGGGCAAGGTGGTGAGGATCTTCACCGACAACACCACCACGATGTTCTACATCCGGAAGCAGGGCGGAACCAGATCCCCTGCCCTATCCAAGGAAGCCCAGGATCTGTGGCATTGGGCCGTCGCCCAAGGGATGTTTCTGGTGCCTCTTCATCTGGCAGGAATAAAAAACACGATCGCCGACTCACTCAGCAGGATCAAGTGGATCGACTCTTCCGACGATGGGGCGAACCCCAAAGCGATCTCTTCGAAACGGCGACGAATTCCAAGTGCCGGAGGTTCGCCAGCAGGTTCCCCCAGCCGAGGAGCATGGGCGATGCGTTCTCGTTCCCCTGGGACGGCCTGTTCCTATTTGCGTTTCCTCCGTTGCCGTTGCTGCTCTGACTCATCAACCAGCTCAAGAGGTCCCGGTGCAGGATGATCCTCGTTGCACCGGCGTGGCCGAGACAGATCTGGTTCCCGGACCTTCTGGACTTGTCAACGTCCACACCAGTCAAGCTGCCGACGGACGCAGATCTTCTCTCCAGAGAAGGAGGTGCCATTCTTCACCACAACCCGGAGTTGCTGAACTTGCAATCCTGGCTCCTGCAGCACTAGAGTTTGGAGGGTACGACATCCAGGCCGACTGCAGAGAGGTTCTTGCAAAGGCCAGGGCGTCCTCAACTCTAAAGTGCTACGGACATAAATGGAAGAGGTTCTCTGTCTGGTGCCGTGCACAGAAGATTAACCCTCTGTGGATTACAGCCCCTCAAGTATTGCCGTACCTACTGTCACTGGCCGAGCCTGGACTAGCTCACGCTTCCATCAAGATACATCTGGCCGCCATCTCACGATACACCAGAACTACGGGACGGGCGTCCTTGTGGTCTCATCAACTTGTGAAGGAATTTATGAAAGGATTGTTCCGATCATTCCCGCCGGTGAAGGCCCCTGCCCCGGCGTGGGAGCTCAACGTGGTGCTGACCAGGCTCATGTGGGCCCCATTTGAGCCTATGCATTCGGCACCGTTGAAGTTTCTGTCGTGGAAGACAGCGTTTCTCGTGGCCATCACCTCCGCACGACGAGTGGGAGAGATCCAGGCCCTATCTTGCAAGCCGCCATACTTGACGATTCACGACACGAGGGTGGTGCTGAGGACGCACCCCTCCTTCATGCCCAAGGTGCCGTCGGACTTCCAACTCAACAAACCTGTGGTGTTGCCAGTTTTCTTCCCGTCTCCTTCGTCGCCGGCTGAAAGGACTCTGCACTCGCTGGACGTAGCTAGAGCGCTGAAGTTCTAAGTGGACCGCACGAAGAGTTTTCCGAAGACATAACAGCTGTTTGTGAACTTTGGGACTGTGAATCAAGGGGAAGGCTCTCTGAAGACTTCCATTTCCAGATGGCTCTCCGCTTGCATCATGCACTATCACCGGTTGGCAAACCGACCGCTGCCCGGCCGTCCGAGAGCCCATTCGACTAGAGCGATCGCTGCTACCGCGGCGTCCCTGTCTGGTGTGCCCCTGCTTGACATCTGCAGGGCTGCGACGTGGCGGTCGACGTACACCTTCACAAGATTCTACTGCGTCGATCGGGACTCCAGGGAGGAGTCCAGGGCCAAGCAGTGCTGCGCAACCTGTTCGCTTAAGGTGAGCCTGGTGAGGAGGTAAGAGATGCTTAATGTTGAGTTGTTGTATTGCTTAATGTTGAGCCTGTTGCCACCTCCCGTGGTTGTGCATGTGTGTACTGCTATGTATTCTCTTATTCATGAGCATGTGAATCCATGCCAGACCCCATGCTGGAGAAGGAACAAGTTACTTACCTGTAACTGTTGTTCTCCATCATGGGTATTGCATGGATTCACATGCAAACCCTCCCGCCTACCCCTCTGCGGCTCTTCACTTGGTCATACTGCCACTTTACGTGCTACCAAATCTGAGGATGGCTGCCAGAGGCGGGGCTTAGGGAGAGGGCAGTCATTGGCTGGGGGCAGTATGACCCAGAGACGAGTGATTGGTTACTACTAAGAAAGACAGATCAGAAACGAAACTGATACTGATTTTTTTCTATACCGAGGATTCCCGGCCTGACGACAGGGAATATCCATGAGCATGTGAATCCATGCCAGACCCATGCTGGAGAACAACAGTTACAGGTAAGTAACTTGTTCCTTCTGCCAAAGGTGGTCTTGGATTTCCATCTCGCTCAGAAGATGCATCTTCCTGTGTTTTTTCTCTGTCTCACCCTTTTTCCAAGGCGGAGGAACAACTAAAATGGCTGGACCCGGTACTGGCCCTTAATTTCTACGTCTCTTGCACTAGAGAAGCTAGGAAGAATGACCAGCTTTTCGTTGGTTACGCTGGTGCATTACTACTTGAATTCCCTTGCAGGTGAGGATGCCTGTTTTGGTAGGGCAGTCCTCCGGAGTTTTCTAGTTGTGGTGGTGTTCTTGCTTACTCTCTTCTCCAGATTTACATACTGCTTTGTGAGTCTATCATAGATGAGGAATCGGTGGGAGGAAAGAATCCATTAGAAGAACATATTACTTACCTCTTGGTAATTTTCCTTCGGCTGGATGTTCCTCCCACGGATTCCTCATCGCCCCTCTTTGCAGGAAGCTAGTACACCATTGGTTCTATGGTCCCTCAGCTTCAGAGTGCTAGGGAAAAAAGGGTGACACTGAGGTCATGGGGCACAGCGCTGCTATATATACTAACCTCAATGTCCTGCAGCCGCAGGGTGCACAGAGGCGACGGGCAGAACCGACGTGGAGCCATGCTGAGCCAGATGCTGCGAACATGTTTCCAGAGAACAGATGCACTGGGATAGGGATATGATGGATGAGGAATCAGTGGGATGAACATCTATCAGAATGAACATTTGTAAGTAAGGTATGTAATTGGTTCACCTCTTTAACATCAATGAAGAAACATTATATAAATAATGGTGTGAAAGGGATATACATTCCATCATTTGTTACAGGCTTGATTGCCTGTCATTGTGTTTGCAGATCTGATATCCAGCAACAAAGTAAATGGATTAATGGGTTTTCTTAAGTGGTCAAAGAATATCGTACAGTATCAGGATGCCAGTAAAACCCAATAGAAAAGGATTTTTGGATAATGGCAAAACACAACAGATGTAATGTCTGGATGATGACTTCAAACGTCCAGTTATATTGTGAGGGAAAGGCCATTGAGTCAAACAAAGGGTCAACAGAAAACAGCAAGGCCACCTTTTGTTCCAAAATAATCTGAGTGTCTGTTGTGTAAAACCAAGGTTTGCCTCTTTAAGGATGAAATCTCCCCATTCCTGTGTCGTAGAAAGTGAGGGTGTTTTGTCCTTCAGCGTTTGCCTGGGTAGCAGGCTTCCAACAGTGGCGGACCCATGTTTCTCAGGTATACAAATGTTTGCAGGATCTGCCAGGTTGCTGCTCCTGGGGGTCTTTTGCGGTTCTCTCTGTGCAGGTTGGCAGTATCTTCCTGTAAGTTTGGACCAAAGGTGGATGCTTTATGGTTGGTCTGCACTGGTTGGGTTTAGTGTACAAGCATGGCTCATCTCTCACCCAGCCACTTCTCCACACAATTTTGTCTCTTTAGCCCATCTCCACTCTGACTATGCCTAGGCTGACCTCCCTGCTCCTCAGTGCACTGGCACTGCCCCGTACCTCTGCCCTCCTTTATACTGCCTCCTGGACTAACATGGCCATGCAGAACCTCTCTATTCTTTCTACCCAAGTGTTGGTCTCCCCTTCCTCTCTCTGATGGGCTGGATCTATCGCCCTCTCTAGCTACTCAATCCTTTCCTCTTTTTCCCAATGTCTCTCGTCCACTTCCCAACTCTTTTCCAACTTCAGGTCTTCCCTCTCCTCATCACAATTTTAGATTACTCCATCTCTTTTACTCCCCTCCTCCTAAATCCAGAACTCCTTACATATCTCCCCTTCTTCCAAATTATGTCTCCCTTTTGCCTCTCCCAAGATAGTATCACTATCCTTCCTCTCTCCACCATGATCTCTCTCCTTCTTTTGTCCAACAAAGCATTTCTCCTCACCCTCTTTGATAATCTCTCATTACAGTCACGCTCAACATAGCGGATTCAGGGTTTCACCAGATGTGGAATGGTGTGGCCCTACGGCGCCAGGGTAGGCTGAAGGCCACACATTTTCGTTCGGACTTGCAGACCAAGGTTGTGGACATGCCGTGTGACAGGAACAACCTGTTTGGGAAGGCGGTAGATGACACTCTTCAGGCCACCAAGACCGGCACGGAGACGGCATGCTCTCTGAGGAACCTCTAGTATAACAGGTCATCCCTTTGTTCCCCAAGCGGGAGAGTTTCCAGGAACTGCAAGGGGTACACTACCCCCTATTGTCGGCCCTCCTGCTTCACCTCACAGGAAGCATGCAGGGGCCACTCCCAAGCCTACGGCAGTGGAGGCCAACGTCGCCGTCATCCACCATCCAGGACACAGACATCCAAGCAGGCTTTAAACGGACGTGGGCCCGCACCCCCACTTTAGCACACCAGTGGGAGACCAGCTATCGAACTTTGTCAAACAGTGGAGAAAGATCAGCACGGACAGATTGGTGCTGGACGTTCTTCAGGAAGGGCACACTTTAGAATTTCAGGACAGGTGCCCCCACATTCTTCCGGTCGCATGTCAAGATCTTCACATGGCCCAACTGCTGGAGGAGGTTCAGGACATGTTGCAAAAAGGGGCTATAGAACTGGTCCCTCAACGCCTCTGGGGCTCCGGAAAGTACTCCAGATACTTTCTGGTAAGGAAGAAGTCAGGAGGGTGGTGACTGGACTTATGATGCCTAAACAAGTACCTGAAGTCCCAAAAGTTCAGGATGGTCACATTACAGCACATGCTCAACCAGCTGAGGTGGGGGGATTTTCTAGCAACTCTTGACCTGGGGGACACATTCTTCCACATCCCCATTCATCGCAAACACCAAAAGTTCCTGTATTTTGTCACCCGGGAGCGACACTACCAATTTAAGACCCTGCCCTTTGGCCTGAAATCGTTCCAAGGGTATTCACGAAACACTTGGCCCCGGTAGCAGCGCACCTACGCAGCAGGGGGATACACGTCTATCCTTATCTGCATGACTGGCTCATTCGGTCCCGCTCTCACGCACTGCAACCCAGCACACGGCAGAGACCCATACACCTGTTGACTTTGCTCGGATTTTCCATCAATTTCCAAAGTCCTGCGTGTGAACGCTCTCTTCCTGGGCACCCAGCTCAACACAATGTTTGTCTAGCAACCCATCAGAGGAGAGGGTGAAAGCCATCCTAGGGAAGGTTAAGCAGCTGTCGACGGCATCCATCGCCACAGTCGGTCCATCAAATTCTTGCTGGGCATGATGTTATCCTGCATCCATCTGGTTCCCTTTTTGCAGGATCCAGATGCAGCCCTCCAGGAATTCATAGAAGCCAGGTGGCTGCCTGTCACAGGTACATGGAAAGACAAAAGCGCCCTCAATCAGGCGTTCCGTCAAGCTCTTCATTGGTAGTCAATTCATCCACATCTGACTCAAGGAGCTCCTTTCCAGATCCCCCCTTACCAGGCTATGATCATGACCAACGCCTCGCTAGAGGATTGGGGCGGCTCACATTGGACAATCTCACGCATGAGGCCTCTGGCTCCCGGAGGAGAAGGACTTGCATATCAACATTCTGGAGCTCTGGGCGGTCTTCTGGTCTCTCAAATCGTACCAGCATCAGCAACAGGGGAAGGTGGTGCAATCTTCATGGACAACACCACCACCATGTTTTACATCTGGAAACAGGGTGGGCCACACTCCACTGCTCTCTCCCTGGAAGCCCAGCCCTTGTGGCACTGGGCTATTCTTCAGGGCATGCTCCTCGTCCCCTTCCACCTGGCAGGTGTCAAGAATGCCATTGCAGGGGGCGTGGCTAGCGCGCGAACGATGCAGACGTGAGCCGAGTGAGCTCCCGTAAGCGCCGATACAATCCTGCACTTTTATCCTGATTCCTGGGGATTTCGTGCGGCAGCAACGCCGCGATCGTGCCCGTGAAACTGTGGGCTGGGATCGACTGAAATCTGGGCACCTATCTGCCCACCCGGCGGGCCAAATCCACAGTTTGCTGAAGGCCGGCGGCCCCGTCCGAACTGTGAAACCAAGATGGCCGCCGGGGCCTGAGGGCAGACCTCCTCCGCATGACTGGGGCTTGGGGCGGCCTGACGTGGTGCGGTGTGGAGCGGAGTACGAGGCGGACACCAGTTGAGCCTGCTGACACCCGGAGGACGCCCGGACAGACCCGAGCCCTCCTGCGATCCCGGTGATAGTGCCGTCTCGACTCGAAGCGCCTGAACTGTGGAGGACAGCAGCGGCTCGGTTCGACCGCGCCAGAGGTAGGTGGGATCCCCCCCCTGCTCCATACAGAAAACGAACTCTGGTGCCACACAGGAGGCATAAGGGGACCACCACTTAGCTGGTGAACTGTGAGATACACCGGAGGCCTGCACGGTCTCTAGAGGCTCCGTGAAACCCCAATAAAGGACACCGAGCCCCCTGGTGCCCAAAGTACATATTAGCCTGTTGGAGGACGCTCTGGGGGACCCGCGGCTCTCCATCTGACCCGCTGCAGGACTGCAACACCACACACCGGAGAGGATCCAACTGAGTATA
This sequence comes from Ambystoma mexicanum, assembly GCF_040938575.1. NCBI lineage: Eukaryota > Metazoa > Chordata > Amphibia > Caudata > Ambystomatidae > Ambystoma > Ambystoma mexicanum. Next base: position 389,952,135 of record NC_090922.1, read on the forward strand.
AACAATATCATTCGACCCATTGTGCCGGACGCTCCACGGCCTCCGGAGCTATGGGGAAAGACAGGCAGAAAAAAAACATCCACACAGAGCAGTCTGGACCAATTTGCCGTCGCTACTACCCCGGCCCCGGAGGGCCCAGCAACACGACCGAACTCCCCCACGGGGGACGGCTCTCTCTCCCTACATGACGTAAAGGCGGCCATTGCCAACTCCCGATCCTCCATGGAGACCAAAATAGACAGTATGGCGGCGGATGTCTTCTTCCTGCGCCACGACCTGCAGAAACTGACTTCCAGAACAGGAGAGGCGGAACACCGCATCTCTGAAGTGGAAGACAACATTGGCGGGATCAATCGTCAACTGTCCCAAGCCTTAAACCGCCTAAAAACCCTTGAATCAAGAGTGGATGATGGAGAGGGAAGATCCCGCCGCAACAACGTCCGCATCCTGGGCCTGCCGGAGGGAGAGGAGGGACAATGCATGGAACTATTCCTAGAACAGTGGCTCGTGTACATCTTCGAGGCCACATCCTTCTCAAAGTTTTTTTCAGGGGAGAGGGCTCATAGGATGCCACCAGGCAAACCATTCCCGGGTGCTCAACTACCGAGACACGGACACCCTCCTGCAACTGTCACGATCGCAAGGGTCGATTACTCATAACGGCTCCCGAATCGCCTTCTTCCCGGACTATACCCGAGAAGTGCAGCGGGCACGACAATCGTTTGAACCACTCAAGAGACAACTGGCTCAACTGAATGTGAAATACGGCCTGCTCTTCCCGGCCCAACGAAAAATATACCATAAAGGAACTACTGTTCACTTCAATGACCCACAAGAGGCATGGAAGTGGGCGGAGGCTCACGTAGAAGGCAACTGGACTGCAAGACCGAGGAGACCGAGAGGAAGACCCCGACCGAGGCCTAGGCGGGCTTCCCCGAGGAGAAACACAGACCGGGAAGGACAGGAGATCCTGGAACCAGTGGCAGAACAAGAAGAACACTAAACGAACTATTGTCCCCTACTCCGGGACCTAGGAACAGTGCTCTGACATGTGGGCGTGCACTTTTCGAACCTCTGAGCCCGACGCATAAGTAGTCCACCATGGAAGATGTTGACATTGGGCGCAAGAGAGGGAACTCTGGAGGAAGCTCTCATCCCTCCCCTAGTCAAGCCCTTTTTCATTCCTCCCCCCCCCCTCTCTCTTTCCTGCTTATCTAGACCCTACCCAAGGGTCTGGTTTTTGAGCTGACACCTTAAGTTGAAGGTACAGCAATGTTTGGGCGACAGGTACTTCGTGTTGGGGTGGAGTATAGGGTGGGGGTGAGTTGGGAAAGTTCAAAACCTTGTTTGTTATTTCAAGACTGTCACATGCTCATAGGTCAAACAGACCATTATCTCTGGTTGAAGACGCTCTGTACCACTCCACAGAGCACCCCGCCCCTCTGATACAGGCGGGTACCATATTGCCATCTTTCACTGATCGCTACATCCTTGAAAACCCCATAATGTGTAATAAATATCCTCCGCACAGACTAGCAAAACACCCATGCGACACACTAAATCTCTGAAATTCCTTACTTGGAACGTGAATGGGATGGGGCCAGGAATTAAGCGGCGTCTTCTCAGGCAATTTTTAAATAGACATTCCCCTGATGTGGCCCTCCTCGCAGAAACCCACCTGGCCGGATCTAACTGTGCCTTTTTTCAGAGAACTAACCACCACCTTGCCTTTCAGGCGGGGTACACAATGGGCTCCAGGGGCACCCTCATTCTGATACACAAACGCATCCCATTTATTCAACAAACTGTAGAACGGGACCCGAGGGGCCGATACGTGTTCATCATGGGAACGATCTGGGGTCAGACTATGGCTATTGCCTCAATCTATTCTCCACCTGGGCTGGGACAGGAGTTACTGGATGACCTCACTACCCTTTTATGGAAACACCACCCTGATGCACTCGTTCTGGGGGGAGACTTCAATGACACCATGAATGATAACATTGACCGTTCCCATCTCCGAAATCGCAACCCAGATACTCCTACTAGATTAGCCAACTTTACATCTGCTCTTGGGCTCCGAGATGTATGGAGGGAGTTACACCCGGATGTTAGGGAGTATTCTTTCCACCCCGGCGCTCACGGCTCCATGTCCAGACTGGATTACTTCTTTCTACCACATACCGACCTTTACAGGGCAATGTCCGCAGATCTGCTCCCTCGGGGCATCTCGGACCACTCACCTCTCTTAGTTGAAATATGTATGCAGGGTCCCCTTCCCCCTAGATCGTGGAGACTTAATAGCTACTATCTGGGGTTCCCAGAACTGATAGATCGCCTAGAGGAAGTATCTGCCGAATACTTCGAAATTAACGAGGAATCGGTGGACAACCCTGTGATATTATGGGAGGCATATAAAACAGTGCTCAGGGGTGAGATTCTCTCCTGGACGACACATAAAAGAAACACCCGGCTTCGGGAAATACTAAAAGCCGAAGAGGAAGTGAGTAACTGGGAGACTAAGCATATCTCTGACCCTACGCCCGAGACTCATCGATCCCTCCAACGCGCCCAAGAGTGCCTTCGGAACAGAGCGATGGATGACGCTAAGCAGGCCCATTGGCAGGCTAGAGCGAGGGTGTAAGAACTAGGGGACAAGGCGGGTAAATTGCTCGCCTGGCTGCAGAGAAGGGACGAAGTACAACGCCATGTCCGGGAAATAGTTACACCACAGGGCGGCAGCTATCACTCAGACGCTGGGATTGCTGGGGCCTTTGCAGAGTTTTACGCAGACTTGTACCGAGCCCCGACCTCATTGCTAAACCCCTCCCTCTTAGATGCGGTAACGCTGCCGACTCTCTCGGGGCAACAGAGGAACCAGCTGGACTCTGCCTTATCGGAGGCTGAGATTTCAGAGGTGCTATCTCAACTCCAATCAGGGAAGGCACCAGGCCCGAATGGATTCCCTGTTGAAACCTGGCAAAAGCTAGGGGCAGATAAAACGGCGGCTCCTCTGCATAGAATGTTCCTTGCTGCCCGGGAACAGGGGACTCTCCCACCAGATCTTTGCAAGGCGACTATCGTGGTCATTCCCAAGCCTGGCAAACCTCCACATGAATGTGCCTCCTATAGACCTATATCACTGATTAACGGGGAGGCTAAGGTCCTTGCTAAGTTACTAGCGAACCGATTACAATTAGTTGCACCCACCCTGGTCCACCCAGACCAATGTGGATTTATGCCTTGCAAATCGACTCGGATGAATCTACGCCGCCTCCATCTGGCACTGGAGAGATCCCCGATTATAAACGAACCCTTGGCCCTGTTGGCAATCGATTTCGAAAAGGCGTTCGATTCCATTCGATGGGACTGCCTCTGGGAGATCATGCGCCGTATGGGATTCGGAGAGGCCTTTCTGGGATGGGTGCAGTTACTTTATACTAACATCCAAGCTGAAGTGAAAGTAAACGGTTGGTCCTCCAGGTCTTTCCCCCTGGGTCGGGGTACACGACAGGGATGCCCGCTGGCCCCTCTTCTATTTGCCCTTGCAATCGAACCGCTGGCTCTTTGGCTTCGCCAAAACACCACCTGGAAGGGATTCAGATGGCCGGAGGGACATGAGGATCGTACATCCCTGTACGCAGACGACCTCCTTGTATATCTGGGTGACCCGCCAAGGTCTTCCCCCATTGTAACACAACTGCTCATCCGGTTTGGGGAATTTAGCGGACTCAGAATCAACTGGGAGAAATCAGTCTTCTTTCCGGTAAAGGGTGGAGAACAAGCAATCCCCCAGGAGTGCCCGTACCGAGTGGAACGACAGGGCTTTCGATACCTGGGAATATGGATATCTGGGGACCTGACAAGTTATATAGAACACAATCTCCGACCGATCACACACCGCTTCATTATTGATGTCCAACACTGGAAACTACTCCCCCTGACACTTATGGGAAGAGCGGCACTCTTTAAAATGATGACCCTTCCCAGATTCCTTTACATCCTGCAGAATGCCCCACTTAAAATCCCAGACCTGGAATTTCACCAAGTGGAGACACTTCTCAGAGATCTCATATGGGGGGGAGGCCAGCCACGAATTGCGTTAACCACACGCCAGAGATCGATCTGGGAGGGTGGAATAGGAGTTCCCTGTCTCCAAACGTACTACTGGGCATCACAACTGGCAGTGGTTAATGATCTTCTTCATGGAAACCGAGACCTACCTCATGTACGTGCTGAGATAGCCACTATGCAGAACACTGACCCGCTGTCCCTCCTCTATCAACCCCTCCCGAGAACTCCCCCACCCACAACCACAACACACATGATTACGGTATGGAGACAGGCACACCGATTCATTGGGTGGGAGAACAAAGTTACTACCGCACAACCCCTCTGGCAAAATAATAACCTAGCTGAGACCCGGAAGTTTGAGCCATGGGGGGTCATTAGGGTTGGGGATATGCTCACGGAGGGGAGATTGACCTCATTTGATGACCTGCAACTGCAATTTCAGATCCCAAACACGGAACGATACCATTACATACTCCTAGCCCACGCCTTAAGACCTTACTTAACAGTAGATACACAGATACCAGACTATACCCCTATAGAGCATAACATCCTGCCGGCGTATATTCCCACCAAATGCACTTCCATCCTCTACAATGCCATATCCTCCTTTGCTACCCCTGAACTGAACGAGCTGAAGGCGAAATGGGAAGCGGATGTGGGGGAGATAGATGCAAAGGACTGGATACATGTCCTCATGCACCCCCGAGAAATCGCTATTTCCTCTAGGCTTCGACTTGTGCAGCTGAAAATACTGCACCGGGTTAATTACCCAGGATACGTCCGCATCCTGGGCCTGCCGGAGGGAGAGGAGGGACAATGCATGGAACTATTCCTAGAACAGTGGCTCGTGGACATCTTCGAGGCCACATCCTTCTCAAAGTTTTTTTCAGGGGAGAGGGCTCATAGGATGCCACCAGGCAAACCATTCCCGGGTGCTCAACTACCGAGACACGGACACCCTCCTGCAACTGTCACGATCGCAAGGGTCGATTACTCATAACGGCTCCCGAATCGCCTTCTTCCCGGACTATACCCGAGAAGTGCAGCGGGCACGACAATCGTTTGAACCACTCAAGAGACAACTGGCTCAACTGAATGTGAAATACGGCCTGCTCTTCCCGGCCCAACGAAAAATATACCATAAAGGAACTACTGTTCACTTCAATGACCCACAAGAGGCATGGAAGTGGGCGGAGGCTCACGTAGAAGGCAACTGGACTGCAAGACCGAGGAGACCGAGAGGAAGACCCCGACCGAGGCCTAGGCGGGCTTCCCCGAGGAGAAACACAGACCGGGAAGGACAGGAGATCCTGGAACCAGTGGCAGAACAAGAAGAACACTAAACGAACTATTGTCCCCTACTCCGGGACCTAGGAACAGTGCTCTGACATGTGGGCGTGCACTTTTCGAACCTCTGAGCCCGACGCATAAGTAGTCCACCATGGAAGATGTTGACATTGGTCGCAAGAGAGGGAACTCTGGAGGAAGCTCTCATCCCTCCCCTAGTCAAGCCCTTTTTCATTCCTCCCCCCCCCCTCTCTCTTTCCTGCTTATCTAGACCCTACCCAAGGGTCTGGTTTTTGAGCTGACACCTTAAGTTGAAGGTACAGCAATGTTTGGGCGACAGGTACTTCGTGTTGGGGTGGAGTATAGGGTGGGGGTGAGTTGGGAAAGTTCAAAACCTTGTTTGTTATTTCAAGACTGTCACATGCTCATAGGTCAAACAGACCATTATCTCTGGTTGAAGACGCTCTGTACCACTCCACAGAGCACCCCGCCCCTCTGATACAGGCGGGTACCATATTGCCATCTTTCACTGATCGCTACATCCTTGAAAACCCCATCATGTGTAATAAATATCCTCCGCACAGACTAGCAAAACACCCATGCGACACACTAAATCTCTGAAATTCCTTACTTGGAACGTGAATGGGATGGGGCCAGGAATTAAGCGGCGTCTTCTCAGGCAATTTTTAAATAGACATTCCCCTGATGTGGCCCTCCTCGCAGAAACCCACCTGGCCGGATCTAACTGTGCCTTTTTTCAGAGAACTAACCACCACCTTGCCTTTCAGGCGGGGTACACAATGGGCTCCAGGGGCACCCTCATTCTGATACACAAACGCATCCCATTTATTCAACAAACTGTAGAACGGGACCCGAGGGGCCGATACGTGTTCATCATGGGAACGATCTGGGGTCAGACTATGGCTATTGCCTCAATCTATTCTCCACCTGGGCTGGGACAGGAGTTACTGGATGACCTCACTACCCTTTTATGGAAACACCACCCTGATGCACTCGTTCTGGGGGAACCCTTCAATGACACCATGAATGATAACATTGACCGTTCCCATCTCCGAAATCGCAACCCAGATACTCCTACTAGATTAGCCAACTTTACATCTGCTCTTGGGCTCCGAGATGTATGGAGGGAGTTACACCCGGATGTTAGGGAGTATTCTTTCCACCCCGGCGCTCACGGCTCCATGTCCAGACTGGATTACTTCTTTCTACCACATACCGACCTTTACAGGGCAATGTCCGCAGATCTGCTCCCTCGGGGCATCTCGGACCACTCACCTCTCCTAGTTGAAATATGTATGCAGGGTCCCCTTCCCCCTAGATCGTGGAGACTTAATAGCTACTATCTGGGGTTCCCAGAACTGATAGATCGCCTAGAGGAAGTATCTGCCGAATACTTCGAAATTAACGAGGAATCGGTGGACAACCCTGTGATATTATGGGAGGCATATAAAACAGTGCTCAGGGGTGAGATTCTCTCCTGGACGACACATAAAAGAAACACCCGGCTTCGGGAAATACTAAAAGCCGAAGAGGAAGTGAGTAACTGGGAGACTAAGCATATCTCTGACCCTACGCCCGAGACTCATCGATCCCTCCAACGCGCCCAAGAGTGCCTTCGGAACAGAGCGATGGATGACGCTAAGCAGGCCCATTGGCAGGCTAGAGCGAGGGTGTAAGAACTAGGGGACAAGGCGGGTAAATTGCTCGCCTGGCTGCAGAGAAGGGACGAAGTACAACGCCATGTCCGGGAAATAGTTACACCACAGGGCGGCAGCTATCACTCAGACGCTGGGATTGCTGGGGCCTTTGCAGAGTTTTACGCAGACTTGTACCGAGCCCCGACCTCATTGCTAAACCCCTCCCTCTTAGATGCGGTAACGCTGCCGACTCTCTCGGGGCAACAGAGGAACCAGCTGGACTCTGCCTTATCGGAGGCTGAGATTTCAGAGGCGCTATCTCAACTCCAATCAGGGAAGGCACCAGGCCCGAATGGATTCCCTGTTGAAACCTGGCAAAAGCTAGGGGCAGATAAAACGGCGGCTCCTCTGCATAGAATGTTCCTTGCTGCCCGGGAACAGGGGACTCTCCCACCAGATCTTTGCAAGGCGACTATCGTGGTCATTCCCAAGCCTGGCAAACCTCCACATGAATGTGCCTCCTATAGACCTATATCACTGATTAACGGGGAGGCTAAGGTCCTTGCTAAGTTACTAGCGAACCGATTACAATTAGTTGCACCCACCCTGGTGCACCCAGACCAATGTGGATTTATGCCTTGCAAATCGACTCGGATGAATCTACGCCGCCTCCATCTGGCACTGGAGAGATCCCCGATTATAAACGAACCCTTGGCCCTGTTGGCAATCGATTTCGAAAAGGCGTTCGATTCCATTCGATGGGACTGCCTCTGGGAGATCATGCGCCGTATGGGATTCGGAGAGGCCTTTCTGGGATGGGTGCAGTTACTTTATACTAACATCCAAGCTGAAGTGAAAGTAAACGGTTGGTCCTCCAGGTCTTTCCCCCTGGGTCGGGGTACACGACAGGGATGCCCGCTGGCCCCTCTTCTATTTGCCCTTGCAATCGAACCGCTGGCTCTTTGGCTTCGCCAAAACACCACCTGGAAGGGATTCAGATGGCTGGAGGGACATGAGGATCGTACATCCCTGTACGCAGACGACCTCCTTGTATATCTGGGTGACCCGCCAAGGTCTTCCCCCATTGTAACACAACTGCTCATCCGGTTTGGGGAATTTAGCGGACTCAGAATCAACTGGGAGAAATCAGTCTTCTTTCCGGTAAAGGGTGGAGAACAAGCAATCCCCCAGGAGTGCCCGTACCGAGTGGAACGACAGGGCTTTCGATACCTGGGAATATGGATATCTGGGGACCTGACAAGTTATATAGAACACAATCTCCGACCGATCACACACCGCTTCATTATTGATGTCCAACACTGGAAACTACTCCCCCTGACACTTATGGGAAGAGCGGCACTCTTTAAAATGATGACCCTTCCCAGATTCCTTTACATCCTGCAGAATGCCCCACTTAAAATCCCAGACCTGGAATTTCACCAAGTGGAGACACTTCTCAGAGATCTCAAATGGGGGGGAGGCCAGCCACGAATTGCGTTAACCACACGCCAGAGATCGATCTGGGAGGGTGGAATAGGAGTTCCCTGTCTCCAAACGTACTACTGGGCATCACAACTGGCAGTGGTTAATGATCTTCTTCATGGAAACCGAGACCTACCTCATGTACGTGCTGAGATAGCCACTATGCAGAACACTGACCCGCTGTCCCTCCTCTATCAACCCCTCCCGAGAACTCCCCCACCCACAACCACAACACACATGATTACGGTATGGAGACAGGCACACCGATTCATTGGGTGGGAGAACAAAGTTACTACCGCACAACCCCTCTGGCAAAATAATAACCTAGCTGAGACCCGGAAGTTTGAGCCATGGGGGGTCATTAGGGTTGGGGATATGCTCACGGAGGGGAGATTGACCTCATTTGATGACCTGCAACTGCAATTTCAGATCCCAAACACGGAACAATACCATTACATACTCCTAGCCCACGCCTTAAGACCTTACTTAACAGTAGATACACAGATACCAGACTATACCCCTATAGAGCATAACATCCTGCCGGCGTATATTCCCACCAAATGCACTTCCATCCTCTACAATGCCATATCCTCCTTTGCTACCCCTGAACTGAACGAGCTGAAGGCGAAATGGGAAGCGGATGTGGGGGAGATAGATGCAAAGGACTGGATACATGTCCTCATGCACCCCCGAGAAATCGCTATTTCCTCTAGGCTTCGACTTGTGCAGCTGAAAATACTGCACCGGGTTAATTACCCTAGAACGCGCCTATACGGCTGGAAACGGGCCCCAAACCCGAACTGTTTGCGATGCGGGGATGAGGAGGGGACCTTCATTCACATCTTGTGGGCATGTCCCCGGATACAAACTTTTTGGAATGCATGCTGTAGGGAACTCTCCCGAGTTTTGACCCGCACCATACCACTGGACCCAAGGGCCTTACTCCTGGGTGTGCCTGACGAGATAGAGGCTAACAAGTGGGAGAGATTACTCCTACACACGGCGATGGGACTGATCAAGCGCAACATAGCGCAGAAATGGGGAGCCCCTGATTCCCCAACACTGGACCAATGGAAATCAGATATGGACTTATGCGCTATGATGGAGCATAGGATCTACTCAGCACGAGGCTGTCCCAACAAAGTCTCGAAAATATGGGATAGATGGGAAGAAGGAGCGACCTGAGAATCCCTCCTACAAGCTGGGGAATGTGCACTGGGTGTTTTGTATTACACATTACTACACGTACTGAGGAAGCCGCTCGACCTCTGATGTTATGGGTACTATCTCCACTGATTATGAATCACTATGATGGTCTTTAAGTTGATTTGTTTGTTTGTTGCTTTATTGTGATTGTTGTATTATGATAATAACAATAAAATACTTTATATAAAAAAAGAATGCCATTGCAGACTCGCTAAGCAGGGAGCTGCGGTCCTGTCCCGAGTGAGAGCTTCAACAAGCACAAGTGTTGCATCTCTTCAGCAAGTGGGGTCTTCCCCAGATTGACCTCTTTGCGACAGCGGCCTACTCCAAGTACTGGAAGTTTGGCAGCAGGTATCCAACGCCTCCCCCTCAACAGCCGTTGGACCTGTCTGCGGCTCCAGACTTGGGGGGACCACTCTGGCACCTGTGTCCCAGGGCCCGGATTCCCCTAGGCCTGTGAAAAAGAGAGGAGGAGGGGCGATGACGACGCGGCTCATCAGCCCTCGCCATTCGTTAAGGCCTTTCATGACCACCTCCAGGGCCTGGCAAAGTTCTTAGGGGTCCCTCTTTGGGGAAACGCACCACGATCCGGTCTGGCATTCCCCTCCAGAACGATGTTCTGCAGGTGGCGCAGCGGGTCTGGGAGAAGCCCAGGGCCAACGCCCAGATGAACAAGAAGTTGGACAGCAGGTTTAGGCTGACAGACGGGTAGCCAATCCTCCTTGCCTCCCACCCGCAGCCCCATTCCTCTGTGGTGGCCACAGCCTTTTTGTATTCTAAACCATAGTCTTTGTGGTCTTTACAGCCAACGGAGCCACCTCCAGTTGCCTCTCCAAGAAAGACAAAGTCCTTGGGAAAACGCTGTGTAAGGAAGGCCATGGTATCAACAGTAAGAAAGACACAAGTGACCACAGTTCAAGGGTGTTTATTGAACTTCAAAAAGGGGTTGAAAAACGCCTATCTAATCCTAAATCTAAAGATGGGGGCAAGCTACGACCATCAAATAATAATAACACAGTCCTAGTGGTTTCTTGTCAAAATGAAAGGGCCTATACTAAAAAAAAACATATTGCCAAGCCTTACCTCTAAATACAAATAGTGTGGGAAACAATATTATGTAAAAGAAATAAGTGTTCAAGAGATATGCAAGGATATTCAGGCAGTTGGCCTCCCTTCCCCACGTTTTCAGCACGGCACAAGGTGGCACACTCGAACCTTAGCACAGTCTATGGCTTCTCTAGCACGAGGGTGCAGTTCAAACATTTTCATCAAGGCCTTCCGTGCCCAAGTTCTTTGCCTTTCAAAGTCTCTTCTTTCAGAGGGCCTGATGCAACAAACAATACGTAATTTTCCTCTCATGATTTCACACATACTCAATTGCTCAGGTGATTCACTATTCAACTTGGATCCCCCTCAGCCGGTGTTAGGCAGAAACCTGTGCAGTTCCCATAGGGACCACTGCAAAAGATTTAGGACTACAGGTGGTTGGCAGTAAACCCAATTGGTAGCAGTCTGTATCACCCAGATTTAGCTGGTAGTTGTGGCTGAGCAGTCAGACTTCTCTCAAGATGAGTTAGGCAGTATATAGACTATACACAATAGGTACAGAGATACAGTAGCACAAGCAAACACTGACCAGAGCTTTGGTGTAAAAGTATATAATGATTTATTAAAAGACACACTTGTAAATTACAATAGCACAACAAGAGGTAAGTAAATTCAACACACAGTCACTATTATATATATATACAATCCTGATTACATATTAGACAAGTCTTAATGAGAAACACCACTTATTTTCAGACAGAGGTGATCGCTTAACATAAGATGGCACTCTAATAAGTTATTAAAAAGGGAGGGAAAAGGCAGAGTTATGAAAGCACACAAATCTTAATACTTTTCAAAGAACCACAGGGAGGCAGGTTAGGCAAAGTCTACTGGAGAGCAAGGAAGTTCAAATGCCAGGCCCACTCTTAGAGAGCGCAAGCGAAATGTGTCCAGGATCACACAGTGGGGTTATGCCCAAAGAGTCTTGGTAGATAGTTCACAAAAGATTGAGATCAAGTCAGGAAAAGTTAGTGAAGAGGCCCCAGGCTAACCCAGGTTAGAAAGTCGAGGATTTACTGTCACCCCGAACAATCTGTCGCAAGGGAAGCCAGGTGGGACACAGTACCTGAAAGTGGGAAGAACGCTCCAGCGGGGGCAGTTGTTTCTGGCAGCGGATGCAATTCAGTGTTTCGTCCAGAGGAAGAGGAGGTCTCGACGTGGAAGAAAGCTGAAGGTCGTTGCACTGCCAGTGAAGAAACCAGCCACGGAGTTTCCCAGTTAAAAGGTACCACCCTTTTCTTCGCGGTAGTGGTAAACCGTGGTATTCCGGTTGCCGGGGTGCTTGGCACGGGCAAGGCGGCCACGAGATGGTCCAGGAAGGCGAAAAGACGGGCAAACTGGTTATCCCCACCAGTCAAAGGAAGAAGACTCTCCGGACTGGAGATCTCCTCTGTCGTCGGGAAAAGTGATGAGACGGTTCAGCAGGGCTCCACCGGTGGTGTCGTCGTTGCAGGTCACCTCGGCTTCTCCCTCCTCGGATTCTTTAGGTCCTGTGGCGACTTCTGAAGTTCCAGTCCCCAAAGCCCTGCTTTTATGCAGAAAACCCCCATTTATTCAGCCTAGCTGTCACTCAAACATGCCAAGTGGTGAGCCAGGCGGCTCACCACTTGGGCCAATCACACAAGAGTGCCTAAACCCCCTCCCACACCCTATGTGGTACCCAGACAGAGTGGCACCACTTTTGGAGGCTTCTGTGGAGAAGCCCGCCAAAAAGTGGAACAAAGGGCTCGACTTGGGTTGGAGTCACAGAAGCGAACTTTTGGAACCAAGTTTCGGCAAAAAATACCAACCGGTGAATTTATATTAATTTAATAAACTGGCGGTATGTTCGAGGCTATTTTAAAAAGTGGTAGTCTCGAACAATGGGAAAATCCCAGAGGAATATATTTGCGGTCGAATATAAAAAGTAGTATCCACTGCCACCAGCCAAAACTCGGTCGGGGGGGACTGGACAGTGCCCCCTCGAACAACAGACCCCGGGACAATCGAATTGCCCCGACCAGTACGTCCACAATATGATGGTTTGTACTGGTTCTGTTCACAATTTGAGACTAGTAAAGCCAATGGTGACTTTACATGCCCTGGGAGACAGTAGTCAGTCCCAGGGTATGGAGTCTATGTTTGGGGGTCGCTACGACGCCCCTGGGTTACTGCACGGAAGGTGCCGTGTAACCCACATATCAAAAACACATGAAACCCTAGGGGGAAAAGGACCCCATAGCCCATAGAACACATACAAAGTCAAAGGAACACCTCAAATCATGTCTAAGAGTGGGAGGAAAAGAGTCTCACTCTTAGCAGAAGAAAAAATTGAACCCCAAAAATCCAGCAAAGCTGCTGGGGGACTCATTAGGTTTGGGGAATTAGCCTTAACAGAGAATTCTCCCTAACAGCCGGGCTCAGATCCCCTTTAACACAATGCTCGTAGGACTTTCATGTATCCTATTTCCAGGGTGAATCAGGGTTCGGCCCGGATCCCCCTCAGCTGGGCTCAGGTCCTTTATTTTCTTTTGTAAATCTAAGTGTATTGGTTTTGAACAGTGTCAAGGATTGAGTAAAACATGACCGCATGAGGAACACGTCCTCTACAAACCCTCCAGATGATTCTACTTATCCCCCCATTAACTCACCACCTCCCTCTCAGCCACCCTTGATTCAATTAAACTCTTCTTTCGGCAACTGAGTATAACAAACTGTTCACTTATAGTTTGATAAATGTCAAGTGGTCCATAAACACTTACTTCACCTTATATCACTGTCCTTGATGCACCCCTACCGTTTAAAATCTCTCCCGGCCGGTACTCTCTTTGCAAACCATCTGCCCTCCTCCCCCTCACCCAAATGCATTGGAAAATTGCAGCCATTCCGTTTCTATAGATGCACTTCCCCCGTGAATCGATGCTGTGATCCTTTCCATTGAATACATGTCTTTTGCTATATTTGACCACTCTTTTGCTGCAGGAAGGATCATCCTTTTCTGATATCTAGCACGGCACGCTCGTGCCGCCAGGAGGAGAAAGTGCACCAGTGGTATGAGGGCATGCCACTGATCCTCCCGCCTCTCTAACCCAAACAATACCAACATGGGATTGAACCTGCATTCCCCTCGCCCCCGCCTCCTTTGTCCAGCCCAGGACCTCTGTCCAATACACCTGTACCCTGGGACAGCCCCACCACACGTGCCAGTAGTCGGCCTTGTCACCGCAAGCATGCCAGCAATGAGAGTCAACCATGGTGAACATTTTGGACAGGCGCATTGGATCGTATTTCCACCGGTGTAACAACTTCACGGTGTGCAACTTGTACTGGCACGCTATAGAAGTTTTGAAAGCCCTCCTACACATCAGCTGCCAAAGGTGCTCCCCCACCTCCATCCGCAGATCCCCTTCCCACCTTGATCGAAGCCCCGATATGGCCCCCTCCTTTGGTTCCAAGAGGGCCCCATAGAGACATGAGATAAGGCCTTTCATTTCTGTGTGCTCATCAAGGACCTTTTCAACAGGCATAATCTCTCTCTGTATACGCTCTTTTCACTTCTCTGCCATGAATATTCATTTTAACCTGAGGTACAAAAGTACTGACAGTTTGTCTACTTACAAAACCTTTTCCAGGTCCTGAATACTTATAAAGTCCCCTCCTTTCCACAGCTGACCTACCCTGGCGAGCCCTCCTTCAAACCATGACTGGTACCGTTCGACCTCTTGTATAGCGTCTCTCATTGGTGGAGCCCAGATATGGCTTATCGGGGAGGGCCAGGTAGTAATCCCTTACTTATTCCCACCCACGCCCAGCACCTCCCAGAGCCATTCACCCACTGTTGTTGGGAGCATATGCTGGTTCTCCAAAAATACCCATTGCCTCTCTGGGTCCTCCCTGAAGTGTGGGACGAGTGCCCTAAATTGTGCCGCCCTATAATATGTTAACAGTTCTGGGAGTCCCACACCTCCCCTGTCCTTCGGCAATATTAACGTCCCATATCCCACCCTAGGTTTCCGACCTTGCCAAAGGAACTTCAAAATACACAACTTCGCTTCCTTCAAGAGTTCTTCCGGGGCACTAATAGGCAACATTTGAAAGAAATATAGTACCCTCGGGAGAAGGTTCATTTTTACTGCATTAAGCCTCCCCATTCAAGAAAGCTGCCCCTTCCCCCACGTAATCATTTCTGCAAACATCTTCTCAAAGGGAGGGGGGGGCGTAATTAGCAATGCCCAGATCCTCCACCGGCCTAACTATGTTGACACCTAGATATTTAAACCCTTCCTGTTGAATCTGCAATCCCAGGGGCCTGAGCGTGTCTGCATCTCTAAAACCATCTGCAGCAAAGGGGAATATTACAGACTTGTCTCTATTAACCCTGAAACCAGAGAACCTCCCATACTCATCGATTATTGCCAAGGTCTCTGGGACAGACCGCCCATCTCCCCCACCCCCGGATTCACCAAGTGGAGCATAACACATAACATCATCCACATTAATTCCCAGTTTGAACTCTCTACCGCCCACCATGATACCCTCGACCTGTGGAGCCAGCCTCTGGTGCTCCGCCAACACCTCCATCGTCAAAGTGAACAAGAGAGGGGAAAGGGAGCAGCCCTGCCTCATCCCCCTCTGTAGTACAAAGGACCATGATAGGCGCCCATTTACTGTGACCCCGGCCACCACGGCTGTATAGAGTGCCCGTATCCCCCTCTGCATCCCTTCTCCAAACCTACATTTCTTCAATACCCTGTGGAGAACACTCCAGTCCACATGGTCAAAAGCCTTCTCTGCATCCAAGGCAACCAGTACCAGGTTCCCCTCACCCCTCGCTGCAGCCCCCATTAAGTGTAGCGTTTTGCGCAAGGTGTTGGCCCCCTGCCTACCCTGGATAAACCCCACCTGGTCTGAATGGATCAAATTTGGCATGAGATCCTCATGCGCGTGGTGAGCACTCTGGTAAAAATGTTGACATTGATGTTAAGCAAAGAGATGGGGCGATTTGACTTACAATTCTCCAGATCCCTGCTTGCTTTTGGTATGACCGTTATCAATGCCTTCCCAAAGGATGGGGCAGCCCTCCCCGTGGCCATAATGTTATTAAATAGGCCTGCCAGGTGCTTTGAAAGTGACCCAGCGAATGTCTTGTAGAATCCGTCCGTGTACCCGTCCTCACCTGGAGCCTTCCCGAGGTTAATCCCCCCCAATTGCTTTCAACACTTCCTCTTGAGTAATTTGCTTTTCCAACTCGCTGCTTTCACTATTTCGAAGAATTGGCAGGGGAAACCCTGCCAGGTATTTGTCTAACTCCTCCTCCCTCACCTCTCCCTCTCTCCCATAGAGATTCTCATCAAACACAGCACATTTTTGGGCCACCTCCCCTGCCAAAGAGTGAAGTTACCCACCTCTGCCCCTGACACCGTCACTCATCTCTCAGCCCTTTTGGCCCCCGAACCCTGGCTGCCAACAATGCATCAGGCTTGTTCTCCTTTTCATAATATCTCTGTTTCAGGAACTGCGGGCTGGCCAGCACCTTGTCCATCTCTAGATCTCTCAATTCTCTATGCTTTTCCCTTGCTGACTTAAGGTCTTCTTCCCTCTCTCTTTCCCCCTTCCTTCCCATCCATGTATTTCTCCCCTGAGTTTCCTGGCTACCAGGGTTCTAAACCTCTTTTTGAAGGCACCCTCTCAGATGAAGAGGCCCCTCCATGTTGCTTTTGCTGCGTCCCACACAGCCCCTTCTCCACCTCCCCTGTGTCATTAAGTCGGAAGTAGCCCTCAATCGCTGCTCTCATCTCTTCTGCAAGCACGGTGTGCTTCAAGAGAGTATCATTACACCGCCATAGGGTCTCCCGAGGCCTCAATCCCATTAGGGTCATGAACATTTCAACCATATTGTGATTTGACCAAATGATCGGGACATGGTCCAATGTAGTGACCCTACTGACATGCCGCTGGTGTGCAAACCAATAGTCGATCCTTGTCCGGGATCCATGGACAGAGGAGAAGAAAGTAAAGCCCCTCTCTACCGGGTGAGATTCCCGCCACATGTCCACCAACCCCTGATCCGACATGTAGTCCATAAATCTGCCCTCCGGCTGCCTTTCCCCACTTCGCAGGACTATCTGCTCGCTACTGTGATCCATCCCCTGTCTGCACACATGTTAAATTCTCCCCCCACCAGGAGTAAACCCTCTGCACTATCTAGTATTTTGCCCATGGCTTCTCGCACTAACTGCATTTGTCCTGCGTTGGGTAATATATAGAAGCGAAGGTCAACCGAGAGCCCTCAATCGACCCCGAAATCACTGAAGCGCTCCGTCAGCTCTTTTACAAGTGGTCCGTTCGCTCTTGAAGATGCAGGCCATAGAACTGGTTCCTCTTGTAGACAGGGGCTTCAGTTACTATTCCAGGATTTTTGCGGTACCCAAGAACAACCGGGCTGGCCTGAGAGTAGTCCTGGACCTGTAATTTCTCAACCTGTCTTTATCGCTGGAATGCTTCAAGATGATTACTCCCGCACACATAGCCGAGTCTCTGTGTGCGGGGGACTGTATTTGTTTTCTGGACCTCAGGGATGCGTACCTGCATGGGCCCATATATCAATCGCATCTGAAGTGTCTGCGGTTCACGATCATGTCGTACCACTTCCAGTACAAAGTGCTGCCCTTTGGCCTGAACTTACCCCTCGTGTCTTCACAAAGTTGATGAATGCAGTGGCTGGACGATTGGTTGGTGAGGGCAGGGTCACTCCTGTTAGAGATTGGCAGCTACCCTTCATCAGCTGGGGTTTTCCCTCAACCAGGGGGAATCGCAGTTATGCCCGTCTCAGGATCTGGTCTTCCTTGGGGCACGTTGGACCACTACCGTTCAGCGGGTGTTCCCCACACCCGAGAGGTTTATGTCGCTCCACAAGGCGGTGGGGCACTTGCTGGCCAACTCGACCACCTTGCATGGTGGTTCCAGCACATTCAGGGCTGATGGCTTCCTGCGTTTTGACTGTACAGCACGTCCATCTCAATATGAGGTGCCTCCAACTCCACCTGGCAGCCAATTGGGATCAGGAGACGGGGTCTCCATCAGACAGGATCCCAATACAACTGCTCCTTTTGCCCGATATTCGCTGGTGGCCGGTGGATTGCAATGTTTCAGTGGGAGCTCCCTTCACCCGACCTGAGCCTACCCTGGTGGTGACGACAGACTCCTCTCTTTCGGGCTGAGGGGCTACTCTGGAGTGCTACGCGATTCATGGAGCATCGTCCCGAACGGAAGCCTTCCTACATATCAATCTGCTCGAGCTCAGGGCAGTGGGCCTGGGCCTCAATGCGTTTTTGCCCCTAATCAGGGACAAGTCTGTTCTGGTTAGGACGGGCAATTCTACTCCAATGTTTTACCTGAACAAACAGGGTGACACCAATGCTCCTCTCTGCACAGAGGTGGTATTGATGTGGGAATGGGCCCTGACAGAGGGGATTTGGATTTCAACAGTTCACCTCCCGGGGGACAGCAATACAGAAGCGGACCAGCTGAGCTGCTTGGGGTTCAACATCTATGAGTGGGAGTTGCACACTGACTCCTTGTTGCCTCTGTTCCAGCATCGGGGGTTCACAGACCTGAACTTGTTTGCGTCCCCTCTAAATTGCAAGTGCCCCCTGTTTGCTTCATGGGCAGGACAGGGTCGGGGGGTCTCTGGGAGACGCCTTGCAGATCTTTGGCACGGCCGCTGGATCTGTTGGGGCTTCCTGATGCAGCAGGACAGGGCGGTGGAACATTCCGGCCAGGCTAGTAATGGTACCCTGGTTCCTGACCAGCTAAGGTTACAGCATGCTAAATTTTCAGATGAAAACTGGGACATCATTCAACAGGCCAAAAAGCCCTCTACTGTGTCCCAGTATAAGAGCAAATGGACTAGTTTCTGCCATTAGACTAGTGACAAGGGTCTTGATCCTTTCACCTGTCCACTGGACGACATACTGGCTTTTTCAGTACACCTGGCTCATTCTGGAGTTCAGGTAGATACTTGCCGCACTTATTTGGCGGCCATTGGGGATTACAAGAATTCCCCATAGCATGTGTTTTCGGCAGCCAACCGTGTGGTTAAGGTCTACCTTAAGGGGTTGTCTAGGCTTTTTTCTCTCATGCATAGGCCACATCCAGTCTGGGACCTCAATGTGGTTCTTGCAGCTTTGCAGCGCAAACCTTTCGAGCCGATGGCCTCTGTGGACATCTGGCTGGTAACCCTAAAGACAGTTCTGCTGGTAGCTCTCGCCTCTGCGCACAGGGTCAGCGAGCTGCAGGTGTTGTATTCATTACCTCAACAAACAAGGTGGTGTGCGGTCACTGTCCTGTGCAGGGAGGCCTTGCGGCTATGAACAGCAGCTCTACCTCTGCAGCACATCTGGCAGTAGTGCAGGTTGGCAGATGCTCTGAGCAGGCAGAGCATGGTCTCTCACAAGTGGAAGGTTTAATCAGAGGTCATCTCAGAGATCTTCTCCAAGTGGGCAACCCTGGAAGGGGACTTGTTTGTGACAAAGGACAATGCAAAATGCAGACAGTTCTGTCCAGGGAATTTCTTCGAGGGGAAAGTTGAGGGACAAGTTGCTAGTGGAGTTGTTCTTAGATCTCCACTATGCGTTCTTTCCGATACCTGTCCCCCCTTGGATTCTCTGGCGGTGGTTTTGGGCCTGCCTGATCCTTGCCAGATTTGGCAAGAAGGCCATGGTTCCCAGAGCTTCTGGAATTTGGTAGTTTGTCCAGGCCTCCAGATTCCTCAGACGGTCGGATCCTTTGTCCCTTTCAGAAGTCAGGGTGCTTCACCCGAATCCGAGACCTCTCAAAATAAACGTGTATCTCTTGAGAGGTTATAAGGTATCGGGACTGGCACCTGGATGATGTCTGTAAGAAGTTCTTCTACTGGGTCACTGTATGTGTGCAGATGTAGAAAGCTTTTGGTCTGGTGTAAGGAGAAGAGGGCAGACCCATTGGTGTGTCCGTCCTCCATGTTAGGCAGAAACCTGTGCAGTTCCCTTAGGGACAACTGCAAAAGATTTAAGACTACAGGTGTTGGCAGTAAACCCACTTGGTAGCAGCCTGTACCACCCAGATTTATCTGGTAGCTGTGGCTGAGCAGTCAGACTTCCCTCAAGAAGAGTTAGGCAGTATGCAAAGTATACTCAATAGGCACTCAGGTACAATAATACAAGCAAACACTGACCAGAGCTTTGGTATCAAAGTATATAATTATTTATTTAAAAACGCACAGTTGAAACACTCCAGCACTCTTATTGTAAAATATTCTAAACACAGTTACTATTATGATATATACACCCCTTTTTCCCTATTAGAAAATCACAGTAAAACACCACTTATTTTCATACAGAGGTGAGCGCTTAACTAGATTGCACTCTAATAATTTTGTGAAAAAGGGAGGGAAAAAAGACAGAATATTAAGAGGTACACCACTCTACGATTCCAGAACACTGTTAGCAAGGCAGAGAGCAAAAAGTCACTGGTGAGCCAAAGTCCAAAGGCTGGGCCCATTCTTAGAGAGAGCGGAGCACAAATGCGCCCAAGATCACACAGTTACACTAGGCTTAGAAAGTCTTGCAGAGGGTTCAGAAGAGCATTGTGAGAGGCTTAGAAAAGTTTAGCCAAGGTGTCCCAGGCTAACCCAGGTTCGAAAGCCGGGGGCTAAAACTACCCCGTACAGTCGGTAGCAAGGGAAGCCAGGTGGGACACGGTACCTTAAGTGGGAAGGATCCTCCAGCGGCGGCAGTTGTTCCTGGTAGTGGGTGCAAGTTGCGTCGTCGTCCAGGGGAAGAGAAGATCTCAACTTGGAGGAAAGATGAAGGTCGTTGCACTACCAGGGAAGAAACCAGCCGTGGAGTTTTCCGGTTAAAGGTGGTACCTTTGTTTCGCGGTCGTGGTAAAACGTGGTATCCCGGTTTCCGGGGTGCTTGGCACGGGCAAGGCGGCCACAAGATACGTCGGGAAAGCGAAAAGACGGTGAAACTGGTTATCCCCACCAGTTAAAGGAAGAAGACTCCCCGGCGGGAGATCTCCTCTGTCGTTGGGAAAAAGTGGTGAGACGGTCCAGCAGGGCTCCACCCGTAGTGGTGTCGTGACAGGTCGGCTCAGCTTCTCCCTCGTCGGATTCTTAGGTCCTGTGGCGACTTCTGAAGTTCCAGTCCCCAAAGCCCTGTTTTTATGCAGCAAACCCCCATCCACTCAGCCTAGCTGTCACTCAAACATGCTAAGTGGTGAGCCAGCCGGCTCACCACTTGGGCCAATCAGGACGGAGTGCGACTTGAGTTGCCTAGGCAACTCAGTCCAGGGTGCCTAAATTCCCCTCCACCCCTCCTAAGTACCCCAGACACAGTGGCACCACTTTGGAGAGCTTCTGTGGAGAAGCCCGCCAAAAACTGGAACAAAGGGCTCGACTTGGGTTGGAGTCACAGAAGAGAACACAAACGCCATTTAAGAATCAAGTTTTGGCAAAAAATACCAACCGGAGAATTAATATTAATTAAATAAACCGGCGGTATGTTCGAGGCTACCGTAAATAATTAAATAAAGGTAGTAGCCTAAAACAATGGGAAATCCCATAGGAAAATATTTGCAGTTGAATATAAAAAGTAGTATCCACTGCCACCAGCCAAAACTCGATCAGGGGGTCAGAGACGTGCCCCCTCGACTAACAGACCCCGGGGCAATTGAATTGCCCCAGCCATTACGTCCACAGTATGATGGTTTGTACTGGTTCTGTTCAGAATTTAAGACTAGTAAAGTCAATGGTGACTTTACATGCCCTGGGAGACAGTAGTCAGTCCCAGGGTATGGACTCTATACTGGGGGGTCACTATGACACCCCTGTGTCACTGCACTGAGGGTGCTGTGTAACACACATCACAAAAACACATGAAGCCCTATGGGGTAAAAGACCCCATAGCCCATTAAACACATCTAGATTCAAAGAAACACACTCAAATCATGCCCAAGAGTGAGGGTACAAGAGTCTCACTCTTGGCAGGAGAAAAAAATAAACCCCAAAAATCCAGCAAAGCTGCTGGGGGACTCACTAGGTTAGGAAATTCAGCCTAAACAGAGAATTCTCCCTAACACTCCACTGTCTTGGCATTTTGTTTTTTTACCCTGGCCAAGTTGGCTTATCTAGTTACCCAGCTGCCTTATCTGTTTTCAAAAGGATGCCGGAGCAGGTTCTTTCTTTTCCATAACTGTGATTGCCCAGTTTTTTGCTGCCTTATCTGTTTTCAAGAGGATGCCGGAGCAGGTTCTTCTTTTCCATAACTTTGATTGCCCAGTTTTTCAAGGGCCTGGTAAATAAATTCCCCCTACACCATTCCTTGTCCCAGTTCGGGATTTGAATCTGGTTTTGACGTTATTAATGGCAGCTCCTTTTGAGCCTTTGCATTCTGCCTCAATTAGGATCCTTACGTTGAAGACCACCTTCTTGGTGGCACTCACGTCCGTTAGACTGTCAGTGAGCTACAAGCTCCCTGTTGTTAGCTGCTGTTCCCAATGTTTTTTTAATGAGAAGTTGTCCTTGAAAGTTTGTGCCAATTTCTTGCCGAGGGTGGTTTCGAAGTTTCACATTTCTCAAAGTGTGGACCTACACTGGCTACAACTAGTACCTACGGGAAGTTATCTCTTTGTTGGTTTTTCCCAGTCTAGGCTGGGGCGAGCGGTTACAAAACAGATTATTTCTTACTGGATTGTACTATGCCTAACTGAATCCTACTAGAGAGCGGGTAAGGAAGTGCCCCAGGTTTAAGGGGTCAGTCTACCAGAGGTGTGGCAGCTTCATCTGCCCTGCAGAGAGGGGTGCCAGTGAGAAACATTAGCCAGGCTGCAACGTGAGCTTCGTTGTACACTTTTGCCAAACACTATAGCTTGTATATGGCTTGAGGTGCTGATGCCATATGGCTGTGCTGCCGAGCTTCTTGATTTTAGCTTCCATCCATTCCCTCCTCTGTGCTAACGCCACTGCTTTGGGAGTCTATCAAGATGAGGACTCTTTGTAGGGAGTCTATAAAGATGAGCTCGTTGGCGTGTCGGTTTTATTTTTTTCATTTATTGTGAAGGAGAGGGGAAGAGATGGTGCTCTGCACCACTTCATTTTAAAAATAATAAAAAAAAGAGAACACTTATTTCTCGGTTTGAGACGTGTTTGCATAATTGGCACTCGTTCTTCACTCGTGTTGAAATCTGATTGAGGTATTTCAGTCCTCTTCCGTTCGTGCACAAGATGTTTTCTCTGATCCTGGAGGAAAAAAGGTGGGGAACTTAGTTAAGGGGGCATATTGCATTCCTTAAGTATGACGACCAACATCACACGGTCGAGGCGCAAGGGAATACAGAGATGATGCTGAGGTAATAATTTATTAAGATGAGTAATCTGTGGGAGAAGAATCCATAGAGAGAACATTACCGGTAAATTAATCCTCCTTCCTCATCATCGAGAATTACATGATCCCAGCTCCTGGCCTTTATTTGGCTAAATCTGATTCCTCTAATAAGTGCATTTAGCTGCATAGCTGCTAATAAGAAATCACCTTCCCTGGTCACCACCTCAGTGATTAAGGATTTTTCTGAAGGGTCCTCAGAAACGTTTACTCCTCGTGAGCTTACCCCCTTGAACTCACCCTCCACTATCCGCGGCACCCACAGTAGCTAAATCTTGTTCTTTCCTAATGAATGGCCCTAACTTTGAGCCCCTGCTCAAGACTGGTTTATGAAATCTAACCTGGAAAAGTAACCTTCTCGATAATCTTCACCAGAACTAGAAGAGTGAGCAAAATCCAATCTCTTTGTTCACACGAACAGTTCACTATCTTCCATCAGAGAAAGGGGGTTATTAGTGCGCACTCTAAAGTATTGTCAACGGTTATTAAATATGTTCATATCAATCTGTATAATTTCCTTATTTCTTTTAAAATTAATTCTCTGGAACACTTTGTTTATTATGGCCCAGAGAGCGTGGGATTGCATCCTGTAAGCAGTCTGTCTCCAAATGCATAATCTCTTCTATCTGGCTTTGTTACCAGAAAGCAAACAAAGAATTCCCTGGCAGACCCAGGGCTCAGTCCATGAAAGGAGAAACATATACAGTTGCAGTCTTGAGAAATATCCCATTACCCAGGATTTGGAAGGCGGCAATGTTAAATCGTGCACACGGGTATTCTAAGCATTGTCTGGAATCAGAAGCCAAACGAAGGTACCTCGGTAGGGCAGGCATCTTTCAGACACCCACTTGGATAAGGGTAGATGTGGAAGTTGTATTCATCCTGACCACTGTAGAGAAGAGCGCTCATAGACTAGTCTGTATTTATGAATGTCAATGAAGATCCCATGTTGAAAACGGAAACGTTACTTGTAATCCTAGATCTTCATCATGGTTATCTTGATTCATTTCACAAATGAACATCCCTTCTCTTAACGAATTCAGGGTAAGATGGAGTATATTGTCAAAAAACATTGGATACCTGCTATGTTCTTACGAATGAAGCAGACACATTTCAGGTAAATCTCTTCAAGTTTATTCAGAAGCAACGCTCAACACAGTCTGCCTCCTGCAGTCCCTCCCAACTGTTTCTCTCGCTCATGGCTCTGCCTCATACCACAAAAAGGAACGTTCTATGGCTTGAGGCAAAGCCACGAGACATAAAATACAACAATATTGTTCTCTGTTAATGCCATTGAAGCCTAAGCGGAGGCTCAACTGTTACTACACTGCTTGCTGGGATACCAGAGTGTAACCTCTCTGGCTCAAACTAACCCCTGAGTTTTTTTCGCTCATGTTTACATATGCCTGCCTATCTGTTTCCTTGTCTATCATTTTCCTATAGTCCCAATCAGTGCTGTATCAGTAGAAGAGCAGCATAAATCTTAAATCTACTTTAATAAAGTTTTGTTTGTAAAAAAAAAAAATAGAAATTGTAAGTAAAGCAAGATAGACAGTTAATATATATATTTCAAAGGGATTGTGTCCTCTGACGTATTCCTTATCTTTGATAATACGTTTCCAGCTTGCTGGCCTCGGAAATTTTTTCTGTAGAGGGCGCTGCGCATCGACGTCCGCCGAGTCGATGTCCCTCGACGGCCACCGTATCGGCGCCGACGTCATCGTGCCCATAAATAGCCACACGCTGCGTCAGTTGCTCAGTTCCGTTTTTCCGTGCTTCGTGGGGCCTCGGAACGTCGTTGCTCAGTTCAGTCAGGATAACTAACTATATCTACTCGAATATACCTTCTCGTTCTCGATGGCTTCTTCATCGGAACAGACGACGCCGCGATCCGGCTTCAAGAAATGTCGAGACTGCGGTAAAAAAATGTCGATAACGGATCCACACAGGATCTGCTTGTGGTGCTTGGGATCCGAGCACCATTGTTCGGAGTGTGAGGACTGCATGTCCATGACTGCGAAAGCCTTGAAGGAGCGCAAGGGGAAGCTCGAGAGAGGTAAGTCAGTCAAAACCTCCTCGAAAGTTTCTTCGGCTGAGTCGAGGCATTCGTCTCCTCGCCGTCGAAAACATTCCCATTCTAGATCTCAAAGTAGCTCCCACCATTCGTCGAGATCAAGACACTCAAAAAAGAGACCTCGAAGGTCCCCTTCCTCATCGTCTTCTGTGTCCCCAGAAAGGGTCTCCTGTCCCACTAAACACAGTTCTCAAGCTGAGTGGGAGGAATTCGGAAAGAAAATGTTAAGCGTCTTCAAGAACGCGGCCTCAACCCCCTCAAAGACAGCTGAGGGTGATAAACCCGCAGCACCCGGTGAAACATTCCACCCGAGAGCGCCATGAGCCATCGGGTAAGAAGGCACCATCGAAGATTCCTTCGACGCACGGATCGGCGCCATCGACGCCGTTGTCGAAGGGTTCCTCGACGCATCGGTCGATCGACTCGACGCCATCGTTGACGCCGACGTCTACGCCGATGAGAGAGGACCAAGGCCACTCCACAGCCAATGGTGATTCCAAGGGCCTCCGGCACGGCGCCGAGACCGTTGTCGATGCCCTTGAGTAGGATCCTCTCGAGTTCTTCGAGACCCCTTCCAGTTTTTTCGACGCCGTTCTCGGCACCTTCGAAGCCTGTTACATCGGCGTCGACGACATCAACGTTTTCTCACCCAATAACGACGAGTTTGGCTCCTTCTGCCTTAGAGATGGGTTTTACACCATTTCAGAGGTCAGAGTACCTTGGACTATCTTCAATTTATGAAGAGGGGGAAGATTCTGACCAGGAAACATTTGGGTTACAGAGGACCACACTGCCTATTTCAGAGGATTTCACCTCTGAGGAAAGAAGGCTGAAGGACCTACAGGAGTCACTACATGAGGCAAGTGGGCTGGACACTTCCCCAGAAGTGGAATTTGTTAAGCCAGACCCAGGGGAACATGCCGAAACACCCTATAGAACCCTGATGGCAAGAATTATTGAATTTATGGGTTGGTCTGCGCCTTCACCTGTTTTTCAACAGGATGACCTAACAGACATATTAGACAAAGGCCCACAGGAGGACCCGGTGGTCCCCTTCCATGCAGCCTTACAAAGGAAAATTGCATCTAATTGGGAAACTCCCGAAGTTATCCCTGCGGTCAATAAAAGATTGTCAGCCAAGTATAGAGTAGCGGCTGCTGACCCTGAATACCTATCAAAACACCCGACCCCAGAGAGCCTGGTGGTTCAAGAGGCAACTTCATCTAGCAGTAGGACCGCTTACCCTACTGTCCCACAGGATAGAGATGACAAGAGGTACGATTCTAAGGCGAAGAAAGTCTTCTCTGCCTGTATTATGGCGTTGAAGTCCATCAATGCCACCTGTACGCTCGCCAGGTTCAGTCACACACTATGGGAGTGTGCTTCATCAGCGGCTGACTGCATACCCGAAGGAGAGGAAAAGGAAGCCTTCCTTAACATTATTAAAGATGGCAAAGATGCCATGTGTGAATCACTTCAAACTGGCATCGATTCCGCTGACAGTATCAGCAGGGCCATGGCGGCAAGTACAACAATCCGCAGGCATGCGTGGTTGCGAAAGTCGGGCTTTGCTCCAGATGTACAGGCCAGGCTTTTGAATATGCCCTTTGACCGCTCTTCATTATTCGGGAAAAAGGCTGATGAGTCTGGAAAAGTTACAGACCTCTAAATCAGCAGCAAAATCTTTAGGAGCTGCTATCCGCCAAACTCCTTTTCGCCTCTCAGGAACCTCTGGGAGAGGAAAGTCCTTTCGCTATTATTCTGCATTCGGGAAAGGCAGAGGACAGCCGGCTCAAAGAGGCCAAAGGAGATCCACCCGAGGTGGACGGGTCAAAAGTACTAAGACCGCAGCAGCAGCAGGTGCCTCTTTACCCTCGGCATCTGCATCAGCCGCCCCCAAACCACTCTGAGGCCTTCCCACACAATACACCTGTAGGGGGCAGGTTAACTCACCATCTGACGGAATGGCAGGTTATAACGTCAGATGCTTGGGCATTGGAGACAGTTGCCCAGGGTTACTGCCTACCCTTTCTACACATTCCTCAGAGTCATCCCCCGGGGAACAGCTCTATAAAAGTTCCAGATCCGCTCCTCTTGCAGGAAATTATAGACCTGCTAGAGAAAGGTGCCATAGAACCGGTACCTGTAGCGGACAGGAACAAGGGCTGGTACTCCCCCCTACTTCCTCATATCAAAGAAGGACGGAGGACTGAGACCCATCCTGGACTTACGAGAATTGAACAAGTTCCTCAGGAAGGACAAGTTCAAGATGGTAACTCTCTCTCAGATCCTTCAGGCCCTCCAGCTCCAGGACTGGCTGGTATCTCTGGACCTTCAGGATACTTATTTCCATGTGCCAATCCATCTCAAACACAGGAAATACCTGAGGTTCGCAATTGGCGACTCTCATTATCAATTTTGAGTTCTGCCATTTGGGCTGACCTCCGCCCCGAGGGTCTTCACCAAGCTGATGTCGGTAGTGGCGGCGAGTCTAAGGAGGGAAGGGATCCACGTCTACCCTTACCTGGACGATTGGCTGATCAGGGCTGTATCTTCGGAACAGGCCCTGGCCCAGCTAGATTATGTCTGCCACTTCCTTCACAGACTGGGCTTCTCCCTCAACTTAAAGAAGTCAAAGATGATACCGTCACAGAGACTCCAGTTCATTGGAGCGGTCCTGGACACTTCCCTGGGAAAGGCCTTGCCACCAGAGGTGAGGGCTCAAGATATTCTACAGATGGTCACCAAGTTTCAAAATGCCCAACGTCTCCCAGCCTTCGACTTTTTGAGGTTGCTAGGCCTCACGGCATTCTGCATCTTCCTTATGCCAGAGGTTTGCCTGAGAATGAGATCTCTTCAGTGGGCACTGAGAAGTCAGTGGTTGCAATTCTCAGGGAGAATGACAGATCTCCTCCGGATTCCGGACAAGGTAGCCCGCGACCTTCAATGGTGGGCCTATCCAGGGATCATCTTGAAAGGAGAACTGTTTTGGCAGCCATGGCCGGAGATAACAATAGTCACAGACGCCTCACTCACGGGGTGGGGAGCCCATGCCAACGACTTGACCATCAGCGGTCGTTGGTCTCCATCGGAGTCCAGACTACACATCAACCTATTAGAGCTGAGAGCGATCAGACTAGCGCTGAAAGCTTTCCTGCCATCAGTACAGGGGAGAAATGTCCTGATAATGACGGACAACACAGTGGCCATGCACTACCTCAACAAAAGAGGAGGCGTAGGATCACTGCCACTGTGCAGAGAGGCGAAGGCGATGCAGCTCTGGTTTTGGGCAATCCAAGAAGGAATCTCTCTATCGGCAGTCCACCTAGCCGGAGAGAAGAACTTGACAGCGGACGCTCTGAGCAGGCAGAGCACAGTCTCCCACGAGTGGGAGCTAGCTCAGGAAGTCCTTCAAGAGATCTTCGCCCTTTGGGGAACCCCTCAGGTGGATCTGTTCGCCACAAGCACCAACAGGAAGTGCGATCTGTTCTGTTCAAGGGAATTTCCCCCGAGAGGAGCTCTAGGAGATGCGTTCGTAGTGGACTGGGAGTTTCCACTCTTTTACGCTTTCCCACCAGTCCCTGTTATTCCTCAAATGATCAGGAGGTTGAGAAGATTCTGGAAAACCATGATCCTAATTGCCCTGGATTGGGCCAGGAGAATGTGGTACCGGGACCTTCTAGATATGTCCATCTGTCCTCCAATCCGTCTTCCACTCAAAGAGAATCTTCTCTCGCAGAAGGGAGGTCAGGTTCTCCATCCAGACACCAGAACCCTCAACCTTCACTCTTGGCTTCTGAAAGGGTGAGGTACAACGATTGGGATCTCCCTGATGATGTCATGGAGGTGTTGCTTTCGGCCAGAAGACCAGCAACACAGTCTTTATACCGCTGCCGTTGGAACAAATTTTGCAGCTGGTGCAGGGAAGAGAATATCGACCCTTTTTCATGTGGTACACCAACGGTGTTATCGTTTCTACTCTACTTGGCAAACTCAGGCCTTCAAGTTGGCACTGTAAAAGGCTATCTCGCAGCGCTTTCTATCTTCAAGCGCACTGCGGAGGAACCATCGTATTTCAAACTTCCTCTAGTGGTACAATTTCTCAAGGGACTAACTAATGTTTACCCTCCAAAACCATTCCAGGTTCCCTTATGGGACTTAAATTTAGTCTTAAACTTCCTAATGGACACTCCATTCGAACCACTTCACTCTTGCGCGCTGAGATTTCTCACACTTAAAACTATCCTATTGGTAGCACTAACATCTGCTAGGAGGGTGAGCGAGCTACAAGCTCTCTCCTGTAAACCCCCACATGCAATCTTCCACAAGGACAAAGTTGTCCTACAGGTGAAGCCTAATTTCCTCCCAAAGGTGGTTTCTGAATTTCATATTACTCAGAAAATTACCTTACCTTCGTTCTACCCTCCTCCCCATCCGGGGAAAGAGGAGGAAAGGCTACATAGGCTGGACCCAAGGCGAGCTCTCAGCTTTTACATCAGCAGAATGGCTAGGATCAGGCAAGCAGACCAACTGTTTGGAGGATACTCAGGTCACAAGTTGGGACTACCCATAACAAAACAAACCATATCCAGGTGGATTATTTTGGCCATCCTGGAATGTTACAAACTGGCAGGGAAAGAGCCACCCCAAAATCTCAGGGCTCATTCAACCAGGGGTATCGCAGCCTCTTCGGCTCTCCAAAGAGGGGTACCGGTCCGAGACATATGTGCAGCTGCCACATGGTCGTCCGCATATACATTCACAAAATTTTACAATCTGGATTCCTCCACTGCTCAAGAGACCAGATTTGGCAAGGCCGTATTACATTCGGTCCATCCCTCAAGGGATACATAACATTCTCACTCCCACCTCCAATTACATGCCACTGCTATGGGAGTCTATCAAAGATAAGGAATACGTTGGAGGACACAATCCCTTCGAAGAACAAGTTACTTCTTACCTGGTAACGTTCTTTCGACAGGGTGTTCCTCTGACGTATTCCTTATCGCCCCTCCCAACCATCCCCGCAGTGATACTTCCCTTGTGGTTGCAGCTTACGCTCCTTCAAGGTCAATAACCAATTCAGGCATGACTTTTC
Organism: Ambystoma mexicanum; assembly: GCF_040938575.1. Classification (NCBI taxonomy): domain Eukaryota; kingdom Metazoa; phylum Chordata; class Amphibia; order Caudata; family Ambystomatidae; genus Ambystoma; species Ambystoma mexicanum. The sequence continues at coordinate 389,982,522 of NC_090922.1, forward strand.
TTATGCTACAAAACGGAACTGAGCAACGGACACAGCGCGTGGCTAATTATGGGCATGATGACGTCGGCACCTATACGGTCGGCGTCGAGGGACATCGACTCGGCGGACGTCGACGCGCAGCGCCCTCTACAGAAAAAATGTCCGAGGCCAGCAAGCTGGAAACGTATTATCAAAGATAAGGAATACGTCGGAGGAACATCCCATCGAAAGAACGTTACCAGGTAAGAAGTAACTTGATCTTTTGGGGTGTGTATATCTTTTCATTAAAGTGTTCTGTGATCCAGCTCAATGGGTGGAACTATTCAATGTTAATACATTTGTTGAAGATACCAATGATGAAATATTAGGATTGCAAGTAGGTAACTTTTCTTTCTTTTTGTTGCAGGGTTATCTCCCAGAAAGCATGTTTGACCGTATTCTGACCGGGCCTGTGGTGCGTGAGGAAGTGAGCAGGAGAGGAAGGCGCCCAAAAAGCGAAATTGCCAAAGCAACGACTGCAACAACAACTGCATCAGCAACCTCTGTGGCATTGAACCCTTTGTTAGCAAATGGTCTGCTTCCAAATGTGGACGTGTCTGCCCTTCAGGCGTTACAACAAAACTTGCAGAGCCTACAATCACTCCAACTGACAGCTGGTCTAATGGGAATGCCTGCTGGTCTGACAACTGCAGGTGGGGAAGCTAAAAGTATGGCTGCCATGTTCCCTATGCTGCTATCAGGAATTACAGGATTACCCAATTTGTTGGGATTGGGAAGCCTGATGGCCCAATCACCAGACAGCAATTCAGAGGAAAAAAAGGGAAACTGCGGCAATGATTTCAAGGATGTGGATGCAAAAATAGAAAGGACAGAAAACCTAAGCGTTGACGGCACCAGAGAAAACTGTGATTCAACGTCTCCATCCACATCCTGTACTGCTGCACTAAGTATATCCACTGCTGCAAACCCTCTAGCTCTTAACCCTTTACTGCTTTCTAACATACTTTATCCAGGGATGCTTCTCACTCCAGGCCTTAATCTCCGAATCCCAACTTTGACCCAGTCACATTTATTTGATGGACAGGACAATGGAAAAAGTGACACGGGCTCCACCAAGCCACTGGAAGAAAAGGGGGATGAATCTCTGGTTGCACATTCTGTGAAAGGGGGGACTGAGCAAAGCTCTTACAATGACAATAGCACAGATGAGGGTTCAGAGAAAGCAGATGCTACGTCTGGATCTGATAGCACGTCATCTTCATCATCGGAGGACTCTGACACTTCCGACGAAGACTAACCCTCAAGACATTGCACTTAAATTATAAATGAACTTATTTTGGAATTTCTCTTCAGTTTTTTCATTGTAAATAATCCCCAGATGTAGATTGCATTGATGATTTTACTGACAGACATTTCAGTATTTGTTTAGAAGCGCAAACTGCTTTCAGAGACGTTTTGCATGTAATATTTCTTCGAAATCCACGAGTTTCTGATCTTGTATTTAGTATCAACAATACACCATGGTGTAAAATTACGGCAGAAGGCAGTATAATTTTTTTGGGGCGGGGAGGGTTAATTTTATGAAAACAAAGTACAAATTTGCTCAATAGGAGCTGTATATAATAATATATTTGCAGTGAACACAGACGACTTTATGGATACTATTGTGATTTAATTTGAGATTATAGTTTTTCAGACTCTTTGACACTTATAATTTGCAGATCAAAACTCAGCAATAATTTGGGCAGCTAATGAATGTCATGAAAGCTGTAGAATTTCCACCACCATCAGTTTATTTGTTTTTACTAAATGTCCCATTGATGCACTGCTTACGTTCCAAATTCAAATGCAGGTACACAAAAGTAAAAAAGAAAGCAAATGTCGTCAGCCAATTAAACTTGGCTACATGTTACCTCAGCTGAGTTTGTTTAGAAAGTTTACATGCGTTCCTGTTCTTGCATTCTTTTTTATTTCTTTTTTTAAAACATTCTATATATAGTGTGCCAGACTGTAACATGTCCCAGCTTCAGCACAATACCAGCAATTTCTTTGCATCTAAAAAAGGAGGAAGCTCCAGTGTAGAACAAGAAGATCGCAGTAAAAAACAAAATTAAATACTCCCCTATGCACTTTAGTGGCAAGCAGTTCCTTGGGGAAAATGTCAACTAATGTGCAGTGCCCCTGCTACTCACAAGAGATAGGCTCACCCTAATGTGTAACTGATAAGAATCCTCAGCTTTGCATACAGTTCATCATGTAAGAAAGAGTGTGTTTTAGTTTGCTTGTCATAAAATCTCTTCTGAAGCTGATAGTTATTGGGAGGTAAATCCAGAATGGCTAGAAATCATTTTGGTTTTGCAGTCATGTACAGTGTCAGTTTGGCTAAATGACATGTAACTCCAAAGTCAATATTAGCTTGTCAATGCAGTTGTTAGAAAATGCTGAGTTGGCCATTGATGGAAGAAACACATATTTTGCACTTTTGGTAGTAAATATAAAGCAAGCAGTTGCCCATGTTACATGCAGTCTTCGGGTATATGTGTCTTTGAATCTAAATCCCTAGAACCCTTTGCTGTATACAATCGTTGTCTTATATCTGGTGTGTGTTAATATTCCTTCTTTTGCTGAAGCTGCTATTACTCTAGTATGGTTGAGACCCAGGTGTCCACTTGTATGCTTTGGAACAGGCTGTGACCTTGTTCTTAAAGCTCATTAGTGCTTCAAATGTGAGCAAAGGAAGAATCGATTAGAATTTAAATGAGAGTCCGGACATAGTCCGAAATGTAAAAGGGAGCAGGATATAAAGCATCAAAAATGGGTACAATTCAAATGAAACAAATGTATATTTTGATACAATTCTTTTGCCTGCTTTTACAGTGAATGAAATACTTGTTTTTTATTCCAAAACACTTTCCTATGAACCGTATTTCTTTATACAACATTATAACGTAACTCCTGGATTAGGAACAGCATAACATGTAATTGCATACAAGAATCCCAAGGATCATGTACATTACTTTAACTTAAAACTAGACTGTGTACAATGCCATTTTGGCCCTTTGTTTAGTGTTTCAGTAATGGTATTCATGTAGTCCTTCACAAAAAGGCGATGTTGACGCATCATGAAAGAATTTGTTGCACACACCATATCTGTCATTGTGTTAAATGGAACTTTTATTTAATCTTGCAGCGTCTCTAAAGCAGCCAAATTTTTTTTTAAATGCGTTCCAAAAAAAGATAGACTATTTTAACTGCAGTTCCCAGCATGCTGCACTAACAAAATTCCCAAAGTATTTGTTTTAAATAGAGTTTGTATCACATTTCCAATGGAGGAGAAAGTATTTTCCTAATTATGATCACCGACATTGGTTAACATCCAGCAATTCTATTTCTGCGTAATGCAGGTAATTATAGTAAAAGAAACGGATATAGCTGTAAATTGGTTTACATATTTTTTTATTTCTAATCAATATCATTTTTCAAGCCCTTTTATCAGATGAAATAAGAATATGCAAAGATTAAGAGTTAAAGTTAAGGGTCACAAGGAAAATAAATACAATTACATACATACTCAATTTGCTGTTCAAAGGATGTCCAAAGTGAAAAAAAGTATGTGTGTTGGTAGTTATAAAAAGAACTTTAGCTGTTATTCCCTTGTATTTATATCTTGTTTCAGGCTTCACAGTCCAAGTCTTAGTCCTTTTTTTGGGACATTTGCAATATTTGGCAGTTGTGTTCTGTGTAGTCTGAATTTGCTTTATGTAGTTGAACAAGCGTCTTAAAAAGTCATTTGTAATTTATTGAATTACTTTCTATGATGTTCTAAAGAGCAAATGGAAGTTTAATTATTTTTTATTAAACATATTCTTTGACAAATCATGATGTCGCCTCTGCACACAAAGCTCACGTTGACTGGATGAAGCATTACAGAAATTGGACAGTTCATATAACTCACATTAAAGATTTCTATTCTTTTTCAGCAGTGGGTCATTCATAGTTCAACAAGGCAAAGTCCCTCAACCTTGCATGTTTTATAACACTATTACTTTTTAAAGTAATAAAGTGATTTGATAAGCGTTGCCGAAGTACTCCTATAGCCCTTTTCTTTGATTTATGCTGGTGTCTAAAACATGAGCCCAACTCTGCTGCTTAAGATGAGAATGTCAACATTTCTTTGAGGAAGTACTTTTAAAAACATCTTTTGTGTTATTTAAGTGTTGTTTTTGGGAGTGAGAGTTTTTATAAATAGGAAGTGAATTCATAGATGTAGCAAACACCTTCTCTAAGATAATGCAAGTGGAAGTGACGGGCCGCTGCAAATAACATCTCTGACACTTTCTGCTGGTCCAAGGGTGTTTATTTGGGTGTACAACAAACAGACTGGTTGCTATATTGTCGAGGAGCTTCAGGGCCAACTGAGGGTCTCAGGGAATATTCAGCGCTAGTGCCGTCCCTCTCTCTTGCCATCGCCTGGCCTTTTCCCTCCTCCCTAGCCCAGGCATCCATAACACATGGTAGTAATACCACCAGGTGAACCCTACTGTCTGTTGTTCTTCCTAGCGCTAAAGGTGTTCTCCCGGAGACAATGGCTATCGCACTCCCTAGAGCCCTTCAAACTATACCTTGCCCACTCAGTTTTCTAGGGAAGTTGGGGATGGTGCCCCCCCTTCAACTCCCAGTTTCACTGACTCATTGTAAGGGAGGCTTGGTATTGCAAGTATGACACTGACACAAGAGGTATAAGTTTCAAAACATTTATTCAATTTTTGGGGGTTTGGAAAAACTCCTGCTTTGCCCTATAGCTATGATTGGAGTAACCTGCCCCATCTCTTAATACAAATCGTGAGTAAAGGAGAATATGTATGCAGAGGAAAATCAGTGTTATAACATAAAGGATCAAAGTGACTGAGTCGGTACTCCTCCCCACGTTGGATAGCATGTAGTAAGGCGGCCCCTGTAGACAGACTCTGGCTCAGGTTCTCAAAACAAAGGCATTTCAAAACATGGACCGAGGCCCACCTAGCCTTCCACATTAAAGTCACTTACTCCAACGTTCCAAAAGATCTTTCACTGTTCAACAAAAGGTTCCCACAGGTCTCCCTCCGTCGAGTTCGGACCTTTCAAGGTTTTAACAGTTCACATAGGTCTCCCAAAGCTGGGCTCCTCAATCACAGCACTTGCAGGGGTTCCCTTTCCCAAGCTTAATTCACATTCGTCAGAGGGTTCCCTTCCCCTAACTTATCACACTTCCTGTCTCCCTCAATTGGGCTCGGACCTTTTACAGATGTCGAAGACTTTCAATTATGCGAGGCTTTTACTATAGACCTCCACAGCACCATTTTGACTTTCTCTTCAGCTCAAACTCTCATGCTATTTGCCCAGTGTCTCTTGGTCTTGGTAGTTTCTCTTAACCATTCACCTTGTCACTTCCCCTTTTTGCCAGGGTTAATCTTGACCATTATGCATTTCAGAGTTTGTTCACCTTTCGGCTTTATAACAAAACATTTCACATTTCGCTGAGACGTTCAAGTGTTCTACTTCCTTTCGCCGGACCACTCTGCTACTCTGTACCACTGACTTCACAGTTAGCAGCCACTTAAAAGTTCATCACTGGTTAACTTTCTTTCGCGTCTCATCAGCATGTGCGCAACCTTCACTTGTGAGATACACTGTTGCAGCTTCAATCTTTCCTTGATGCAAACCAGCCTTTGATGTCTTTCACTAACTCACTGGTTGTGCGTGTTCCTTTATTGTCTCTGGGGCTTTGATTCACGAGTCAAGGTAAATACCACAGGCTTGGCCTCACCTCCCCCACTCTGTCGTTAACCCGGGAGAGTTGCTGGCGTACTTTAAGCACAATGTAGGTTTCTTCTTGTCTGCGATTTGACTTTCTCCACGTCTCCTTCATGGCTTCCCGGAGGCAACAACCTCCTACAGGGAACTTCAGGGTTTCTCTACTCTTTGCTCTAGTCCCTCCATCGGTCGTCCTTCTCCAGTAGGTTCGCCTTTGCCCCAGAAGATCAAATCCTTCTCGTGTTCCATCTTGCTTATAGTGTGTTTCTATGTTCCGCCTTTTATCCGTGTGCAGAGTGCTAATGAATATTAGATGTATGTGATTAAAGTCAAGTGCCTGTCTTTGCCTGACCCGATTAGTGGGACATGTCCAATGAGATATGTGAGGGTTAGCCTCTTTGCTCTGTTACCCTCTTCCTCTGCCCAGCGTTTGTGCAAAAGGGGGTGGGTTGGGACAGTGGAGAATCCTATAAAATAGGATCGGGCATGGGAAAGGGAAAGCGGGGAATACCGCGTTTCACCATCGGTTGTCTCACCCCCACTCCCTGAAGACCCCTCACACAGGTGATCCTCCCGCACTGGTCCAACCACAAGGTCTGGATACAAAGGCAATGGCTGTGCCCTGGCCACCTGAGAGAGAGATTCCCGGGGACTACTAGGTGAGACATCCTTTGCTTTCTCACATCACTCATGCAGTGTCACCTAACCCTCTACTATACTGGGTCCCAAGATGTTATTCTCCCCACCACAGTTCTATCCCATTCGCTCCTACACTCCGCCTTCATACCTCCACCCTTAGATGTTACCCTAGTCATCTCTCACTTTCTCCCTTCTTCCTAATCATCCACTCCCTACAACCAAAAGAAAAAGCAAACTATAGCCATAATGCAACTTTGAGCGATTCCTTATTTCACTGTGTTTTTTGGTGAAATTGTTTGCTTTGAAAGGCCGCACTCCTATCTCACTATACCGAGGCTGTCCAGTATGTGGAAATTCTGAAAATGATTTTGATTGAATCTTTGTTTGGGTTTTTGTTGGGGGTTGAGTGATTGTTTAGATGTTTGTAGCACAAATCATTAATGATGGACATTTTCAATACTTTGTTTCTTGGCACAGTTCATTCATGTTGTCTTTAACACATGCGCTCTGATGCTCATAAATTTGGTTTGGGCTACCCTGCCCGGATGTTCTATAGTAACTCCTTTGCAGGCTCTTGTAAAAGTAATATTGTTATTGGTCATCAAAACAAATCAGTCTTATGCGCTTAGGTTCAGCGTTGTTTGCCTCTATTGTTTTGTCATAGAGGTGTGTTCTCCAATGCTTATATATTGAGAGTAAACAAAATGGTTTTTTCACCTCTATGTACCATAGAGGGTGTTTGTAAACATAAGAACATTGTCCTCGACACGTATTTCCCTGCTGAGTGCGACAGCGGTTCTTCAGGAAGATATTGTCACAGTTCTGACATTAGATATGTAACACAATGTATGGCTTCTTTAGAATCAACTCATAATTTAATAATGAGAAAATGCATAATAAATGCATATTTAAGGTTACTCTAAAGTCCAATGGAAGCCAATAGAATATAACATTACTTACATAACTTTGTTGAAAGGATCTGTACTAGTCGTTGTTTGGGATGAGGATAGTTTGTGCCATTGGGTAAATAATACTCTCAAATGGAAATTGAATACCTACAAAATAACGGTGTATTGTAATGATAGCATATTGTGGTTGTATACAATTTAGCTAAGTTTGCTGACATTTACCTGAGAAGGTATTGAAACTATGTTTTTTTTTTTATTGAGTTTAGTTGAATTTAATCAACTTTTTTCAATTTATAACAACAATTTATCAAACGTTTACATATAAAACGTAACTATGTTAAAATACTTAACTGTGAGTAATGGGGTTTTCCTTCACTCTCACTACGGCGTTTGCTGCATGATAACCGTGCAAATTCAAGATGGCTGCCGTATTTAAAGTTGCGCAGTGACGTCCTCGGGCAACTGCTATTTTCGATCGGGAAGCTCAAATGTTTATTAGAATCTCTGACATAGTTACGGGCTAAGTTTACATTGGCTAAATAGGTATCTTGAAGAATCGAACTAGAGCATGTTGATTATTGTTTTTGATTATGTGTGGTGAGCTTACTATTTGATAGTCTTCCTTAATATTAGTTATATTCCTGGCTTAATTGTTTCCCATCTATGGACTACTGAATAGGAATTTGATAGGAGTTTGAGTAGAGGCGGAGCCTTTTGAGACTTGTTCTTAGGAATGCAAATGCTGCATGTTTACAAGTATGTATAGACACAAAATATGATAGAACTTGAAGGCACCTTGCTGGCAAAATTGTGTAGCATGTTAACAATGGAAAATATACATCGGATGGTGAACATTTTGCATTGCTAAACTATGACCAAATGCCAATCGCTTAAATTGCATTTAATTCTGATGTAAATGTTAAAGGACATTGGTCATTTTCGTGTCTTCATTGAGACCAGTGTGGCAACAGTCCATTAAACAGATCCATTATTTTTTCCATGTTCCCTCCTCGTGATGGTGGGGTGATTTTTTTCAATCACATAAAATTTGATGATATCCTTTGACTCTCCATGATGATGATGTTGTGCATAGAAGCCTCATGGGAATTTAATGTCTTATTTTTTCATACTGCGTAAATGTTCTTGAATCCTGTGTTTTAAAGGTCTTGTCGTGCTTCCCACATACATTTTCTGACATATGCATTGTATGGCATAAACAACATTCTTAGAGTTACAGTTGATGAATTCTGTTATTTTTGATGTTACATTTGGTAATAGTATTTCCTTTTTTCCATTGATGGAATGGGGACATGCTATGCGTTTTACACATTTGTAATTGCCCTTGAGTTTTTGTTGGTTCCATAGTTGTGATAGGCCTTTTCCTTTATTTTTTCTTGTGAAGTGTGATGGCTTAAATAGGTTGTTGAGATTATTGTCTTTGCGAAAGGTGAGACAAGCTTTGTCATCCAAATATTGCGAGCGAGATGTTATTATCTGATTTGAGGATATGCCCATTTTTTGTCAACAGAGTTCATAGATGAGCTCTGAATTGGCTTGTTAGTGAGGAGTACCGCTCTTGTTCTTGATTTGGTTTTATGATACATTTTCTGTAGATGTGAATTGGAGTAGCCTCTTGCAAGACATTTTTTAATAGTTTTGTGCATGTTTTTCAAATTCTTCTTCTTCCGTACAGTTTCTCGTAATGCGTAAGAGTTCTCCAAATGGAATATTCTGGATTATGTGCACGGGGTGGTTGCTAGTTGCACGGAGTATTGAATTGACTGCCGTGGATTTTACAAAAAGTGTGGTATGAATACGATCACTTTTTTTTAAAATTTAAATTTGATTGATTTTTAAACAACAATATTGGACATACAGGTGGATGCATGTTATATTCACATGAGTACGGTAAGAAACAATTCTGTTCCACCTGAGGAGCATTTTAACATTGTATACTCGCCCCCACTCCCTCCTATTGGCGGGACGTTTTAAACCCTTGCCCCCCTCCCTTCCACCCCTAGGCAGTGTTGATAAAACTTCCAGGTCTTGGTATTTGATATAGCAGTTAGTAACGGGCGACATGACATTCAGTGCTGGTAGTCTTCTTGGGCTAAGAATGTTTAAGTTTAGGTTTCAGTTTGTGACAGGCATGTTGAACTGGCGGCGCCTCCTGTGACGCTCTATCTGTGCAGGGGCTGATTACAACATAGCTTCCTGGCTGTGTCGGGGCGTTTTCCTCTGGGTCGGCAATATAGTGGGCGGTAAAGTCAGGCCAGGTCTCTTCGTGTCGTGCAGCCTTATTGTGCAGGGCTGGCGTGATTTTTTCCATGGTGTAAATATTTGTTGCAATCTATATCCCCTCTTTTTTAACTGGAGGGCGTGGAGATTTCCATTTGATGACCAGCCCCGCTCTAGCCGCTAGCGGTAGGGGGATACCAGTCCTTTAACTCTAATCAGTTTGTCTTCTTCAAGACCAAAAAGGATCAGAAGGGGGGACGGTTCTCTTTCTATACCATCTAACTGCTTGATCCATCCTAGGACTTCTTGCCAGTAAATGCGAACTTTGGGGCAGTCCCACCACATGTGCCAATAATCGGCATCCATGCCGCATTCCCGCCAACAGCCTGGGCTGGAGGTCTGAAACATTTTGGAGAGCCTGCATGGGTCATACTGCCACCTATGGAGTAGCTTTGTTGCATGCAGCTTATACTGGGCTGCAATTGATATTTTGGACGGTGTTTCACAGATTCTGTCCCAAGCCTGTTGATCGAATTCCCTGCCAAAATCCTTTTCCCATCTCACTTTCAGGCGGATGTTTGAAGTTTGTTCCTTACAGATCAGAGCCCGGTACATGCGTGCTATTAGGCCTTAATTTGAGGTGGTCGTATCCAAGATTGTCTCGAAAGGCGCGAGTTCTCTTTGCGTTTTGGTTTTCCATTCTTTCTTGGATAATACACCTTTCAATCGCAGGTACAAGAAGATGGCAATCTGGTGTAGTTGAAGGGCTTCTTCTAGTTCCATAACGGAGATGAATTTACCGTTTCTCCACAGCTGGCCGACCCTTTCAAGACCGGCATCAAACCAAGCCTGGTATCTGGCATGTTCGGGGATTTCCTCTCTGATCCCGGGGGACCAGAGGTGGCTCAGAGGAGAGGGCCATGTTGTAACTCCGGACATTCTCTTCCCTTCCCTCCAAATGTTCCACAGCGTCCCGAGTATTGGGTGGTTGCGTAATCTCTTTATCAGTTTCGATCTGGGGACCCATAGCCACTCTGCAAGAGTTGCGGGGGTCAAGTTATCATTGTCCAACTGAACCCATTGCAGGTCCCTTCTGTCACGCAGGTGCGGGATCAGGATTCTTAGTTGTGTCGCCTGATAATATCGTTCTATGTCCGGGAGGCCCACTCCCCCCTGTTCCTTCGGTAGTATCAGGGTTTCATAGGGTATCCTGTTTTTTTTTTCCCATTCCATAAGAAGTCTTATATGACCTTTTTAACTTGTTTGAAAAATTGTTCCGGGATTGTGATGGGCAGGACCTGGAAGGGATATAGGAAGCGTGGGAGGCTCACCATCTTGATAGCATTTAGAAGTCCCATCCATGAGATTGTGAGTGATTTCCATTTTGTGAGATCCGCTTTAAGGGCCTCGAGGAGCTGGGGGAAGTTAGCTTCATATAGGTTTTCGAGTTCTCTTGTCGGGTTAATCCCTAAGTATCTCAATGTTGGGCCTCCGATGACCAATCCTAGGCGCTCAAGGTCTAATTGATGGTCTGGGGAGGGTTCATGGAGCGGAAAGAGGATGGATTTGGTTTTGTTTATTTTGAAACCTGAGAGTGTGCCGTATTCTTCCATCCGACAGATCGCTCGGGGGATTGATGACATTTGGTTTAATAGGTGGAGCAGGATGTCGTCTGCGTATACAAGGCCAGCTTATATTCTCTGACGTTTACTCGCATTCCCTCTATGCCGGCATCTGCACGGAGTGCCTGGGCAAGCGGCTCCAGGGATAGGGCAAAGAGAATTGCCGAGAGGTGGCACCCTCGTCTCGTTCCTCTACTGAGGGAAAACCAGCGAGAATATTGGGAGTTCACCACTACTGAAGCACGCGGAGCTGTGTAAACGGCTTTGATCCCTCATCGGATGGTAGGGCCGAGGCCAATTTTCTTAAGTGTGGCCTTGAGGAAGTGCCATTCGACCCTGTCGAATGCTTTTTCGGCGTCGATCGAAAATAATGCAGGCGTATTCGACATCTTTTTGGCCTCGTGTATGAGGTGGAAGGTCTTCCGAGTAGAATCAGCACCATGCCTTCCAAGGATGAAACCTACTTGGTCGTTACGAATTATAGCTGGCATGTGTGACTCAAGCCGTGCGGTGAGGACTCTCATGTATATCTTGGCGTCGATGTTTAGGAGGGAAATTGGGCGGTAGGAAGCGCACAGTCCTGGGTCCTTACCTTCTTTGGGTATGACGGTTATTAGTGCTTCCGAGAAGGATTCGGGCGCCACGCCTGATCTGAGGATGTTATTAAAGAGCTCTATCATAAATGGGAGGAGGGTGTCCTTGAAGGTCTTAAAGAATCCTGCTGTGTAGCCATCGTTTCCGGGGGCTTTCCCCGTCGGGAGTCTTTTGATAGCTTCTTCAATCTCCTCTCCGGTGATAGGGGTGTCTATGACTTGTGCTACATCTAGGGGTAGGGTCGGGAGTGACACTTTGTCCATGTATTCGGTGATCGCCTCTGGATGTGGGGCGGCATCTGAGGTATATAGCTTCTCGTAAAAATCAGCAAAGACTTCAGTAATATTGGGAGAATGGTGTTCGTGAGGAGTTTCTTCAGTGCGTATCGTTGGAACCCATCACTCTTTGCGTTGCCCTCGGAGTCCTGCGGAAGGTAGGGCACTTGCCTTATCTCCGTGTTCATATTGTTTTTGCTTGAGACATTGGAGTTTGCGCACAACGCTGTCCCTTTCTAGCTGCCGCAATTCCTCCCTCTTGTTGTTGGCTTTGTCAATTTTTTGTAGTCTAGCGGGGCCTGAGGATTGGGCGATGAGGTCAAGTTGGGAGATTTCCTTTCGAAGCTTGTTTTCTATGAGTTGACATACCCTTTTCTTGGCGGCACCCTCTTTGATGAGCCGGCCTCTCCAGGTGGCTTTACCCACCTCCCACGCTATGTTTATGGGAGTTTCACCTGTATTATTTTGTTCAAAGTATTGAGTGATGTTCTGCTCAAGTTGCTCCCGAACTACCGGGTCTTTAAAGAGAGATTTGTTGCATCGCCATTTAGAGCTCTGCTGGGGGAGAGCCATCCGGTCGACAGTGACTAAGACCATGTCATGGTCCGACCATGTTACGGGAGATATGCTGGATTCGACCAATGCTTCGATAAATTCAGGAGTGAGATATATGTAGTCAATCCTGGTGAACGTTGCATGTGGTGTAGAATAGAAGGTGAAGCCTGTTACATTCAGGTTCGTGTGTCTCCAAGCGTCCTTGAGGTTGTAGGCATCCATCATGTCCGGGACTTGTGCGCGACTGGGGCCAGATGGTGGGGCTGCGCCTGGGTTGCCTGTCTGTCTATCAAGGTCTGGGTCCATCCACGAGTTCAGATCACCTCCTAGGATCACCTCTCCTTCCATATCGGTCATAACTTTGGGGACTGTTTGTTGTAGGAACCTGGACTATCCAGTGTTGGGTGCATATATAGAAGCGAGTGTGATGATGGTTCCTTGAATTTTGCCTACCAGAACCAACGCTCTTCCACTTACGTCGGCGCAGGTTTTTAAGTGTTCCAACCGGATGGCTTTGTTGATTAAGATGCCTACTCCAGCTTTCTTGAGAGGGCCTGAGCCCCAGTATTCGGAGCCTGCTTTAGTGTATAGAATTTTCCTCTCGTCTCCTTTGGCGTATCGAGTTTCTTGTAGGAATAGTATGTCCAGCTTCGCCCTCTTAAACTCTCTGTATACTAGTGATCTTTTGGTGGGGGAATTTAGCCCCTTGACGTTTAGTGTACCAATCTTGAGTGTGCCATGCCTGTCACTTGGGTTATCTTGTCTGTGGGTCATTGGTGTGCCCTTTGAGTTCGGTGATTTCATTGTGTCGCCCGTCGCAAGAAGTCGCTGTAGTAGAAGTGACCTGATAAGTGCCTCCAATTAACGGAGGCTGTAACATGTTTTGCCTTCCTCCCCTTTCCCTCCCTTCCAAGGTATTAAACATAATACCCGTTGCCCTCAGACTCGTCTCTTCGTTCTTCGCTTTTTCTATGAGGGCCTGCATCGTGGATCGATGGCGTCCGAGTTAGACTAGTTGTATTCAGCCGGTCTACTGTCGGACCACAGATGGGGGTCGTAACCGCACAACCCGTACTACAATTATTATCACTATAACATTCTGACCACCCTCCCCCCCTTTCGTTCAAACATTGTTAATAACAACAATATGGAAAACAACAACTTTGACCATTAAATAGCATATGTGAAGATACATGCGGTTTCTGGGTTCATCGGCCATGGCCGCTCGTCCCCGCAGCCCAGGCAGCGGCACGTCCCGAATCTGGTTCAGCGGCGAAGGTGTGCCGAGTTCCGGGGTGAAAATATGTTCTCATGGAGTGATTACGAGGTGGACTTCGCCAGGCTATGGGATTTGAATGAGCCATGTCATTTGTTACTGTCTGGCGTGTCATTGGGTCGTCTGTACTTTCTGGATCCCTTGACTCTTTTTCTCCTCGGGCCCTGGAGCTCCCCTCCCGGTCTGATCTGCGCAGGGCCCTCTTGTGTTCCGCCTCTTGGTTCTGTCCCAAGGAGGTCTGCAGTGCATTCTCGAATCTCGTCTTCGGAACGAAGCTTGATCTTTCTGCTTCCATGTTCGAATGAGAGGGAGAAAGGATATCCCCACCTATATCTTGTAACTTGGTCCTTAAGCCATTTTGTTAGGCGGCTGCAGAGGCGTCTCAGGGCCAAGGTGAGCGAGGACAGGTCCTGGTAGATGGTGATCTGGGTCCCCCGATAGTAAGGGAGCCCTCGGCTCTGGCTTTCGCTAGTATCCATGTTCTGTCCTGGTATCGGTGGAATCTGGCAAGGACGGATCTCTGAGTCCCCTGGTGGGCCGCCGGCTCTATGTATCCTCTCGGTTTTGGGTTTGTCAATGTCCTCGTCCGCTGTTAGGGTTTTGATGATGTCGTGCATTGTTTGTTTGAGGTTCTCTTCTGTTTCCCCCTCCCACTCCCGAATCCCGAAAAATCGTAGGTTATTCCTTCTTTCTCTGTTTTCTAAATCGTCTATCTTGGGACGGATTTCATCTTCCTTCTTCTCTATGGTGCGCATCCTGAGGTCTAGTTGGGCTTCCAGAGTGTCTATTGAGGCTTGATTGTTCTCGACGCCTTCCAGCCTTTCCTCAATGTTGTCAACTCTCTGGGTCATTTTATCAATTTTGCCGCCAAGATCAGCTCCCATGTTACGGATTTCACTTAAGAGGGCAGCAATGTCTCCCTTGGTGGCTGCGGCTCTCGTCTCTGAGGCATCAAGTGACATTATGGATCTTGACTTTGGTTCCGGGCGTGGGGGGGTGTGTGCGTATTTGGCCAGTTTGCTCTTAGTGTTCATCTGATGCTGGTGTACGAGGAGGCGCACGCCCCAGGAATGGGGGCCCTACCCTCTGCACTGACGTGTTATACTCATCCAGTGATCTGTACTGGGACGTTGCGCCGGGCGTACTGTGGATCGGGGATCCTTAGTTGGGAAGAGGCACATGCCCTGAGTCCAGGGGCCCAACCCTCCGTTCCAGTTGGCTTCTATTCGTTGGCTTGATGCGGTGTCAAGGGTGCCCCAGTGTCGGCGTGGGCCCGTGTGTGGGCACTGGTGGAGTTGCTTGGGAGAGAACCCTTAATCGTTGACTATTCCGTTTTCCTTCGTCGTTGGCCTGCCCATCTGCGTCTTAACAGGGCAAGCGGATGACGGTTGTGCAGAGGAGGGCACACGCCCCAAAGGTGGGGGCCCAACCCTCTGCGTTGCTTGGGGTGCAGGCACCAGCTCCTTGCCTTATATGCTGAGGACCTGGCAATAAGCTTAGCAAGGAAGTTGATTCAGCAGGGGACGACTAGTGGGACAGCGTCGCCAAGTTGGGCGTTGTTCCCTTATGGAGAAAGGGGGCGCACAGTCCCAAGTGTGTTGTAGGGTGTTTATGACTGGGGGCGAGCTGAGGGTACCTGGGATTGTGCATGGTATCAATTGGCGCTTTGATTGGAGTGGTTCCAGGTGCAGGGGATGTGGGGAAACCCCCCCTTTATGCCCCCAGTGAAGGCACTCTTTGGATCCTCGGGGCCTGCTAGGGCTAGGGCCGGGGTGTATGTAGGAGCAACTCTTTCTGAGCACTTTTTCAAGGCTCTTACTTTCCAATGAGGCTCGATTCTGTGGTGAGTAATGCCGCTTTTATTTATCCGGAGCAGTCCTCCGGTGGGGTGGGGGGTGGGGTGAGCGCTCCACCACTGCGATCAGCGCGCCCCCGCCCAACTTCAGATCCCAGGGGGGGAATAGGGTCTCGGATTACACTGGGCTTATATGCGTCCTCCACAGGGGGAGGAGGGGCCACCTACCCGCTCCATAGCTCGTCTTCACGGGTTGAGCCATCCGGGGTCGGCGCTGCTCCAGCAGCCGTGCCGAGAGTGTGGAAACGTTACGCCGATGCCCAGGAGACCCACAGGGGCTGCGGGACAGGCAACAGGGCAACGGCTGTCTAGTGGAGCCCCAGCGCGGTCTTCGTTCCCCGTGGGGGGGTGGTGGGAGGAGCTGGATGCCGCGGATGTCAGGCGGCCTCGGCCCGCGCCTGAAACACTGTGTTTGCAGTTGGGAGGGGGAGGCGCCGAACAAGTGTCTTTTCTTCGTTATTTCTTGAGCGTTGTCTTCCGTGATTTCGCTCAGTGGGTAGGGGACAGTTTTGTATTGCACGGACAGCCGTTGTCGTGGACCAGTGGGGGGCCTAAGTGGGGGCTCAAATCACTTTTAGGGCCCGTGGGTCCGGGGCTCACATGGAGGTATCCGTCATCCGTGCGCCCCCTGGTGGCCGATGAATACGATCATTTTTAATGCATAGATTGAGGTCCAGAAAATTGATGGATGATGCGCTCTCTGTGAGGGTGAATTTGAGGCTGTATTCATTCTGATTCAAATAGTTGTAATAATCTTCAAGTTCTTTTTTGTCACCTCTCCAGATAATAAGCACATTGTCGATGTAACGACCCCAATATATGACTCTATTTTCAGTGGTGAAAGCTTTGTGCTGCCAGCCATGCTCTAACTCGAAATGTCCCATATACAGATTGGCATACGATGGAGCGTATTTGGCACCCATTGCCGTGCCCTGATTTGGCCTGTAGAGTTGTTTATCAAAGGTGAAAATGTTGTTGTGAAGTGTAACATTTCAAGTAGCATGTCGTTCTGTTGTAAAAATGAAACTGACCTGGTTTTTAAGAAAAGTAATGAGTTGTTTCAAGTCCTTTGTTTTGTAATATACTTGTGTAAAGAGATGATACATCTAATGTTGCTAGTCTAAAGTCTTCTTCCCAGGTAACCGATTCCAACTGCTGGATGACATGTTTTGTGTCTTTGATATATGATGCTAGTCCTGTGACTAGTGGTTGTAAATGTGTATCAATATCTTGAGATATAGGTTCCGTTAGTGAGCCAATACTGTTAATTTTGGGTCTACATGATGGAAATTTGACAAACGGTTTGTGAATTTTTGGTATAAAGTAAATGGTGTCCAGACTTGGATGTGGATTGTAAAGATATTCAAATTCATCTTCGGTCAGAAGTCCTTTTTCCAACCAATATGTTGTCATGAGCCTCCAATTTACCACCAATTTTTTGAGTGGGTTGACTTGCAATGTTTCATAACATTCAATTTGCTGTACCTCCAATTACCACTCCACTGTTATTTTCTCCTCCCTCCTACTACTCTGTCTCCATGCCACTATTACCTCTCCAGTACCATCACCTCTCTGCCCTTACCACTACTCCTACTGTACTACTGCTTCTTACTACTACTGCCTCTCTATAACCACTACCACCTCTCACTATTGCTACTCCCCTTCTACTGCCACTACCACTTCTCTACTGCTAAGGCATCTCCTCTCTATATAATCTTGCTACCAACCTCTATTACTACCACTGACTACCTATCATCCCACCACTAATTCGCTACTCCCCCTACTACTACCATTTCTTCTAGTCACAACAACTATTAACTTACTCCTACTCTACTCCTACTATACTCAGTCCTCACTCTCATGCACAAACACACCACGGACCCCTTTCTCCAGTAAATGTCATACTTTGAATGGATTGTGTCCTCCCATTCATTCCTCATCTTTGATATCTTCCATTCAGGGTCAGCTGCTTTGGACATTTCTTCTCAGCAGAGGGCATTGTGTGCTGTCAACTCGATGCCCCTTGACGGCCTCCATCTGCTCTCGAGCATGATATCTCTGATTGTATATATAGCGCTCACTACGCCTGTTACTTCAGTTCCATTTTTCCGCTGCAAGGTGCGCTTTGGATCGGTACATTGACGTTGTGTCAACTGTTGTTTTTTTTAAATGTCGACTCCGAAGACCGGCTTTAAGAGGTGTGCGGATTGTGGGCCCAAAATGTCCATCACAGACCCATACTGCATTTGCCTCTGGTGCCTGGGAATCGAGCAGAAGTTGGAAGACTGCGGTTCCTGTCAGTTCATTATAGGAAAGGCACTGAAAGAGCAGAAGGGGAAAATCCCTGTGGGTAGGCACTTAACCAAATCACCATCAACAACTTCTTCGAAGAGGAGATCTTCTGATGAAAGGAGCTCAAGGAACGGTTTGCTACTGCGTAAGTGCTCCCAGAAGCGCTTGTGGTCTAGAAGTGGATTGTACTACTCGTCATCCTTGGCTTCTCGAAGGAAAGCCAAGAAGAGGCGTTATATGTCCAGCTCTTCATCTTCCTACTCTTCTCCTGAACGCAAAGTCACTTGCCCAGATAAATCGCCATTTAAGGCTGAGTGGGAGGATTTTTGCCTCCACATGTTAAAAATATTCGAGAAAGCGGCTTCTCCCGCCCCTTCCAAAGAGTGGAAGAAGGCCCATGACCCCATTGCGCCTCGAAATGCAGAGGTGTCTGTCAAGGTGTCAGCTTGAGACCGGGCTCAAAGGCTTCGACCCCTCTGGATATGCCTCATTCTTCTGTTACTCTATCGAGTCTCGGGTCGGGTTCTTCAATGTCAAACCCTTCTGCGTCGCAGCCGTCGACGGAGCCTGTGATGGTTTTTAAGACTGTTTCGAAGAAAGACATCTTAAGTTGATGTCTTCCATTTTTGAGGAGATTGATCCTTCTGATCAAGGCACTCCTTTTTGGCTTGAATTTGGGACACCAAATGTTCCTGGGGCTTTGATTTCAGAAGGGTCTAGGATGGAACACTTGATAGACTCTCCTGAGCTGGAGTTTGCCTCATCAGAACCTTCTGCTCATACAGAGGCGTCTTACAAGGCACTTATGAGTAGGGTTACAGATTATCTGGGATGGGGAAGGCCTGCCACACTCAGCAGGATGACTTTACCGATATTTTGAATAATGGTCCTCAAAAAGATCGTATCTTGCCCTCCCATAATGCTCTATAGAGTAGAGCAATTGCCAATTGGGAAGCCCCAAATACCCATCCTGCAGTGAGTAAAGATCCCACCAGAAAGTATAAGCCTTCAAGCGTGGATCCAGACTTCTTGTCCAGACAGCTGTCTCCCGAAGGTTTGGTGGTGCAGCAGCCACCTCATCATCCAAGGCAGCTGCCTATACGACTATTCCCATTGGCAGGGATGATAAAAGTTTTGATACTTTGGCCAAAAGAGTTTTCTGTGCAAATAGCAGGACTTTAAAATCCATTAATGTTACTTGTGGATTGGCTAAATGTTCATTCACGCAATGGGATGTCATAGCTATGGCTGCGGACCACTTCCCTGAAGGGGAGCAAAGGGATGGATACTTGGACATCATTAAGCATGGGAAGAAAGCCATGTGCCAGTCATTGCATACGGGGCTTGATTCTGCTGACAGCCAGGACTATTTCGCACAGGTTCACATGGCTACGTAATTCTGGCTTTGCGCCTGATTTTCAAGCAAGATTGTTAAGCATGCCTTTCAATGGTTCCCATCTATTCGGTAGTAAAGCTGATGAAAGCTTGGAAAAATTCCAATCATCAAAGGTGGCTGCAAAGTCGCTTGACGCAGCAATTCGACAGCTACATCAGGCCCATCCGGCTCCTCAATGTTGGAAGGACAAGGTGCCAGGCCAACCAACGGGGGGCAATCAGATTAGCATTGATGGCTTTTCTGCCCTCTGTACAGGGGAAGAATGCCCTGATAATGACAGACAACACAGTGGCCATGCACTACCTCAACAGGAGAGGAGGTGTAGGGTCACTACCACTGTGCAGAGAGGCAATGCAGCTCTGGTTTTGGGCACTGCAGGAAGTAATCTCTCTTGTGGCCGTTCACCTAGCCAGAGAGGAGAACACTGCAGCAGACACTCTGAGCAGGCAGCGCACAGTTTCTCACATGTGGGAGCTAGCTCGGGAAGTCCTTGAAAAGTTCTTGGCCCTTTGGGGAATCCCTCGAGTGGGCCTGTTCGCTTTCAGTGTCAACAGGAAGTGTGACCTGTTCTGCTCCAGGAAATTTCATCAGAGAGAAGCTCTGGGAGACACGTTTGTAGTGGACTGGAACTTTCCACTCCTATATGCGTTTCCTACAGTGCCCGTCATTCCTCACATCATCAGGCTGTTGAGGAAGTTCAGGAAATCCATGATTATGATTGCTCCGGATTGGGCCAGGAGGTCGTGGTACCCGGACCTTCTGGAGATGCCCATCTGCCCTCCAATTCGTCTTCAACCAAAGAGAGGACCTGCTCTCGCAAGAGTTGGAATACATTTTGCAGCTGGTGTAGAGCCAAGAATGTGGATTCTTTTGTTTGCAACACACCATGGTGTTGTCCTTTTTGCTTCATTTGGCCCATCAGGGACTTCAGTTTGCCACTGTAAAAGGTTATTGGCAGCAATATCTATTTTTAAGCATTCGCCAGAGCTGGGATCCTATTTTAAGATCTCTATTGTAGTCCAATTTTTGAAGGGGCTTACTAATATGTTCCCTACAGTCCCTTTCATTATACTGGGTTGGGACTTAAACCTTGCGGTGAAATTGCTCATGTGGGCTCCTTTTGACCCTCTTCATTCATGCCCTCTAAGGATGTTAACCATCAAAACTGTTTTCTTAATGACCATTACATTAGCACGTAGAGTCAGTGAATTGCAGGCTCTTTTGTGTAACCTCCTTTTACCACTTTTTACAAAGAGAAGGTTGTTTTGCGAGTCTGCCCTGCCTTTCTACTTAAGGTAGTTTCAGAATGTCATCAAGCTCAAAACATGGTTCTTACTACCTTTTATCCACCACTGCATCCCTCAAAGGAGGAGGAGAGAATGCATCGTCTTAGACCTAAGAGGGCCTTGAGTTTTTACATCTCTAGTTTGCCGTACCTTAAGCAAGACAACCAACTTTTTTGGGTTACACGGGTCATAAGCAAGGACTGGCTATGACCAAGCAAACCTTGTCCCGCTGGGTTATACTTTTCATATCAGAATGCTACAGTTTAGCGGGTAAAGACGTTCATGTTGGCTTATGGACGCATTCAACTAAGGGTGTGGCCACTTCATCGGCTTTACAAACGGGAGTGCCAGTGCAGGACATGTGTGCTGCTGCTACTTGGTCCTCTCTGCATACATTTACAAAATATTATTGCCTGGACTTGTGTCTGGACCGAAGGCAAAATCTGGGAAAGCTGTTTTACACAGAGTGGATGATTAATAAGTTCTTGTTCTCACCGCCTACATCATACTGCTTTGGAAGTGTATCAGAGATGAGGAATACGTGGGAGGACACAATCCATTCAGAGAACAAATTACCCCTGGTAATGTTCTTTCTATTGGATGTACCTCCCACATATTCCACATCGCCCCTCCCATCCTGACCATCAAAAGAATTTCCATGTATCACACATACCTCTCTTTTACCATCTGGTCATTTTGACCTTGGGCATGTCTGTGCATTTGAAGAGAGGCAAAACTAGAATTGAAGTAACTGGCGCAGTGCATGCTATATATACAGTCTGTGACATAATGCTCAAGAGCGGACGGAAGCCGTCCAAGGGACATCGAGTCGACGACGCACAGTGCTTACTGTTGAGAAAAAAGTTGAATAAAAAATATCAAAGATGAGGAATACGTGGGAGAACCATCCTATCGAAAGACCATTACCAGGAGTAGGTAATTTTGTCCTTCTTCCACGCTGTTCTTCACTGGTCTCTCTGATGTCCTCCTGTCCTCGCCAACTACAAACCACACTGAGTACTCCCCAAGCTCACCTTTAAAAAGCCCATCCTCTCCCCAGATTGGCCAACTTATCCTGACCAATCAACTTATCTGGCATAGAGGAATGTGACAGGGGAAGGGCTATTGGAAGGCTCAGAAGGGCTTGTAAGCCCCATCCCGTTCTCCACATACGCCTACCACATTTTTAGTGTGGATAATTTGGTGGTATGTGGGGAACTTCTGTTCCCTCCCATTCAGGCCTTCTTGTAAATGATTCCCTGGTGGACTAGAGGGACTTTCTTTAATACAGTCTTTGTGGAGGCCTTATTTATTAATAAAACTCTTATGTTGTAGTGGGTTGTATTTCTTCTGGTTGCGGGCTCCAGCAGATGCTCTTCGCAGGAACCACGCTTCACTCTGAGCTGCTGCATTGGTTTCCTCGCCATGCTGCAGCAGTCTTCCTGGTGCTGGTTCATCCCCTCCTGTAAAGTGTCCCCGTGCCCTGTGGGCAGTACAGGGTCAGCTTGTGCAGGCCGGCCTGTTTGGCATCCCGATGTAGAGCCAGGCCCGCCAGTGCCGCCATCAGATTGAGTACGGAGGGCTGCGAGGGGTCCTGCCTACCCTCACTTCAGCACACTGGGGTGTTAGGGTCTGGCCTCCTCCCTCCCTGACATAGCCACTTTAGCTAAAGTGTCACATGAATGACCATCACAATCGCTGTATGTACCATTGGTGCCTCAAATTTTGGCTACATTTGAATCATAAGAGGTTTGTATATCTAACACTCTAAATAGAAGATGATAGTATGGGAAACCCAAGCCCTTTTAACAAGATGCACAACCTTTAGACAACTTCTCAGTGGACATTGAAGTTTGGTATGAGGCAAGCACGTTTGTCGACATGAAGAGGTCATGATTAAAACCTACTAAATTAAATTAATTGACACTCGGACAAAAAAACAATCTCACCGCTGGAGGATTTGAAAAGAAGACCATTAAAGCCCTATCTTCATAACTTGAGTTTCCGTAAATTCTAGTCCCACTCCCTTTAGAGGAAGCATCACTTAGCAGTTACTTAAGTAAAAGGCCTGTGTGGCGTGCCACCTTCCTGCCCAATCATCTGTGGTGTCGGCAGCCATGCAGAATGGCAAGACCTCGGTCTCATGTTTTATGACTCCATCTGGCAAGGAGGACAAACTTCAGTTCTACATAGGAAAGCATGTTTACTATATCAGGTGTGAGGTTGGCATTGTGGAAGGAGACACAGACAACAGATTCAAGGTATAACAAAATGTTTTATTAAAGAAAACGTCAGGATTAAGGCCTAACTTGCCCTATACTATGGTGGGATTTCCCTACCTAAAGAAACTAAGGAAAGGCTGCGTCAGAAATTCCAACTGGAAAGTCTGTCTGTGTACAAAAAACCTTTGCTAGCCCTCACAACTAAAACAAAGCAATGTGTTGGGATGTCAACCATAAACTAAACATTGTTCTAAACAGAAAGTTCTGAGCTATTTCCAGCTCAGGCCTATTCTTCAGCTTCTTTTCCCCAAATGTCAATATGTTCGTTATAATAGTCGATTTATCTTCTGGTGGACTTGAAATCAGAAAAGTTCCATCTTTTTATAGAGGTCAGGATGCCCTTCCCCAAGTTCAATAGGGGTATCTTGAGGCTTGGTTCTTTAGACGACGTTTTAACATTCTTTACAGTTCAGGGTTCTCACCAAACCTTGTATGCACCAATGATAGTTTTCCTCTTCAATACAAGAGCAAACTTCCTTGTCGACATATATGGTTCCCTGGTCTTGGCAGTGTTGTCGGACCACACAGTCCACCCATTACAGGTCACGCAACTAGAAACCTTGCATTCACTTTCAGCAGGTTTCAATTCAACAGGTACTAGTTCTCTTGTCTAGGCGCAGTTATTGGATCACACGATCCACCCATTACAGGTCACGCAACCAGGAACTTCCAGGTTTCCTTGAGTAATTCCCTATCCAGCCAAACAAGTGGTTTCTTGACTTAGACTCCAACTTTGCACTCTGAACCTTTCATTCAGTGTAATTTTCTGTGTGCTTTCATTTCATTGTTTAATAATAATAGTTGTGCTGTATCATATCCAATATTCAAAATGGATAGTCTTTTGGCTTTCCTTTCACTTGGATATTCAATAGGTGCTAGTTTTACATATTTCATTCAGTTCGTTATTCAATAACTGTATCTTTGCTGAGTTTCTTTCATTTTAATGTTCAATAAGTATAACATTGCTGGTTTCATTCAATTTAGTACTCTATAAAGACAACGTGACTTATTTCAGTCAGTTCAGCAATTGGTAAGTACAACTTTGTTTTATTCTTTGCATTCAGTTCATCAACTGTTAAGTGCAACTTTGCTGGTTTCATTCAGTTTAACAATTGGTAAGCGCTACTTTCCTTATTTCATTCAGTTCAGCAATTAGTAAGTGTAGCTTTGCTTGTTTCATTCAATTCGGCATTTAATGAAGACAACTGGGCCTGTTTCATTCAGTTCAATATTCAATAAATGTAGGCTTGTTTGTTTTATTTTGTTTGCATTCACTGGATGTTCGAAAAAATTCAACTTTGCCGTTTTTTTCTTTACATTTCCATATTCATCAAGGGCAGCTTTGCCGATTTCATTCAGTTTACTATTTAATAGTGTCAACTTTGCCTGATTTCAGGGACTGCTAAGTTATGCGCGTTTCCTTGGAGCGTTCCGGTGTTTCCGGTGTCTCTGACACTTACCCGCGTCGGCAGCTACTTCCTGTGCGGGTTTCCCCCAGCCGGGAAAGTCTGTTCGCCGGTGTTAAGACGGATTTCTGAACTCTGTCCTGGTGGCGCAGAAGTTCAGAAGGCCAACCTAATTACTTGGAACAGGGTAACCTCTGGACGAGCCAGACCAATCAAGGTAGCGATCGCGGCGGTCAAGACTAGGTCTCAAGAGGGGTGAGGGTGACTGAAAGCCCGCAATGAGCACACAAAGCAAGATCACTTACAAACTACTCCAAACAGTTGTTATATTAAAAATATATACACATTTATTTCAAGGCCTTTAAAACAATGACCGTAGCGAGAAAATCACAATATAACGATAGTAAACCAACACATACCATATCAACACAATATATATACAAATACGACAGTCTCAAGCGTTAGATGCACGAAATGGGTAGTCCACCTACAAGGGAAGGAAGACAGGCAGTGCGAAATAATGCTTAGACCCAGTTCACCTTCAGAGGCACCTAACTAGATGGAAGTCCGAGCCCTGCGAAGAGTGGAGCCTTGTGCTCAAAAGTACCTGCACACGCTGGTGCCAACGGGCAAAAGGAGAAGCTCTTCGAGGGAAATCAGGCAGTTCAGTTTAGAGCACAAAAGAAGAACAAGTTCCGCGACTCAAGCGCAGCCTCCACAGTGGGCAGAAGCAGAGCGCGAGTACGGCAAAGGGTGCTGTTTGACACAGCGGGGCAAAGCAATGGGCTCCTGCAGGAGGGCGACCAGATCCTAGCTATGCTACTCACCGGTCCCCGATGCAAGCAGACCCAGGCTTCTCCGCGTCAGTTTCAGCAGCTGGCACGTTCAGAAGAGCAGGGAACGCCTCGTCGTCGTGTTGAGAAAAAAGACGTCCCAATCAAAGAAACCCGCACAGTTTGTTACCACAGCAGGGCAACGGAGCGGCCATGTGTATCTGAGCCAAATGTACACTACTCACTTCAGACCTGGGAACGCCAAGTGTACGAAGCGTGTGAGAGTGACAGGGACTCGAAATACTACACAACCTGGCAGCGGTTACAGAGCAAGACTCCCGTGTAAGCTGGTCAGTCAGCTGGATGGCCCAGAGACGCTTCCGAAGGCTTACTGGCAGGAGATGGTGAAGATACCGAGAATAGCTGTTCCCTCTATTCCAAGGGACGAAGTACCAGTACAGGCCTTCTGGTTCGATCAAAGGTGAAAAGGGTTTCACAAGGCGACAGCAGTGCAGAGGAGAAGTCCTTCAGCGGGTCACCAGCGATTCCTCGGTCCAGCCTCTTGGTTGCAGGATACTTGGCTCCTGTATTCCTTCGTTCGTGAGAACTCAGGAGATCGACATGGTAGTGGTGTTTCCAGCTCCCTCTTATCCATGGTTCCCTTCGCGCCAAAACGGAGGGGACCCAATGGGAGATCCGCTCATCAACACTCACACCATTCGTGGACCAATCACGGACCACGGTGGTCCCAGGCATTCACACCACCCTAGACTCTCTGGCAACCAGGATGTGTATTGGGACCAGACATCCCAGCCCACATCCTGGAGGCACACACAAGACATGTAGAAGCCCGGGAAAGCATCCGTGTTTCGCGGAAAAGTACATGCCCAAATAAGGAAGGCCCCGGGTCGGCTCGACCTGGGGAAGGTGAAGGGAGCAAGACGGTCAGCGGACAGGACAAAGGAGCCTCGTGGTCTGGCCATTTTGGGAGCCAGGCCACCATTTTGGGTTAAGCGCGAGAAACGCGCTTAGAACGCCAAAAGGAGCTCAAAACACAAGAAACGATCGCTGCCACCATTCCTGTCCCTGAATCACTTACACCGATCAGATACAATCCTAAACGAGTATCTAGGGCCTGTAGAAGGCTAGAGACCCAAGAGAGCTTTAACTTGGCTTATAGTGCCCTCTTGTGTCATGTTGCACGAAAGCCGCAACATGATAAAAGAAACTACGGGAAACAGCGTTCCCCGGTACTGACTGTCTTAAGGGCATGTCAGTTTCCCCATAAGAAAGGAGCGAAAGGCCAGAGGAGTGCGGCAGAAGGCTGCACTTCTCTGGCAAAGTCAAGAACAAGGTGAAAAACAACAGCAAAAAGTTTAGGGGTTGCCACATGGAAGGAAAATTACCTACAATTACGAAATCTTTCCTAACAGCCGGGTGCGTTATTTCATCTGCTCCGGCTCTCGTGTGCAGCTTTGCCTCTGCTCCCGACAGCTTCTGCTGCCCGCCTTCCCTTTCGAGGGACCTACTTCCTGCAGAATCCCACCAGTGGGTTTACTGGGCTCTGGAGGGCCGTTTCAGCACCTCAGCTTCTGACATGGCTCCTCCTGCTGTGTCGTCCGGTTCCCTTGGTTCTCCTTCTATCTCTCTTTTATGCCTCTGCAGTCCACTTCTTATACACCTGCAGTCTTGTAATGGGCTGCATGTGTCCTTCATCAATTAAGGTTGCCTGGTTCTGATTATAGGGACATGCCTGACCTTCCTTCATCTCCTTCGTCCCAGTACCAGAGTGTTGAGAGTAAATGGTGTCTATTACTCTGTTGCTTCTTCCTTGTCTCAGTACTAAAGTGAGGAATTTGTGTAATGTTCCTAACTCTCAAGTGTTTGTTCCTCATATCAGTACTGGAATGTAAAGAGTGTGTAATGTTTCTAACTCTTAGTAGTTATTTGCTCATCTCAGTACCATTAGATACTCCAAGAGGGGAATAAAGGGGAACTGCCTTACAATGACCCAAAAAGGTCAGTGAAATGTTAGGCGGGTTGTTATGAGAATAATGGTGATACTGTGGTCTATCCCAACATGCCTCGTTCCCAATTCTTCTTCTCTTTCTCCTATGTGGAGGTGAATAATATCTCCTGTTCTTCTCCTGGACAAGAGAGCATAGGGAACAATATCCCATAACTACCTCTGAGGTAGGGTATTCTTCCTTAAAGGAAAATGTGGAATACTGCATCTCACCTAGGTGCATCCCACATCCAATCCCCCAATGACCCTCTACCCCAGTGATCCTCCCTCACATGTCCACCCCCAGGGTTGGAATCCAAAAGCGATGGCCATTCTCTGGCCACCTACATAGAGTACATGTGAGAACATCCACAGTGCCTTAAGTATGGCTAAAACAATTGAAATCTGATTCTGTTTTAGCCGGTTGCCACCCAAAGCTGCTGTAGGCTGCTGCCCATCATGGTGTCACAGCGTCTAGCAACACATGGATCGTGTTGATAGTTAGAATACTGGGTAGACTAACACCAATCTTCTCTCGAGCCCCAAAGAGATAATGATGAAAACCATTTCATGGTGATACAGATCTGCCATTCCTCTGATGGCATACTAAATGAGCTAAAGGGCGATATTCTAACTGCTGAGTGCCCCATTGCCATATACAAGGTGTCATATCAGTTTTCAGCCTGTACCTTTTTTTTTAAGGACAATTTCTTGCACTGTAGGACTTGGCACAACATCTCAAACCTGGCCAACAGTTGGCATAGAAAAATGTTAGAAGACCATGAAGTTTTTCATTTCTGGGAGATCCTCTTTAGAAGACTGGAACACAATAAATTGACTGTCTGCACAACCATGTTCATCTCTGTTGAGGGGGCAGATGTATTTCTTCCCACCTGGAGAAAAATCACAAAGGGCTGTTGTATTCCTTCTGTAGTGTCATCCCGCTTCCTTTCACTCCCTCATCTTTCTAAAGGATTCCTTCCTTCCCTGGATTCCTCATCTATGATGATCCTATCCACAGCGCCAGCTACTCCAGAAAGATTTCCATGACTAGAGGACACAGCGGATCTACGCCGAACACCTGTACGCACCCCATGCGGACATGCCATTGTGGTGCTTCATAACCTCAGTTCCTTTTTTCCATGCACTCTGTTTGTTTCGGGAACATGCTCTGAGTTTTTCGAATGCTCTGTGAATATTCGGCTAGGCCATGACCAATGCAACAAATACTTCGGTGTTAAAGTTTTTTGCGGATTTCGGACGGCAAATATTGGTATCAGATCCGCACAGGATTTGTCTCTACTGCTTGGGCGAGGACCACAACACCCAGAACTGTGGCTCATGCCAGTCCGTGCATCCAAAGACCCCCGCCTCCTCCCCCGGGAATAGTTCGCAACAATCTTCACCTATGCCCATAAGACTAAAGGTGAAGTTGCATGTTTCCGTTTGAGGTTGCACGGCATGTCAATCTGAAGAGAGGTCACCCAGTGAAAGGAAAAGAAGAAAGATCAGAAAAATCGCTGCATGTAGTCCCGCTCACCAAGCAGATCTTTAAACCGCCATTCCTTCATGTAAGAAAGAGCCATCAATCCTGGGAATCCACAGGGAAAGTGGCTCAGATACTTTTCCGACCCAATCCTTCACCCTCGGCTTCGACTCAGACGGCTTAGGTGTCAGTGACTTCGGCCACAGCACCAACGGGTCCCACCAGGTCTTGTGGGACCGGGAAGGTACCCACAGGGGATCACTCCTCCATACCTAACTGCTCAAGAATGTACAAAATCTATGACGAGGGAGACCTGTTACCATTTGGCCTAAAGCCTTTGGTCTCCAGAGCAGAGAGATTTTCCAGAGCAGTTTTACAGGGAATGTGAAGACGTCCAAAGCCTGCCTTCAGATTTTCAAGAGGCCAGTGGTCTGGAAACCTCCACTGATCTGGACATCCTTCCAGGGCCCGCTCTGGGCTAGCTTCAGGCATCCTTCTAGAGACTAATGGCTAAGGTGGCTGATAGCCCTGGTCTGTCTGCCCCATTCAGACGAAAAATTCAGTCTGAATTGATGGATATCCTGGACAAAGGCCCAAAGAGGGAAACCTTGCTACCCTTCAACATAGCATTGGAAGCCCCTGTATTGGAGGTGTAGGAAAGGCCCGCACCTGCACCTGTAGTTTACAGGGATTTGGCTAGGAAACAATGTCCTGCCGCCTGTGATTCAGCTGGCTTATCCATGCATACCTCCCCCGAGAGTTTAGTGGTACAGGCTGCAACTGTGAACCTGAAAACGTCCACATTCCCTTCTCTTGCTCCTGACAGGTAAAGTAAGAAAATGGATGCCAGGTGTCAGAATGTTTTTGCATCAGGGAGACTTGCCATCTTGTATCCTGGCGAAGTTCTCGTTTGGGCTATGGGCTGATGTGGCCAATATTGCAGACCCCATGCTGAAGGTGAAATGAGAGAAGGATTCCTGTCCATGGTCCAGGATGGCAAAGAGGCCTCTCCTCTGATTCTACAGTCTGGACTGGGCACAGTTGAATGCGTCGGCCGATCCATGGGCACGAGTACAGTAGTCAGTTGCCACTCCTGGATGAGGACACCGGGATTCCCATAAGATGTGCAGGCTAGACTTTTAGACATGTCATTCGATACAGAGAATCTGTTTGGGGCGGAGGTAGATGATGCCATCCAGAAATTTCAGTCCTCCAAAGTTACAGCGAGGTCCCTGGGTCTGGCCGTACAATAACCCTCTGCTGCTTCTGTAAGTGATCAGGGTTTTTGTCCCTCAGCCTGATCCGCTCCACGTGGTCAAGGTCAGATGGCTCGAAAGACTGCAAGGCAGACACATCCCGAAGTGAAGGGGTAGAGATGCCCTTGAGGTGGTGTGGCTGCAGCCACCATTCCCTCTGCACCACAAGGTGCAAAACCTCTGTTAGGTCTTCTGCCATGAACCCCCTTTGGGAAGTAAACTTTCCCTGTTCAGCTTAGAAAGGTCTCAAACCGTGCCCGATGCTTGGGCCTTGCATGTTGTTTAGCAGGGCTATTGTCTCATTTTAGTGCGGCGTCCCGGACCATGGCCCCTCACCCTGTCATCCTGCCTCCAGACCAAATCCGCTCAAAGGAGGTCCATCAGCTTCTCTGAAAGAGATTGCTCGAACTGGTGCCCTGCTGAGAACGAGGCAAAGGGTTGTACTCGCCCTACTTGCTGGTTCCAAAGAAGGGCGGAGGCTTGTACCAAATACTTGATCTGAGGCTGCTGAATTTATATGTTGGCAAAGACAAATCCAAGATGGTTACTCTAGCCCAGATACTGCACGCCCTCGAACTGCAGGACTGGTTGGTTTCACTGGAACTTCAGGATGCCTACTTCCATGTTCCAAACCACCAGAAGCACAGGAAGTACCTGAGGTTTGTTGTGGGCCAGCATCACCACCAGATCAAAGTCCTGCTGTTCTGTCTTTTTTCGGCTGCCAGGGTTTTCACCAAGCTTTTTGCAGTCCTAGCGGCTCCCCTCAGGAGCGAGATCATTCATCTCTTCCCCTACCTGGACAACTGGCTCATCCAAGCTCGCTCCCTCAACCTATTGTCAGAGAACCTGCTCCATACATGCAGTCTCTAGCTTTTCCGTGAACTTCAAAAGTCTCAGGTTTCACCATCCCAGTCCCACCAATTTATTGGGTGGTCTTGGACATTCACCTGGGCAGGGCATTCCTGCCCAAGTATCGAGTGGGGAGCATCTTTTGTTTGTACTCCTACATTCCGTCCCCTTTCCTCCATACTGTATGGGCGTCCCTCCCTAGCGACGGGACGGAACCTTATTTTTTTCCCCAAAAAAGAGCATTTCCCCTTTACATTTACAGGCACAGCTACAGGCGTGACCATGCCTCCATAGCCCCACTTTTCTTCCCGCAGACTCCCTAGGGTTTGCTAGTTTTTTCAGCTTTCCCTGCTGCATTTAAAAAAATGTATTTCTGCCTCGCCTTCCCCAGTGCATTTCGCCTCAAGTAGGTTTTGGAAGGTGTTCGGCCTGTGAAATGTGTTTCCCCGTATCGAATCCGCACTCCCTATGTCTGTAGTTTCTAGGAGCGGGTCACCGTTTCGAAGATTGCGTGGCCTGACACGCCCTTACACCATGGTCATGATGAACTGTTTAGCACAATGGGCGGAGATGTTCGCTGCCTCAGCTCCAGATCACCTCAAGGACTTGGTGCGGCATAGAAGCAACGCAGGTAAAGTAAGTGCTATTCCTTTCCTGGAATCCACTGAGCGGGAGGGGTACTAAGGACCTTGGTAACAGCCAAGTTCTGGAGGCTTCCAGAGCTACTGGTCCAGGGACTGAGGGGTCATTAGGCTCTCCCGAGAAGGTGGCTGAGAGGTGACACTACCCTGGTCCCGGGACACGTCACAAGGCCCATTCGTGCTCTAGCACCGGGCCCATGCACAAGGGGACACCGGCACATTCTACTTCTACGACTACTGAGGGCAGAAAACCTGTTGGGAGCACTCCAGACATCTCCAGCACCAAGCTGCCGCTCAAGGGCACTTCGGGGTCTGGGGTTTAAGGCCCTGCGCCGGTTGTTACGTTACCATGCATTCCTGATTACCAACATGGCGTTGGGTGACAAAATGGCATGTGGTCATAACTGAGCTACAAAGGCGTGTCCCAGCACTGTTGCCAGTGGCGTCGTGGAGGCCAGACTTCACACGTAGGGTGGAATAGTCAGCCACTCAGGTTCATTGGTGAACGACATTCCCCACCATGTCCACCATGCTGCAGTATACCCGAACTAGCGTGTCCTCACACAGGCCTGCACCCCCACGACACGCCCCTGAAGGGGGGTCCCCCTCAGCGCCAAACAATCCACCACCACCTCAGTGCAAGGATACATTCATCGAGTGCATCATGGGGCTCATGAAGTCCCCTCATATGATGGGCCTCCTTAAGTCCTAAATTAAGGAGGTGGTTCCTCCACTGATGCCCATATGGCAGAAGCTAGTGCAACCTCGACGCAGTCCGCTCCGGCTCCCACACCGGTAGATGGGGCCTCCGACAGCTGAGGGAGTTCAAGTGCCAACAGGACCTACTCCGGCCCCAGACCTGGGTTCCCAGGGAAATACAATACAGGGGGCCGATACAGCGCAGTGGGATAAAGACTCCCCCATGCGCATGAGATTGCTTCATTGGCTTCTCTGTTGCCACTGGTCGCAATTTTCAGGGTCACATTTCGTACTTCCTGTAGGTATTACCCTAGTGGATTAAGATCTTGTGCAGTGCGATTCAAGAGGCAATTTGTATTAAAGCGCATTGTTTGGTCAATCCTGGCCCCAGGCGACCGTTGTCACTGATGCATCTGAGAGGTTGGGGTGATCACGTGTCAGACCGGACAGTGGGCGAATTGTAGTCTCCCTTGGAGTCCCGGGAGCATATACATTTTCTGGAGTTATGAGCAATCAGGCTGGCCCTAGTCGCCTTCCTCCCCTCTGTGAAGGGCAAGACTGTGCTGATCCTGACGGACAACACAGTGGCCATGCACTTCCTCAACAAGTGATGCAGAGTGGGGTCTTTGCTGATATGCAGAAGAGCAGTGACGCTCAACTGTGGTTCTGGGCTCTGGTGAGTGACGTCTCTCTGATGGCTTGGTGATCTTGCCGGGAGAGAGAATGTCAAAGCGGATGCCTTGAGCAAACCGACTTCCGCCTCCCACGAGTGGGAGCTCTGTCAGGAGCTTTTAGAAGTTTTCTCCAGCTGAGGAGCTCCTCATGTGGACCTGTTTGCTTCCAGTGTGAACAGGAAGTGCAAGTGGTTCTGCTCAGGGGAATTTCATCATCAGGGAGCTCTGAGGGATGCACTGACGGTCGAATGGACATTCAACTTACTCTATGCACTCCAACCTGACCCTTCCATTCCGCTGGTTCTCAAGAGACTGCACCTGGTCAGGACCACGCTGATTCTGATCACACCGGACTGGGCCCCGGAGGACCTGGTAGCCGGACTTGCTGATCATATCCATCTGCCCTCCCTAGTGCCTTCCCAGGAGAGTGGATTTACTCAATCGGAAGGGCGGGTCCTCCAGCTGAACCTCGGCAGCCTTAACCTGCATGCTTGCCTACTGAGAAGCTGAGATACAAGGAGTGGGACTTGTTGGACGATATCCTAGATGTACTTCTATCAACTTGGAGATTCATGCCTGCAGGTAGTGAGATGGTGTCGGGAGAGGGATCTGAACCCTTTTATCATGTCCGTTATCCCCTGTGTTAGACTTTTTGCTATCCATGGCCCAATCAGGCTTGCAGATCGGCACTGTTAAAGGTTACTTTGCTGGCATTTTGTTTTTAAGATATCTCTGAAACATCGTTCTTTCTTCTTGATCCTCACTTTTGGGCGTTCTGGTGGGGATTGTGTAACCAGTTAGCTCCATGCCAATTTGTGGTTTCGGCGTGGGATTTGAATTTGTTTTTTACATTTCTTATGGAAGATCCATTTGAGCCCCTCCACTAGTTCTATTAGTCTGCTCACACTTAAGGTGATTTTCCTTTCTTCCTAAGGATGTCTCTGACTATAATCTCTCTCAAAAGATTCATCCTCCTGTTTTTTTTTTCTCCGCCTCACCCTTCCAAGGCAGAGGAGCGATTCCATCGGCTGGACCCGATACAGGCCCTCCGCTACTATGTCTCTCGGACAAGAGTGTCCAGGAAAGATGACCAGCTTTTCATTGGTTATGCTGGTGCCAGTGTTGTGACTAAACAGACCCTGGTTCCTTCGTTGCTTCTCGGAATGCTAAGATCTGGCTGGTGAGGAAGCACCTGAAGGTCTCGGAGCTCATTCTACTGGAGAAGGGGCCACCTATGCCCTGTAGAGTTGTGTCCCTGACCTAGATATCTTCAGGCAGCTATGTGGGCATCTCTGCACACGTTTACTACGCATTATTGCCTGGATTCCCTTTGAGCAGGACCCCTATTTTGGTAGGGTGATCCTCCATAGTGTTCTAGTCTAGTGGTGTACTTGCTTCCTCCTTCCTCCAGATACAAATACTGCTATGGGAGTCTAAGATGAGCAATCTGTGGGCGGAAGGAATCCATTAGAAGAAAACATTACTTACCTCTCAGTAATGTTCTTTCTGATGGATGTTCCTCTCACAAATTCCTCATCGCCCTCCCTACCTTCCCCTCTTGTCGGATAGCCAGTAGACCATCAGTTCTGCAGTCTGTCAGCATCAGAGTGCTAGGGAAAAAGGGTGGAACTGAGGTTACGATGAGCAAGCACCTCAATATGTACTGGCCCTGATATCATGTCTGGCACATAGAGGTGTCGGTTTGAGTCTATTTCACCTAAAACATTTGACCTAATCACATTTGATCAAATTTATTTGACCTTTTATTCGGTCTAAAATGTGGGGGGAGACCACCCGCAAAACACCCTCTACCCCCCGCCCCCCCTACTTCCCCTCAAAAATGTGATCAAATGTTTTTAGGTCATTTATGCTAATACCAGAGGTGTCGGACAGTGCCGATTTAGAGCCACCCTATGCCCCTGGTGGCTGAAAGTTGTCTGGAGGAGCTGGTGCTGTGAATAGGATTATTGTAGATGAGAAACATCCACCTGAAAGAATTTTACTGAGAGGTATATAATTTGTTCATTCTTCTCCCTCACTCTGCAAACTATTGACACGGACTGCCATTCAGCTCCCACACACTGTAGTCGAGCCTCAAGAGTTCTTGATTTTCTTCACAATGGTGAAAAGGAAGAACACAGGACTGTACATTATCTTTGATTTGCCCGTTTTCAAGATGTGCCTTGTACATGAGAGATTGAAAATTATATAACTCTTGGCCATAGTTCATTAATCACAATTACTCCTCAATCAGATGGGTTCTGCTCCATCAAGCTCTAGGACTCTTTATCTATCTGCACATCCCGATTTGGCTTTTACATCAGCAATTTTTTTGGTTTGTGGAGAGTGGCATGCCTAACATTGCACTACCCTTTAGCCTTAGAATCGCCCCTGAATCTTCACCAAAGCCATATTTTATGTGGCCTCCTCTTCCCATCTCGAGGGAATTCCAAGTATAGGTTTACAGACTGGTTTAGTTGCTTGTTGAAATTCCCTATCTTACGTAGAATAGTAGCATTGTGTTAGAAACTTTGGCTCATAATTTTTTATTTGAGTTCAGGTTTGTAGAAAATCGTCCTTCTGGTGGTAGTCCTCATTGATTGTCACATAAACAAAATCACCTAAAATCAAGAATAAATATTTACATTGTTCTATAAGCACACATTGGTACTCACTTATGGTGGTTTGTTCTCACTCTTTTCTCCCAAGGTTTTATCAGACTAAGACATAAACAAGGACACTTTTCAAAGTTTGTTTCATATCCCCACCTCCCAAGGTGTCAGATTCTACATAAAGCATCTATTCCTTTCTTGATTATATCTTGTTTTGTAATTCTGAAATTTGCACTACCTCTCCTAAAGGAACCTAGGCCTACTCCGAGCCTAGGCAACTTCTGCTGCTGTGCAAAGTGTTTTCACAGTGGAATGTGTGCAAAGTCGCTACTTAATCCTCTCTACAAACTTTTTGTAGACACTAGTCATCAACTTCAAGGTCATTACCCAGTTCAGCTAGTAATTCTCTTTTATGGTGTTGCCACCTTCATATCTCCTAATGCAGGTTGCTTTTTAATTTTTCATCAGTTTTGTGAACAGGGGCAGGGCATAACTAAATACATGTTCTCCAGCATTGAATCCTTTGTAGTTACAGGGTTCGAAATTGAGGGGAGCTGGGAGCTATTTAGCCCCTGCTTGCAGCCTAGAAGAACCTGGTTAGCTGGACAGCAGCAGTGACCAGAACCTACTTTTGACTCCCAGGCCAACTGATGCAGCACAAGCACATCTATGTGAATGTAATGTTGTGTGTTTCTGACAGTCTATAAATAAACATGAGGACACATCTATACAACATTTAAAACATAATGGGTCATAAAACACAAGATGGTATTTTGGCATCTAATGTGGAAATTAGATTTTCGGAACACTTTGTACTAGCTCCTTGTTCACCAGTGGTAGCTGCTGGTTAATGCTTGATACCCAGGAGCTGGTTTTAGCTCCTGCTTATCCAATCTTAATTTCTATCCCCGAGTTATGTACATGGAGTCATTAGTAACTAGCCATACATTACAACTTTTTCTAGGTTCAGGGGGCCTAAGTTCCAACTCCAAAACCACCAGCCTGATCTCAGAAAACCTGTGCTACTTTCCAAGTGTCCCTAGTCCACATAGTGTAGCTCACCTCCAAGCAGCCAAGGCACTCTTCTCCAGGGGACTGTGGGCAATAGAAATACAGTATAACAAGCTAATTGTTCAAATAAATAAATGAATGTCCATGCCCGACCCAACCTCCCGTTGCTTGTCTGCAGGCTGTGTCAGCTTTCTTTACATTTCACAAGTTCTGAATCGAACTCCACATACTATGTGTATAAGAGCATTTAATGACAGAAGTGCATTTAATGACAGACGGGTAGAATGACTGCCAGTCACTCTCCACAGTGTCTTTCCTCCTCAAGGAGGGGAAGTCTGTCTGGTCCTCTGGCCCCTTGTTGTGGACTTTCCTAGGGCATGGAGCCACAGCTCCGGGCCAGATGAACATTTCTGGGGTCTTCTTGATCTTCTTGACTGCTGCCTCCTATTTTTTTTTTCTGGGGGTTCTCTCTTGGTAGTGCAGCGTTAGTTTCCTACCAGGTGGGGCACAACGACAGTGATCGCGAGATGACCTGGTGCGCCTTGGTGGGTTTTGGCAGGAAGAATGGCCCTATTCTCACCTTTCTACCTCCTTCCCTCTTGAGCCATTCGTCATGCTCACTATTCATAGGCTGTCTTCCCTGCTCCCTAACCTAGTGGCACCGTTCCATTCCTCCACCTGTCTCTACATACTCTGCTGGACCAATGTGGTCCTCCAGAACCTCCCTACATAGGTGTGTGGGGGGGAGCGCGCTCCTCTTTGCCCCTTGCGTGAGTGTTCTCCCCTGCCAAAGATGGTCCTGTTCTGTCCCCCACTTTAGAAGATCAGTCTCTTCCTCCCCTGATGGTATTCCTTAACTTTCACCTGCTAACACACGCTTGTCAGAGTTACTTTCCCTGAACTACAAGTCTTCTCCTGTCCCCCAAAATACTCTTCTCCTAGATCTTAACTGTCCTTACTCTCCCTAAGACATCTGTCCAATCTGGTCTCCTTCTGTTCTTTACTCTAATTCGATGTCTCACTTCCTTCTCTGCCAGTCAATGGGCCTCATTCCAAGTGTGTCGGTCCGGAAACTAGGATGCCGGTAACCTTACCGACACCCTTGTTTCCGGACTGCCGCCACACGACGAGTCTGCCTGCAGGGGCCATTGCGCCCGGCAGGGTCAGACCTGCCGGATGCAACGGCCCCTGCAGGCAGACTTTTCACTGAAGCACCATCACTGTTAGCAACGGTGCTGGTGCTTCCGTCTCCCCACTCCCATGGGGTCCTATGAGGCTCCGTGGGAATGGGGAGTTACCGAATTTGCCGCCTGAATTCCCATGCCGCCAAGGGCTTGTAATGTCCCGGTGGCACCGGGAAGTCAGGGGGGCGGATTCAGTGTTTCCGGGTCAGCGCCGACCTCGGAATGAGGGCCAATATACCTCTTGTCGTTTTTCCATTGAATATCTCTCTCTCCAACAGTATATCACTCCTTCCTCTCCGAATCGGTATATTCCAACTCTTTCAACCCAACTATAACCTTCAAGGTAATAGCTCTATCCAGTCCAGAATCCCTCTCCTTTTCTTCCCTGGTACCCCTCACTTTCCTCTCCAAGATGATGCCACGCTTTCACTGCTGCCAAGTATTTTCTGTTTGTCTCCAATAAACCAGGCCCGCCGCTCTGCTTCACACTACTGCTGCTCCTCTCCTCTAACACCAAAGCACACTCCCCCCTCCGCTCTATCCAATGCTTCTCTCCCCTTAAACACAGACCACTGTCTCTGCTTTCTAGGTCTGTGCTGCAGCGCTCTCCTCACATGTGGGGTTTCCAGAACAGTGGTCTTCCAGGGCCCTCATCTTGCCAGCTTTCCGAAGGGCCGACCCACTTCTGAAAGGGCTGGTTGCTTTTTAAAGCCTGACCTCTCCAACCTCTTGGTGGTGCTTGGGGACATTGATTACACCTGGTCTGGGCTTCTTTCTGGTTGGGCAATGTGTTCAGGATCAGGTGGAATGAGAGGAGGTTTTTAAACGTGGCCTAAACACAAAGGTACACACAGGGCCATCTTAATCACTTTGGGGGCCTGGGGCACAGACAGCTTTGGGACCACCTCCACCGAACAAAGAAATAAAGGGATCCAGAATATCTGGTCACACACCCCTCGTCAGGATCACAACACAGCTTGGTGTGTTGCCTTGCAGCAATAACAATAGTCACGGGTACCCATCTGCTTTAATCGAAACAATAAACAAGAAGCATTTCAAGGCCAACATTAGCTGTCCGTGATGAGGATACGTGTGTTCTAACCTAGGTACAGGGCACTTTTCATCAATATTAGCAACGAGAAAGGTATTCCGACCATAGCATACATGCAGGGTACAGATCGTATGAAAAAGGTGCACATAATGTAGAATAGACAGATTAGCTGCCTCCCAAAATGCAATAGTGCTCAAGCATGGATACAGGAGACCGATGGGAAGCAAGGGGGAAGCTACACATACCATAGCATCGACATTGGATGAAGATTAAGCTACTAGGAAGGTGCCTGTAGGCAGACAGATGGAGATTCGAAGAGGCACATGGTTTTTAAGTAATGTTGCCATTAGATACAAAAGAAACAAGTGACTGTGGTGTGAATTATATTCATTTCCACCATTATTACAGAGGAAGAAACAGTGAAGCAGTGAAATGATGAGTGGGGCTTTTTGGGAAATCATACCCTGAGAAAAAAATCACTTTGAAGGGCGACAATTTTGAAAGGTTTAAGGACTAGCAATTTTGACAGGTTAGGCAACACAATATTAAATGAGATGCCCAGGATCACACATTGGTTAAGAGGTGAAGCTGAGATTTGTGCTCACTTTGCATTTTCTCTACTTTACCACTTTCTTTTCTAGCATTAATCATGAACTAAAATCATCCTATGTTATAGAACTGACTTGGAAAGTAGAAAAATCACATAACCTAGCATGAACATTTTTAAAAACAAAATGTTATAGAAGCGTATTATACTAAATGGGAATGATTCTACCTTCATTGCCTCCACCGTTAAGGGAAGCATATAAGTATCAGCATGCTAACTGATGTTATCTTAATAGCTTTCACATGGCTTTCTCTTTTGTATTTTAAAGCTTCAAATACGCCCACAACACAGGCATGTGAAATTGTTTTTATAAGCGTGCCAAAAAACCTCTGACTCAAATGAGCAAACCATAAAGTATGTTTGCCGGAGGCCTGTGATATTTGATCCACTCTCTTCTGTGTAGAACCCCTTCTACTCAATCCAGCAATGGGCTAAATAATGCCACCAACATGTGAGAAGTCAAAACTTTTCAAGATAACAAAGTAATGTTGCTGATATTAGTTGATTTTTCCAGGATCACTGTATTGTCTGTTGACAAAGCCAGGATACATTAATTCACTCTTTGGTCCCACAGTCTTGAATTTGGATACCAAATCACCTCTCAAACTATCGCTTTATGCTCATCATTGAAGGTCACTGCCTAAGTTTCGCAATTCCCCATGTGAACAAAACAATGTCTAGACCATCACCATACTGAATCTATGTTAGTTTCTATAGCAACCACTGTCTGGTGTAGGTACGTTGCTGATATCACATGCTGTGCTACAAATCCAAGTACATATACATGCAGGTTTATCAACTTGAGACATAAGAAAGGCTGAGTCCACCATGCATAGATTTCGTATTGCCATCTTGCATATGAACACAGATCTTTGCAATGAGAGCTTAACACTGAGCTAGATTCTTAACCATCAAAGCACTCAAATGCATCAATATGTATTTCAACTTTGGCTGTTGCAAATAATCAATATAATCCCCCAGAAAGCTGAGAATTCTACAGTAGTACTCTCGCAGTGAACACACAAACAAGGAATACCGCAGTGAACACAGAAATCTGATCAAAGCAGAATGTACTTGTGAACAACAGTCAAAAGATTTACAGCCTCAACAGCACATCATAAAATATTCTCACATGTGCTTTTTAAGTTTGGTAAACAAAGGGACCTGGCTTCTTTAAGTCAGGCAGCCTTGTGGGCCCCCCTCCAAGGTGGGGGCCCAGGGCAAGTGCCCCTTTTGCCCTCCCATAAAGAGGTCACTGGGTACAC
Organism: Ambystoma mexicanum; assembly: GCF_040938575.1. NCBI lineage: Eukaryota > Metazoa > Chordata > Amphibia > Caudata > Ambystomatidae > Ambystoma > Ambystoma mexicanum. The sequence goes on from NC_090922.1 coordinate 390,023,031, forward strand.
ACCGCTACCTAGACCTAACCCCCTGGAGCCCTCCTGCCACTGCCTGCTTCAACCTGGGGCCTCTGCCTTCCCACCACATGCCTTTTGGGTCAGAAACCCCTCTGCTCAGCATATGATGCTGCTTCTTCTAAATGTAACTTATTTACCATGGAACATTTGCAACTTTGTAATTCCCTCAGTGTTCAACAAAGCAGGTGATCTTGGTTTGTCTGTCTATTTTTCTTGTGAGCTTCCCATTTTATATGCGTAACCTTACTACCATGGGAGTTACGCGAACCCAGTGATTCCTGCCAACTGCGCGGGAAAGATTTATTAGTTCTACCAATTTTGATAAAGCAGCAGAATAAATAAATGTATCCAAATACTTGCTAAAGGGGAAAAGGTTTACTTTCTTTGTTACTGGTTTGGATCTGATTGGAGGGTGCTTCAGGCTCCTTCCTACTTGGGGGTAAGAGCGGCTTCTGCACTTGGCTCTCTATGGCCTCCGTGTTCTTTAGGGGACGCCGAAGGACCCATGGAGGGTCTTAGACCAGCCCGAGACTGTCCCCTGCCTAAGTGCTGAGGACTTCACACATCATTCCTTGTGACTATTGTGGGTTGTACAAGTCGGTTGAGGCGATAGTACTCCAAATCCTCCTTGCACAACCTTTAACTGAGGTGGATTTACAGGTACCCAGAAACTGGAGAAATTGGCATGCCATCCATTCTCTACTACACTATGGAAACATGGGGTGTCTAGACAAGGCCTGCAGTCACTTATAAGCTTTATGCATTCCTAGGAACGTTTAAGTGGGAACAAAGCACCCATTCAAACACTGAGTATGTTCCCCACACAAACCAATACTGATTTCAGTGCATTGGAGTTCCTTTGTCTGTCTCCACTGCGTTTGATCCTCTGACTTCCTCTGGATTGGGCTGATCATAGATTTAGTGGTTTTGTGTTCTTCCTTCTTGTCTGTTTCTTTGTTTGGCTCTGGCCCTTTACACTGTTGTGGGCTTGATTTATTTTGCTGCTGTGATCTCCTCTGAAACACAGGCATATCTGCCTGCTCGCATGCCAGGGCTTACCCCGCTGAATGCAACAGCTTCCTCTGGAACGTGCAAGGGCTTCTGCCATCTGTGTTTAGGATTTGGTATTTGTGTATCCTAGTGCTTCAGCTGAATGTCAAGCAATATACTCCATCTTATCTCATGCCAGGGCTTTGGTGTAATCCTAGGCTAAGGCCTCCATCTGCTCTCGGGGTAGGGATTCAACTTTCTCTCGACCCAGGGCACCAGTCTTCTCTTGGTATCAGGGTTTCGGGACATCATTTCTACCTTCTATAAGGTCAGGTCTTACGCTTTCTCTTATACCAGCGATTTCACTTTCTCTCGAACCAGGGCCTTAGCTTGCTCTTGAGCCAGGGCTTAATTCTTCTCCTGGGCCTGAGCTTTGCCTTTCCTTGGGTCAACATCAGGTACAAAGTATTAATTGGGCTCATGAGCTACATCCATAACCCCCTTATTGAGTTGGTTCAGTTTCCGCCAGAGGAATCTGGGTTCAACCACAGAGCTGTAAGTCACAACTCTCATTACTGTTTTCCGAAAGTTGTGAGAAATCTGAGGGCGTTCTCACATTTAACTCGCTTAAAACGCCCCTCAGGTAACAAAGAGAATGGCAAGACTACCAGATTCTGACCCTGTGGGTTGAGTCTACAAAGGTGTACTACTGGGATGGAGGGTCTTTGGGTGCCTGAAGATGACACATGGCATCACACTTTTCCTAATCCCGATCTATCCTTCCTCCCCTCTACTGTTATAGGATATTGCCACGTATGTCCTACCCTACCCCAAGACCTTCTGTTGAACCCTCACATTTGCAGGAAAGTTAGGGAATGTAAAACCTCTTTTTCTAACTAGAACACTGACTTATCCTCCCGTTCCTTTAAGATCATAAACTATTGTCAGACCCAATGTTTTCCTTCCCTGATAACCTCATTTACTGAAGGTACCAGAGTGAAAGAACGAGAACCACCTTGCTGTTATAAAATATATCATGTTCATTTCCCTAAGTACCATCTAAGTACTGTGACAAAGAAGAGAAAGTCAATAGGAGTACAGATTTCCTCTGAAAAACACCACTATGGTACTGGGACACAGAAGATGCAGATAAAGGCACACCAACATCTCCATAGGACACGTCCCACTAACAAGTCCAGGCATGGTCAGGCATTTGAAATCAACCATGCCCACCTGCAGCCTATCCAGTCTTCAGGAGAGTATAAAAGGAAACTAGCAAACAGCAAGAAGAGCGAGTTGGGAGGTGAGCTGAGGAGCCGTGGCTGCTCAGGACCAGCTTGGAGAAACCGAGACGCTGAGGGTCTGTGTGCGAAAGCATCTGGGAGAAGCGTGGCTAACGACACATGTCTCCAGCAAAGAAGAGAAGTACAAAGAAGGGAGCCGAGAGGCGTGCTGATCCCTTGTTACATTGGTAAAATGAACTTCTTGTTCCCCTGGGCCAGGACAGGAGCCCAAGAGTGTCTGAGGGGCAGGTGGGGAGACCCTGACCTCAGATAACAGAGACGTTAACCCAAGAACGAAGGAAACACCACTGGTGAGTGAAACGCAGTGTATATTGAAGTAAGTGAGCAAGATACAACGTTGCTGCCCAAAGGCTTAAGACTGGAAACGCGTTGGGTGAAATTGAAAAATGGAATTACAAGGATACATAGTGGCAGAGTGGTCATGTGTATGATTACAGGTTCTCGAACTACTCTGCCTAAAGAAAGGAAGTGTCTGCAAAGAGGGGAGCTGTGCACGGACACGAAAAGTGAGCCAAATAGAGATCCTAAAAAGGGGGAGCTGCACGAGAAATGAAATGGGAGCAAAATTTCCAAAACAGAAACAAAAGTATTGACATTACACAAAGTGTGTTTGAAAGGAAAAGCTAAAAAAGAACTTGGTTCAGAATGGGGAAGGGAGTCCTGAAAGAAGCCAAGTGAACTGTGATGTTAACATGTGAAACTTTTGTGAGTTAAACTTTTTGTGTTCAAGGAAATACAATTAACCCAGTTGAACAGGGATAACCACAAGGTTCTCCAGGAAAAGGTACAGTGAACTTTTTGCCAATTGAACTTTGTGCCAAGAAGACCTGTCACTTGACGAACCTTATAATCCTGAGTGCCTTGAACTTGGGGAAGAGAACTGCAGAAAGGCTCCATTGTCACATTAACCTTACTTAGAACACTATTGAGTTGGCCAAATCCCATACAACCTATTATTCTGTCAAAGTGAGGACAAGCATAGGTTTTGGCACAGACAGCATTTTGTTTTGGACTGACAGACTTTGACTTCCCTTAGTTTTCCTTCCGTTAGGGAACATTCCCATTTTAGAGTTAGGGCAAGTTAGGCGTTATACCATCCTCACCATTGAGAATAAAGGTTTTCAAACTGTGTTTCACTTGTCTGTGTCTCTTGATACCATGCCTGTCTCATATATGGTGTTAGAAGTGGGATGCAGCTCAATGGAAACAGGTTGACTCTAAAATATGAAAGGTTAAGTGTTAGATCCTGAGGTCCCTCAGTAGTCACCACAGGTTCTATTGGGTTTGACATTTGCAGTAGTAGGGATGAAGTGATCCCTCATGAAGAAAGATTAATCCCCACAGGTTTAATGTTGATTTCTCCTCCAAACACTTACATTAGAATAGCACCTAAGTTAGGATTGGCCTGGGAATTAGGGATCAACATTTTGGCCGGAGTTATAGATTCAAACTTCTGAGGGGATATAAAAATACTAGTAATCATGAAAAGAATCAGTTTCAAATTTTTCGAGGTGATAAGATTGCTAATGGGGTGCTGGAAAGGGCAGTGATGCCTAGAATCCAGGGAGAAAGAGTTGATTTGGGAATTGAAAGGTTTTGGGAGACCATGAGGGTCCCTGATGACTCTGTTGGTTCAAGATCGCAGAGAGTTGGAAAGGGACCAGAAGATAGAAAAACGGAAGAGGAGCAAAAATGTTTTCCTGAATGGTTGAGTCATCAAAAGTGGGATTCAGAAAAAAAAATGTAACCCTGTCCATACAAAGAATCAATCTTTAGGACTGCATTTTAGGGTGTTAAGTCCTCATGCTATTCTTCCCATTAGGAAAAATGTAGAGTGAAATGATTAGATCTCTTTTGCCCATATGATTGCCGAGTACCTGGGGGGTTACAAGACAATTTTCCCCTATGGTTAAGATAGGAGGCCGTGGGAAATTCTGGTAGTCAAGGGTCCATGAGAGAAGTCCAACAGGAAATGATCAGGAAAACATGTCAGTGAATCCTTGTAAATTAACATCTAAACTTAAATAATGCTCATCTATCTATCTTCCCCTAATCACCACAACCATAAAGCAAGAAGGTATCCCTTTTGAGAAACAACAAAAACTGAGAATCAACTCTCGTCTTGACCCTTACAAACAGTGTTATTCTTGTAAAGGGTATGGGCATTTGAAAAGCATTGTCCAAGGATGCAGGGTAGTCCTTTTTACTCTTATCCTATTGATCATCGAAGGCAGGGGAAAGAAATAATTGAAGAAGTAGGAGAGGAAACTCATACGTCCAGTATTGTACAAATCTCTTTAGAAGGAGATGCATGCGAGAAGGAAGATAAGAAACCAGGAGAAATATTTGTATGTACAGGGGATAAAAGTTCTTATCAAATCCCTGCTATTTTGGATGGAAAAATTCTATGGGCTCATTTAGATAGTGGGAGTAAGAAATGTGCCCTACGAGCCGAGTTGCTTCCCCAGAAATGGAGAGAGAAGAATAGAGAAGCAGGTAGGTTCTATACATGGTCATGTGGAAAACCTACCCACAGGTTGAAATACCTATCTCCATTCTGGGTAAAGAATATCAGCTGGCAGTGGCTGTAATCCCCAACTTGCCAATTGCACTAGTATTGGGAACAGAAGTACCCCAATTCGATCAGCGGATTACACAGATCGCCCAAATAAAACTCAGAACTAGGTAAACCGAAATCCCTTCTCTAGAAAACTTACCTTGCCCCGGATATAGCAAGAAGGTGGGTGCAGAAGAAACCCTCAGGCCTCAAACAGAAAAACTGCTTAAAGGGCATATGGGATGTGTGAGAAACCGGAGGGTTTTCTGCCAGTAAAACCTCAAGCTTCCCTTAGTCAGTTGACCAGGACACGGCCATCGCTGTTTGATCCAGATCCTGGGGGTGGACCAGTGCGGGAGGATCACCTGGATAGGGGAACCTGGGGTTATGCTTGAGGGAATACCCCAGGTGAGTCGTGGTATTGTGCCAGAGAAGGCGATACATCTGAGGCATTCATGGGCTGTATTGCATCTGCCTCCCTTTCTCCTGTTAGATCTCTCCGGCCCGGATCCAACAAACCCTCCATACGTAAGGTTCCAAACCCGGTTACATCCAAAACACGTAACTCCCAGAATCTTTGTTTCACCAGTCTCCATTTGAATACTCCCTATCCTTCTTTCTGTTCCGCTGAGTATCATTTTCTGCATTCCCGACTTGATCAGACAAAACACTACGATTCCCACAATCCTCTTTGTTCATGTCACGACCCCAGCTATTCCTGCTTACCCTGCAAACCCTACAAATCCCATCCCCCTGATTGTAATTTCCCGAAATCCCAACCTACTGTGACAAAAAACGATTGTTCCCACGATCCCCTATGTTCTGTTCTACATCCCGGTCATTCTCGTCCATTTAACAAACCCTAAAAAAACCTACCCTTCCAAGAGCACCCGAAACCCAGATGCCTACCCTTCCGACTCTTTAGGATGCTCTGACCTTCAAACTTTCCCCTTTACCGACACAAACACTTGCGCACACCGCAAACAAGGGACGAATGTTAAGCCTGTGTACTTGACATTTCCCAACCCGAGGGTCAGGCAAAGTCAGGCGATTAACTTGAATCACACACACCTGACAGCCCTTCCTTTTCCCCACAGGGATAAAAGGTGGAGCAAGCGAGTGCAGTACGAGCAAGGCGAAGACGGCAGACAGAACGACGAGATGGCTATCACGCGGCAAGTCAAGAGAAGGACAAAGGCGGCAGGAATAGAGAGTTTGGCGGGGAGAGAAGTGACCTTGCCCTTTTTGTCCCAGACCCGCAGAGCCTTTGTGGAAGAGAGCCTAAGATCGCAAACAATAGCACAAGTGTCCTGCAGCAGATGTCAGCAGTACATGGGGCAAACCTATGCCGATAAGCAAGAGCGAGGGAAACTCAGGCGCCCGTGGTACCGGCCTGGACTCCAGAAAGGCAACAGTCAAGCGGTTCGACGCAGCCGGTGAGTCAAAGGAGAAATCGACAAGAACTGGGCTGTGATGAGTAGGAATTGCAAAGTGGCAAGTTTTGAATCAAAGCTGATAAACTTTGAACTGTAAAAAGTGTAAAAGGGAGAAACGCGGCAGAGGGAAACTGGCACCACGTGGGTGCTAACTCAAGAGACTCTGATCGAGCCCCATATGAGAGAAAACTACAGATAACAGAAGGCCATAGGATGGCCAGCAGAATAGGTCAAAGTGGTCATACAGAGTGTCACGCAAAATCCCTGCACAATCGAAAGACTTTCGTCTACAAGCACTGTGTAAGAAATGGAAGTGAATCCCAACGATATTGGACAATTGTGAATGTGAAGTAAAGAGGGGTCCGAGCCTGACCGAGGGAGATCATCCGGGGTGAAGCCATCACCCAAGAAGATCAAAAAGACAATAGGTGAGGGGGGCATGGCTTGGAGCGCCGTTGATGCGGCAGCTCCTCTGATAGCCTCCGTGCTGGGCCCGCCGAACATGGGTTTCGGCATCGCCATTTGAGCCTTCCTTTCACGTGGCACTTTAAGAAGGTTTGAGGACCCCATCGAGTGAAGATGGGGGCATTTCGGTCCCGGAGGACCCCGAATTTCACTCCCCAAGCTTCACCTTTCCAGCACCGGAGGATCCAAGATGGTGGCTGGGGGTGCGCTCCAGCCCATTCTCCGACGGAGCTCCTCGGCCGCCAGCAGTGCATGTGTGCTGAACTCCGGCGCTTTCTCTGAAGCCCCTGCAGCTCTGGGGGCGATCCTAGCGGAAGCCCCAGTCTAAGGTGGCCCATCCCCCGCTCCCGCCCGCTCACTCCAGGGCGGACACCACAGCCCCAACAGAACGAGGACAGCAGCCGCACTGAGGTGCGCGGTCCCTGACATCCAAAGACGCCATTGTTACATTGAGTGTTACGGGATGGCCAAGGCACTGTTCAATATGCAGAGTGGGAGAAGCAGCAACTTGCAGCGGATCACTTGTCTCGGGTGATGGCCGCACCCCGCAGAGTCTGAAGTGAACAAAGAAAATACCTACAGAAGGTGGCTCTGCCTCGCCTAAAGGCCACAGCTCGAGAAAACGTGGACGCTCCTATTACAAGTGAGGAAACTGAAGCCGCCATTAAGTCCCTCAAATCGCGAGTCCCGGGGCCCAATGGGTTCTCTACCAGATTCTACAAAATCTTCTGGCCCCAGTTACTGGCTCCCATGGTGGCCCTTTTTAACTCTTTCAGGGATTCGGGCACCGTCACCCCCTCATGTCGGAATCCATCACAATCATGTCACCCAAACCGGGAAAATACCCCAAAGACCCAGCTTCGTACAGACCCATCGTCCTGCTAAATATTGACGCCAACATCTATTTCAAAATCCTGACCCACCGCCTCTCACCCATTCTGCCCGACATAATCCACCCGGACCAATCAGGTTTTATTGGTAACGGATCTGCGGGAGACAATGTCTGCAGAGCTCTAGATCTGGTTGACCTCACCGTCCGCAACTCTCAAAAACTAGTGCTGGTGGCCCTGGACGCCACCAAGGCGTTTGATAGGGTAGACTGGGCCTACCCAGTTTTATGTGTCCAACTCTTTCGCATGGGGCCCATGTTTCAGTAGAAGATCTTGGCTAACTATCAATCTCTGAAAACTCTTCTTAGAGTCAATGGCGCTCTTTCCAATCCGATTCCGCTAACCTGTAGGACTAGGCAGGGGTGCCCGCTGTCCCCACTGCTTTTTGCTTTAGCTATGGAAACTTTTGCCCAGAGAATCAGAGCCAATCCTAATATCAGAGGCCCTCAGATTGTCTCTACCCAACATAAAATAGCCCTTTACGCAGACGATGTCCTGCTCACCCTTTCGGAAACCATCTCCTCCTTAGATCACACCCTGGCAGAAATAGATAACTATGGGAAGGTCACAGGCTTTTCCATTAATTTTAACAAACCAGTGGCTTTCGGTGTAGGCCTGTCACCTGGTGATCGAGATACCCTAGCTCCGCTATGTCCCGTCCAATGGAAGGAGAATTCGATTCGCTATCTGGGAGTCCACATCCCTGCAGACACCAAGACAGTATACCAGGCTAATTTTCCCCCGCTTTTCCGTGAACTAGAAAGAGACTGGAAGAGATGGGTATCTCAAGAAATCTCCTCGATGGGGCGCTTCACGGCAAGCAAAATTAATCTCCTCCCCAGATTTTTGTACGCCTGCTCCGCCCTACCCGTAACAATTCCACCGGCCACCCTTCAGGGGCTCCAGAAGAAACTGCTTCAATTTATCTGGAAAGGCAAAAAAGGTAGGATCCCCCTGAAAACGATGCTGAGTAACGCACGACTGGGAGGATTGGGAGTCCCTGACCTGCAGAACTACCAAATAGCCTCTCAGTTAGCCCACACCCATGCCTGGCTGATGACCTCAGGGTGCCCCAGATGGGTGGAGATAGAAAAATCTCAGCTACCCCTTCCCCTGCACTTTCTCCCGCATATACCACCTCAACTTCGGCAGATCTGGAACGAGTTGCTATTGTCCACGAAACACATTCTGAGCGCATTGGACTGGGCATGGAGACGCACAAAGATCCTGAGGGGCATGGGCCCGTTTTCTCTGGTTTTCATGAACCCCTCTTTCTCCCCCAGAACTAACCCCCACAACTTTAGGAATTGGATCAAGGAGGCCTGGAATCACTGGGCCAACTTTTTGTGGAAGGTCGCCCCCGAACGTTTCAACAATGCAAGGAAACTTTTCAGCTTAAGGAATCGGACAGATTCTCTTATATTCAGCTGCGTCACTGGTGCACCCACCCCCAACCCTGCAAGCCACTACGCGCACCCCCTCCTCTCCTGAACTAACTTTGCAAGAACTTCTGGCCCGGGGAAGGATCTCGGCCCTATACAAACGCTTCTTAGGTGACTTCCTTATCTCCAAGACCCGCACTATTGCTCAGTGGGAGGCAGACCTGGGGCACTCATTAACAGACCAAAATTTGGTCGACATATGGTCACAAACCCACTCATCGTCCTCCTGCATTACAAATAGAGAATGTGTGTACAAACTCTTACTGTGGTGGTACTACCCTCCCCTGCGGTTCCATCATATGAACCGAGCTTTGAGCCCCGCCTGCTGGAGACTACGTGGACAACCGAGCTCCTTCTTTCACATGTGGTGGTCAAGCCTGACTTTTTTGGACACACTGCTTAACCACGATTGCAGACATCACTCAGGTGGTGATCCCACTTGAACCCAAACCTATTCTCCTGGGTTCTGCGGTCCCAGTGTGCTACCCCAGATCAGGAAGAAAAGCTAAACTTCTGACCCAATGTCTATTGGCAGCACGAATTGTGGTGGCCCGCACATGGAATTCCACTGAAGGATCTCTTATGACGCTGTGGTGGGGAAAAATACAGGACATTCTGATTGCAGAAAAGATAACTGCGGCCAGAACCGGACTTCTGCATCGCTTCTAAAACGCCTGGACTCCATTTCTAGACTATGATAGAAAGTTCCCGGCCTTAACCTATAAACCCCGGAACACCAAGACATTCCTAGAGGGCAGTAGAAGAAACCAATACAGGAAGGGGAGTGTCAAGCTCCTGAGAGCCTATCTAGGGTAGGAGCACCGGAGGGTGGGAGGAGGGAGGGAGGGGGGGACGGGAAGATTTAAGAAGCTGTATGCCATGCTACAATGTTATTTGAACTCTAATCGCTCTGCTCTGTTTCAAAAATAAACGTAGTAAAAAAAAAAAGGCAATAGCTGTCCGAGCCCAACCGAGGGAGATCTAGGAGTGAAGACATCACCCAAAAATATAAGAAGAGGGGTTTGGGCCCATCCGGGGGAGAATCAGGGGTGAAGCTATCACCCAAAGTTGTTTGATAAAGAAACTGTGGTATATTTTGTAATACAATATGAGAAGAGTTAACGCCCAGAAGAGGGGGAGCCAGGGGTGAACCCATCACCCAGCGAACATTGGAACAAACTTTCATTTGTTAAAGGAACTTTTGCGTTTGTTATTTGAACACATCAGGCCCAAAGGCAAGAGACTTTCTAAGGAAACAAGACTTGGCCTTCGACGATCCTGAGAACTGCCATTGGAAATGTCGTCTCGTGCCGGAAAGCCTGAGACAGTACTGTGCTCCAGGCACCCATCTTACCCGTGGTCAAAACGTGGGGAAGGGAGACCCAGGCTACCACATCCTGACATATTATTTCAGAACACTTCTTTCTTTTCTTGAGAAATATCCCACACCCTTTTTTGTATTAGTTGTGAGGTTGATGATAGGTTTCTTAGTACAGGCCCTTCTTATTTTGACACAACGCCACTAGGACTGCCTTATTTTTCATTTGATGGTTGATGCTTGCTCCCATCCTAGATTTAGGTTTAGAATAGGCCTTTTTCCAACCTGCATACAGAATTAATTGCTCAATAAACACCATTGATCTGTGATCACTTTTGTCTGTTTTACTGAGTTTCTCACAGGTGCCTTGGACTGTATTTTAGTCTCCTCCATAGCAGAAACCTGGCAAAGTCCAGAGCCAGGTGACACTAACCTCTTTGAAAAGGAGTATAGATCTACTGCAGAACGGTTACCAGTGATTTTATCGAGGGAAAAAAAACAAATAATTAATTTTTAAAGAACGCATAACATTGAGGAAAAAAATAACACATTTTATTTTCGTCGTTTTTGGGTGTCGTTCCCCCCCCCCCAAACACCCCTTTTTTCATACTTTTCCCCCACCCTTTAAACTACTATTCCCATTCCCCACCACATGTGTACACTTTTTAAAAATGAGTTATTTTTCTTGTTGTTTTGGGTTCTTCAAAAATTAATTCTTTGGGTTTTTTTTCTCGATAAAATCACTGCATACCCTGCAAAACAAAACAAGGAGGGAATTCATATATCAGACTAGAACACCTCTTAAAAAAACAGTCCAATCAATGAACAAGAGGGCCCTTTTCCAACATCTGAACAGCCATTAAGGCAGGAATATCCACCAGGCCCAGAAATACCAGAAGGATACAACATCTATAGAGCAAATCTATAGTGCCCTCTCTCCTTGGGGCTCCTTTAACAATGTGTATGCCCCCTTCACCTCTTGGAGCTCCTAGGCCAATTGATGCGCTTCTCTGCAGTTCTTGTTGTCCCGTGTCATGCTCCCTGGATCCCAGGGGCACCTTTGGGCAGCCCTTGTTTACTCTCTTGGTGGCAGCTCCAGGGTGATGGTGCTGATGACACTGTATATTGCTTGGGAGTTTATGCAAAGAAGCACCCTGCTGCACTGTTAAAAGGTGTGCAGAATGATGTCGCTGCTGACTCTGCACATTGCTTGGAGGTTTATGCAGGTGGGTGTGCTGCTGTGTGTGTCGACAGGTGTGCAGGTGGGCTAGTGCATCAGTAGTTCAGTGCCCGTGAGAGTGTTAAGGCAGTGTCGGGTGGGAGCCTGCATAAAGCTTATTTTTGGGCTTGAGGGAGCAGGAGCCCCCCGTCATGAGCCTGCGCCCCTCCAACAAGGCCCTGCTGTTTTCCACGTTCCGGAGCACTATTAGGCCCCCCCACACGGTACATGTGCTTGCCCGAGCCAGAATCCAGAGCGCAGCGCAAATTGGTGGCAGTCCAGGGATGGCGGATATATGCTATTTGCAGCGCATACCATGTAGCTGTCAATGTCTGTAGGACTCCCCTCGACGCAGGCACCCTGGCTGCTCGCTCCCAGCGCACATGGCGGGTGCTGGGGAGGGGGAATTCGTATGCACACTGCTGTCAGGGGAAGTATTCCGGGGCCCAGCTCCTCCTCAGCAGTCTCCCGCCAGGACCCCCGTCACCGCCTCCAAGTTCCCCCTCCGCTGGTGCGCCGCCTCTGGTGCTCTAGTGCCGATAGACTGTGGCAGAAGGGGCCACCGGGCTCGGGCAAAAGTGTCACGTCTGCGGGAGGGCAAGGCTGCACAGAGGGTGGGGGATGGGTGGTGCAGCATGGCCTGCGTCCTCTGGGTCCACCTTGCCAAACAGTCACCGTCGTGTTTCTCCGGATTCACAAGGTGTACAAAGGTGCAAATACAGCCCCGGGTGCCTGGTGAAATCAGCAACTAGGTTCCGAGTAGATCGCTGTTCCAGTCTTTCTCGTTCTGCAGGATGGTTAAGAGGGATTTTTGACTACGGCGCAGCTATTCACTCAGGCGGCCATACTTGTTGACGTCCCACAGCGCCCCCCTACTCTTGCCAACTTTTACAAACAGTTCTTAATGCGCTCATTTCACCAAGCAATATTCTTTTCCCTTAGCTTCGCAATCATCTGTCGGTCGAAGACTTTCGACGATACAGAGGATTTTGCAAGACTCCTATTTGACCACTTTGATCTCTTCTCGCCTTTTCCCAAGGCCTTCTAGTTACGGTAGTTTCTACCATCGGGTAATCGCCCAGTTTCCTGCGTGAGCACCCACATGGTGCCAGACTCCCCTGTTGCTGGTTTTCCCCTTCTTTCATCAATAGTTTCTTTAAACCTTTCAAAGCTCAAATTATCCTTTGGCTACTTTTCGTTCAACACAGTTCGGTTTCTTATCGACTCTCCCCTTGACTCACCGTATGTGATGAACCACTTGGCTTTCTTTCTCTTTGGAGTCAAGGTTGGTACCACGGAGACGAGCGTCTCTCCCTGGCTTGGTAATCAGCGGAGGAGGGTCTCGTGTACAGTTGACATCTGCTGCAACACACGCTGGATATTATTTTCGGTTTTATGATTCCCTCTACAGAGGTTTCACGGCCCTCAGTCGGAAAGAGCACCTTGTTACACTCTCTGTATGTGCCTTCTTTCTCCTCCTCTTGAACTGCCATGCTGAGTTAGCTCTTACTTCGTGCGGTCTGCCTTGCTCGTCTTGTGCTCCCCCCTTTTATCCCTGTGGGGAAGGGAAAGGGCCATCAGGTGTGTGTGATTCTGGGCAATTGTCTGACTTTGCCTGATCCTTGTATCCAGTAAACAGCTCTGGTGTTAGTCCGTTGTCTTTCGTGTTGTGCGAAAGTGCTCATGTGGGAAAAGGGGAAGGGCAGTGTTTTGTAGTATCCTTTGTGGTAGGATGGGGAAAAGGTGTTGAAAGAAGGGGGATACCGCGTCTCACCCGTCGGTCTCCCACTCCCCAAGGACCCCCCATCCAGGTGATCCTCCCTCACTGGTCCACCCCCAGGAACTGGATCCAATAGCAAAGCGATGGCCCTGTCCTGGCCACCTGGATCACAGATCCCCCGAAGACTAGCTAGGAAGACACCTTCAGGTTTCTCACAATACAAGAACTTTATAAAGAATTCAAAAACAACACCTGACCAGTTATTAAAGATTCAACTTGGTGTCAAATAATCCAAGATGAATTTCAGGCTAATCAACGGAACCAACTAGCTGCTAGAAATAGTTTCACTCTCGTCAATGTCATCCTTAAAGGCTCCCCATTGTCTTCTACACCTAAATTCAACATTCAATACTTCACTGAGACCGAGGTTCATGACATCATCATGAGCCTTAAGTCCACAGCTTGTGCAGGGGACCATTGTCCCACTAACATATTAAAAGACTATTTGGATACTCTTATTCCTTGGATCACTAGGATGATCAACATGTCCTTCAAGGAAGAGACAGTACTTGCCTCCCTGAAGAATGCTTGGCTAACTCCCCTTTTGAAAAAGAGCACATTGGACCCAGCCATAGCCAAAAATTACAGACCCATAACTAATGTACCATATCCATTGAAAATCATTGATAGAGTTGCATATTTGCAACTTCAAAGTTTTGTAGAGAAGAACAAACTCCTAGGCATTTACCAGTCAGGTTTCAGAGCACAACACAGGACGTAAACTGCATTACTGAACCTTAAATCTAACATCTCAGGCATCGTAGAGAGACGCCTGTTACGCTCACCTGGCTCCCACAGGGGCGTCGATCTGAACTGGACAGCTGCGGTATCCACCAATGTGACGCGTAGTGCCGAGATGACGGACTGGACCGGCCCACCTAGCTTCATTTGCTTGGCCCGTAGGAATATTCTTCTGCAAATGGAGAAAGGGAATTAACCACCCGTGGAGTTGAGCGTCAACCCCTCCCACTCCTGCTGTTCTCCCCACTGATCTCCTTTGATGTCCCCTCTTATAGTCTCACCTGATGGTTTGGAAAGATGAGCTCTCCATCCTGCATTGAGCGCAGGGGCGCGTAGATAATCAGTTGCTTCACTGGCTCAAAGGAATTGGTGAGTTCCAGAACAATATTGACTCTGAGATTCCCGGCAAGACGCCGTAAGTATGTAGTTCGTAAGAGTTCAAATGTCTGACTTTCACCCTGTCCGATTCCTTGCAGGTTGGAGCTTGACCCTAGCGAAGAGTTCCTCGTGGCAACCGGTAATATTCAGGTAAGGATTTGTATTATCCAACACAGTTCGATAAAATAATATCAATATCTAACCTGTTGCTTTCTCCCTTTTTCAGGCGCTGACAGAAAGTATGAAGTCTCGGGGAATAATGCCTCCGGCGGTAAAATCAGGTAAGTCTATTGTGGTGAGGAGGGTTCACCTTGTTTGTCCCTTTGTTTCACCTTGCTGTCCTTTTGTTTCCCCTTAGGGGCCGGGGTTCAGCGAGGATGCAGTGGAAGCTGCGCCGACCCGTGCAGAGGATGAATACCCCCGATGGTAAAATCAGCTAAGTCTATGGGCGGTAACTAATATTGCCTCTGTGTATTCCCTTGGCTCACCTTGCTGTTCTTGTCTTCCCCATAGGTGCCGGAGTGCGGCGGGAACATGCAAAAGGATGCAGTGGAATGTGAAGATGCTGCAAAGGCTGGAGAGTTCAGCGCGGCGCTGCAGCAGGGGAGGCGATGCGCATTAAATAACTTTTTTCTTCCAACTCGAAGGCGCGATGGATCGGGAATTCAGGTATGGATCAAAGGCATTGCTCTTGTTCTAACCTTTTCTCCTTCTTTCTCCCTTTTTCTAGGAGATCCAAACTCGAGGCGGGCGTGGCAGAAGACTGGATGCAGACTTGCAGGCACGGTGAGCGTTACTCTGCTGGATGCAGAATAACGCGAAGCGTGTGCTGCTCTTCGGGCGTGGTTTAAATAGCTACCAAAGTAGTCCCAGGTAAGTATTCCTCCCCAACCCCACCCGAGTAAAAAATAGTCCCTAGGTAAAGTAGTCCCTTCCAAGCCACCTTTGGCTTGGAGCTCTTGCAGCATGGTCTGCATCAGGTAAGTTTTAATCTATGAGCCTGGCGCCTATGGCGCCAGGACTGACTCTCCATATGAGCCTTGCGCCATAGACGCCAGGACTGCACCCAAATAGCCCCTAGCAGGGGTTGTTGGGCTTGCTTGGAATAACTTTATGCCTGCTTCCGGGGTTGCTGGACTTGGTCTGGGTCCCCAGGGGTAGGCATCATGACAGCGCCACTCAGCACTACTTATGCTCTTGGACCTCTCTGCAGCATTTGACCTCATTGATCATGCTCTTCTACATGAGACTGCCAAACATTGTCAATTGCTCAGAGAAGGCAGCCAACTGGATTACATCTTTTTTGGGTCTCAGAACTTCTAGGGTGGCTGTCGAGAAATCTGAAGCCTCCCCCTTTCTATTCTTATGTGGTGTTCCACAAGGCTCTTGCCTTTCTCCGACATTGTTTAACATTCACACTTGACCGTTTCTTGACTTTCTTGACGGATTTGGTGTCCAATATGCCAACGAAACTCAGGTTCTCTTCGAACTGACCGGTACCGACTGTGAATAATATTTGCAATGAAATTCAAAATTGGATGGCTCATAATTCTGTTGCCTTGCGACAAGACCAAGCTCATTATTTTTTACTCAGGCCCTCGTCTTACGAAAATCGATTTGAAGTATTCCCATTGCTCCATCATGGGTAACCAGATTCATATCAGCAAATCTGTGAAAACCCTAGGTGTCACATTGGACTCTGAACTGTCAATGAAACAGCATGCTTCTAATGTCCATTCCCCTTGTGGATACATTACTAAACTCCTCCACCAGATCAGGCCTTACCTTACTATAAAAAACAGATCTCTCCTTGGCACTGCGTTAGTCATCTCACGATTGGATTATTGTAACATCCAACTTATAGTCACGTCTCAATCCAATCTTGCCTGTCTACAGACTACACAGAACAGTGCTGTCGGACAATCCATGGTTTGGCCAAGGGCGACCACGTCTCGGACTTCAGGAAAAGTCTTCATTGGCTTCCTGTTAAACAAAGAATCAGGCACAAGATTATATCCCTGACATACAAATGTCAAAACTATGCTGCTCCACAATACTTGGAAAGTAGAATCTCCCTCTCTCAGCCTTGCAGAGTCTTGCGCTCTAATGTTTCCAACTCTCTGCACCAGCCTCGCTTCTGCCTGTAGAGGTTTGGAGGCACACGTTTTGAAGTTTGGGCGTCTCATGAATGGAACTCCATCCACCTTTCCTTCAAGGCCTCCACCTCTCCTCATTTAAGAAAACGATCGAAACCGTTTTTAACTGAGCCGACTAGACACCTTGTGGCCTGTATTCTCCTACCCCCATCCTGCCATCATCGGCTGATTGTATGCCTTCTATTTGTGCGCTCTGAGGCCTAGGGGCGTGTAGCCCTCTACAAAAATTGAAAATAATAAATACATACCATGTGTAGACATTTTGTACACCTACTCCAAGAAAGTTACAACCCCCGAGAAACCAAAGAGGGACATATTCTTTCTACTTTAAACCATGCATGTTATCCTCCTAGAAAGTTGGTCACCTTACTAGATTTTATCCGCCAAATCAAAAGGAAGGTGTCCTTATTTCACCCAGGGAAGAATCATATGAAAACGAATACCCTATCCCTTCTGCGGGTAGCCCTATTCATAGGGAGAGGCTATGTGAGAAATCTGAAGGCGTTCTTACATTTAACCTGCTTAACACCCCCCCTCAGGTACCAAAGAGAAGGGCAAGACTGCCAGATTCTGACCCCGGGGATGAGTCTGCGAAGGGGTACTACAGGGATGGACGGTCTTTGAAGAACGGAAGTGGGGTGCCTGAAGATGAGACATGGCATCCCCCTTTTCATAATCCTGATCTATCCTACCTCCCCTTTACTGTCATAGGATATTGTCACGCATGTCCTACCCTACCCACCCCAAGACCTTCAGTCAAATACTCACACTCTGAGGAAATTAAGGGAATGCAAAACCACTTTTCCAAATATAACATGGATTTATCCTCCCGTACCTTTAAGATCATAAACTACTGAGACCCAATCTTTTCCTTCCTGATAACCTCATTTAGTGAAGGTACCAGAGTGAAAGAACTACAACCACCTTCCTGTTATAAGGCACACCATCTTAATTTCCCTAAGTACCATCTAAGTACTGTGACAAAGAAGAGGACGTCAAGAGGAGTACAGATTTCCTATGAGAAACACCAATCTGGTACTGGGATAAAGAAGATGAGGATAAAGGCACACCAACATCTTCACAGGACATGTCCCACTAACGGGGTCAGACAATTGAAATCAACCATGCCTACCTGCAGCCTATCAAGGCTTCAGGAGAGTATAAAAGGAACACTAGCAATCAGCAAGAAGAGTGAGTTGGGAGGAGAGCTGATGAGGCATGGCTGGCCAGGACCAGCTGGGAGAAACAGGGACGCTGAGACGCCTATGGTCTGTGCGAGGAAGCGGGAGGGAGAAGCGTGGCTAACGACCCATGTCTCCTGCAAAGAAGAGAAGTCCAAAAAAGGGATACGGGACGTGCTGATCCCTTGTTACATTGGTAGAATGAACTGATCAGTCCACTGGGCCAGGACAGGAGCCTAGGAGTGTCTGAGGGGCAGGTGAGGAGACTCTGACCACAGATAGCAGAGACGTTAACCCAAGAACAAAGGAAACACCACCAGTGAGTGAAGCACAGTGAGAGCCTGGTGTGTATTGAAGTAAGCAAGCAAGATACAACATTGCTGCCTGAACCCGTAAGACTGGAGAATGGTCGGGTGAAATTGACAAATGGAATCCCAAGGATGCATAGTCGCAGAGTGGTCGTGTGTATCATTACATGTTCTCGAATTACTGTGTAAAGAAAGGAAGTGTCTGCAAAGAGGGAGGCTGTGCGCGGAGATGAAAAGTGAGCGTAATAGAGATCCTACAAACGGGGAACTATACAAGAAAAAGAAGTGGGAGCAAAATTCCTAAAGCTGACAGAAAAGTACTGCCATTACACAAAGTGTGTTGGAAAAGCATTGGGGTCGTCACCAAGCAGGAGATTGATCCAGGCTGGCCATAGAGACCCCGGTATAAGGAAAAGAGAACTCGATTAAGGATAAGGCAACTAGTTGCGCCACCTGTAATGGGGGAACCGTGCGGTCTGACAACTGCGCCACGACCAGGGGAGCCCAGTTGAAAGCAAGGAGCTGCATAATCTAATAAAGGAAAAGCTAAAAGGGCTTGGTTCAGAATGTGGAAGGAAGTCCCGAAAGAAGCCAAGTAAACTGTGATGTTAACACGTGGAACTTTTGTGAGTTTAACTTTTTGTGTTAAAGGAAATACAATTAAACCAGTTGAACAGGGATAACCACTGGGGTCTCCAGGAAAAGGTACAGTGAACATTTTGCTGAGGGAACTTTGTGTCAAGTACATTTTTATTTGCAAAGTGAAACCTGAGAGACTTGTGGAACCTTATAATCCTGAGTGCCTTTAACTTGGGGAAGGGAGCTGCAGAAAGGCTCCATTGTCACATTAACTTTATTTTAAACACTATAAGGCAAACTCTGAGTCTGGAACACATTGAGTTGGCCAAATCCCATACATGCTATTATTCTGAAGAAGTGGGGACAAGCATGGGTTTTGAAACAGACAGCATTTTGTTTTGGACTGGCAAACTTAGGTTTACTTTAGTTTTTTTTCCGTTAGGGAACATTCCCATCTTAGAGCTAGGGTAAGTTTGGCATTATACCATCCTGAACATTGAGAATAAAGGTTTTCAAACTGTGTTTCACTTGTCTGTGTCGTCTCTTGATACCATAACGTGTAACCAAAAATGTGATAGGTGGAAGGCTTTGAATAAATCAGAACCACTGGCATTGCTTTGGGCAACCTTCCACACCACTGTTTTTAGCCCGCCTGCGCCATTGAAAAAGGGGTCCAGCCATATGCAAATCAGTCAGTTACTGCCACCAATGGTTGCAGCCCAGCCTGAACTGCTAGGCCAAGTCCCCTCTGCAAGAAACACAAGCATCCCCAGACATAGTTTGGCCTTGTTGGGCCTCCTCAGCGAGGTGCAGGTTGGTTTCCTATGGTGCAGCGAGCAAGGGACCCACATCCCTTGCATATGGTCTTTCCCCTTCTGTAATGGCTTGGCAGGCGAAGAACGATAGTCTGGAGGTTTGCCCAGAGCAATGCCAGAGTTTAAGTTTCATTCTAAACCTTCCAGCCATCACCTCTTTGTTTTTGCTTTGTCTCTTGATACCCTGCCTGTCTCACAGAGCCCAAACTTGAGCACAAGTCGGTTGAGTAGCTCAATTTAGCCCAGGCATAAAAACCCCAGCAAAGTTTTCCTGGTTCAGCAACGGGAAGCATTCTTGTCCCGACCGTGATACTGCCATTTGAAGACCTCACAGAATCTTTACTATGGCTTCTTGTGGGATTACATGGGCTGGATATTTTTTGTGTTGCTAAGCAGGCTGAGTTGTTCTCTTGAATGGGTTATTTTTCACTCTTAGGTTTGTGCATTTTCATCTTCATAGTCATAGGGCAGCTCTTCCTTAACTCCTCATCTGTTCTGGAAAGTCATGTCTCCTCTTCCACTGCTTGGACAAATTCCTCCACTCTTGATCTTGGATGGCCCGAGTGCTTGATTGCTCGATTCTCTGAAATGGAGCTAAAAGGGGAAGTGATAGCTTTCTGGCAGCTCATTGAAGTTCTCTGTGCTGGCGGTGGACAAACAGCTGAAAAGTATTGACCAGCCCATTCTGATCAACACTTCATCTCATTACATCTTACCTCAGGAAGCTTGGTAGTTCAGGCTGCTACTGCTGGGCTTAAAACCACCACTTTCTCTTTGACCTGTTAGGGAGAGCCAGAACTCCTACGTCCTGTCCCCTTCCCTCAATACTAAATTGGCATCCCTGCAAGGGGACAAAACTGGAGCCTTTTGCACGCAAAATATGCACTTCCCCTTTAAATGTAATAATTTAGGTGTGAGGATAGGCCTGAATCCGCCCTCTGGCGCCACACCTCATCTCCTTTTTCCACTCGACGGGAACGGACGCCTGCACTGTGTCAGTGTATTATTTTGCTGCACACTTTTTCACACTGTATCTGCTTATATTTACTTAATCTTTTCTTCTATTTGCCTGGCCTTCTGTGCCCCCAGTCCCGTGGCACATGTCTGATTCCACTGGCTTCAGTAGGTGTTTGGGACCCAACGATCACTGGCAGGCAGGACTTGTGTGAGGCTTGCAACGTCTTAACACCCAGGCCAATCAAGAACAGGTTTGCAAGGTGGAGATAAATCTTCTTGATATCGCCACCAGACCACCTGAAGAACTTTGCACACCGAAGGTCTTGTGAAAAGGTAAGGCTCCCTTTTCCTCCTCCCAAATACCCCAGAAGGTGGACTCCTTTCCTGGGAATTAATTGTCTGGTAGGGGTCGGAAAGATCCTATCACTGGTAACAGGCCAAAGATTCAAGCAGCTACCAGTGCACTCACCGAGGAGTCCATGGATCCAACCGGGCATAGTACTGAGGGGCATAAAAGCTGTGTTACGGACGTTCGTCAGTGGGGTTGGCTGGCTCTGTGACCGGGCCTTGGCCTGAGGAGGCGCTGCTACGCAGGACTCCCAGCATTACTGGTGAGGGCACCACGCCTGCCTCTTCTGTTACGGCACCATATTCTGTGGACTTTTCTACTTAAGATAGAGCAAAATGGGGAGAGCTGCAGTTACACAAGAATCCGTGGCATGGCAGCCAGTGTCAAGAGAAGAATGGTCAAGCAGTGAAATTCCCTGGTGCACCTCATACCCATGTCCTCTAGCGCTCTTAGGTACTCTGAGCCTTGGATGCAGCAGCGCAGGCAAGACCCCTGGGCTTCAGTCACATTGACTGAGACACCTTCATCAGGGCCTCTTTGGTACAAAGTTCCCCGGCATGCGAGGACAGAGTTTTCTAGAGGTTTCTTAGTTTAATGAAGTTACCTCAAATGTCAGACATACTAAAGGGGTTCATTAAGGAAGTTCTTCCTCAAGAAATCCCACAGCCACAGGGGCCGCCTCCGGCACCATAACCCCGCCAGCGCCACCTCCGATGTTGATTCAACCGCCCCTTCCTCTGCCTTCACCGCCGCCACCAAATGTGGATCCACGGGTAGTACAAAATGTTGAAATTCAACCTTCAAGCAGGACGTGCAGCATTCCTCAAGGGGTCCCCAAAGCACAGGAAGCAGAGGATCAATCAGCGTCAAGTTTGGTGAGCAAGGACCAGGATACTGATGGCGATGAGGAGGAAGCTAATTTTCCTTCCTCTGCTAAAGCTTTTCACGAAAGGCAAGAAGGGTTAGCAGACTTTTTAGGATTTCCCATACCTCAGCAAGAGCAACCAAAATCAGAGATTTTAGCGGAGGTTCTAGCACTCCACGCATCATCGAGGTCAGCCATTCCAATGCAGAAGGATGTCTTGGAGATTCCAAAAGATATGGGCAAAGCCACACTCTTGCCAGTCGGTCAGCTAAAAGTTGGATGCTCGGTACAGGCAACTTGGCTCAGAAGGGCCTTTACTTGACCCACAACTCCAACCGCATTGATCTGTGTTGCAGCAGCCTCCCTATATGCCAAGCCCACTGCTGCAGGCTCATCAGGACAAACTGCGATGGCCTCAGCTGTCTTCAACACAGAGGACAGGCTTTTGGAGTCATTTGGAAGGAATGTGTACTTAGAGTCATCACTCCATTTATGCCAAGCAAATACGAATGCATTATTGGCAGCGGCTTTAGAGGGAAATTGCAGATTTTACCCAGGATCTCTCCCGGTTGACAGACAAGCAGCGTTTGGATCTGGTCTGATTGAGGCAAAGATGGTCTCACGAGATTTACACAAGAGTCCAGCAGTTACCCTGCCGGTGCTACCAGAAGGTTGCTGAGAGAACTGCAATATTTTACTGGGGCCCGACTTCCCGGTGCCACTGGCTGATTACGAGTCCGGTGGCCCGGGAAATTAGGTGCCGGTAAATTGTAAGTCCCCATTCCCATGGGAGTGGGGACACAGAAGCACTGGCACCATTTCTAACTGCGCCGGTGCTCCTGTGACTTGTCTGCCTACTCTGGCCGTTGCGCCCGGCAGGGTCAGACCTGTCGGCACAGCAGGCAGACTCAGAGTTTGCCGATCCGGAAACAAGGGTGACGGTGAGCTTACCGGCACCCTTGTTTCCGGACCGGCAAACTCCTAATGAGGCCCATACACCCTTCCAGTAGAGGCATGTGCTTCTCCAGCATTGGATCTTTCATCGATTCACATGCTTTTGAAGATTCCCCGTCGCCAGGCTGTGAAACCTCAGTAGCATTAAAGCAGTTCACCTTTACATTTGTTAAACTGCTTGTTACTTTAGTGTTCGTGGACAACCATCATCCCGTTGATGACCCCACCATCCACTTCGACGATCAAATCATCTACATTGGTGATCAAATCCACAATCCATCTAGTTCTAGACTTATTCCATCACCAAGTATGTCTAAATCTTCCACAACGCCTGTTCAAAGGTCCTTGGTTTTCTCTTTTCTGAAGGGAGTTGCTGTGGACAGGTATATCTTTCCTCCCCAGGCCAACTCATGCTCACCCACTGTTTTTACTGGCTTCATATGCACCACCTGAGGCCCCTTGTCCTAACATGGCCCCTCCTAAACAACTGTTACAGCAGAGTGCTGATTCTGATATGGATGCACCGGAGGAAAACGCTGTCCCTTGCCGCCGCTGGCTCCACCAAAGCAAGGTCCTTCTCTACTTTCTCCAATTGCACCTATTCTAGTGGGCATGCCCGGGTCTCCTCAGGCTCCTGTGGCCCCTAGGCCCTTGGGATCAAGGGACATGTCTATGGACATACTGCCCACACTAGAGACACTGATTTTTCAGCTCCAGGAATGGCTCCCAGCTCCACCATTACCTTCTCCAACTCAGCCCCGTCTGTTCCCTGCAACGGAAGGTTTAGTTCATCCACCACTCTCTGCCCCCCATCCAGGTGCCCCACTTTTGCCACCAGTTGCCCTCACAGATACAGACATTAATGACGATGACGACTATCTGACAGACGGTTCTCCACACACTCACTTCTACAAGCAAGTTTGAGGATCTGGTGGTAGGTGATGGTGAGCCAGCAGATCTGCCTCCAAGAGATTCGCCTCCTGACTAGATAGGCCCCTTTCATGCCCTCCTGTCAAGAGCTACAAAGCTCTTTGATCTCCTCCCTCAGGAGCAGAAAAAGGAGGGATTCCTTTATCAGAAGCTGGAAACTGCCAGAAAGTCAATGGTAGCCATTCCAGTGCTGGAAGATATTTGGGAGGACAGCCTTTAAGTAATAAGGAATCCATTTTCAGCACCACCCAAGAGAGATCTCCTTGAAAAGAAGTACACAGTACCAGAATGGGCACCCAAATGCCTACACACACAGCCCTGCCCAAACTCAGTTGTCTCAGCAGCCTCCCATAAGCGCTCGGCCAATCCTCCGTCCCCTTGTATGGTACCCCACAGACAAGGAAGGCAAACAGCTGAATGCTTTTGGCAAGAGGGTCATCTCTACAACCGCTACCACCATCAAAGCAGCTACCTCATTGGCAATCCTCTCCCGCTACAACCGGGAGCTTTGGTTCAAACTAGGGCCAATCCTGGACTTTCTTCCGGACAACAAACAAGATGAGGCACTTACACTGCTCCATGAGGGAGAAGCAGAATCGATCATGCCATCTCTATTGCTGTCAACATTGCATATACAGGATTCTGCAAGATGGGTAACGGGGCAGTGTTACAACGTCAAGGTTGGCTTAAAGCCAACATCTTCCGTCTAGAGATCCAATCCAGGCTGTCAATATGCCCTTTGACGGCATCAATCTATTTGGGAAGAAAGTAGGTGAAACCCTCCAAGCCATCAAGTCTGACACTGAGACAGCTCTTTCGTTGGGTACTCTGCAACAGCATAGCCAATTCTTTCGGTCAGGAAAATCCTCAAGGACGTTGCGGGATTATAGATCCTCCTATCATCCGCAGACATGCTGGGTCTCTCAAGAGGATTATAAAGGAAGATCACAGTCTTCTCATAGAGGGAACCAGCGACAACAAGGCCTTTCCTCCAGACACCCAAACAAGCCTGACCGTCACTCCTAAAACAAACATTGGCAATGCCAATGGTTTGGGCTTGTGTGTAGGCATGAGAAAGGCACTTGCAAGGAGGCCCTTCCATATTGGTATTAACTGCCAGTGATGGTAGCAGATACAAAATAGTGTGGGTACATGGACATCTAATAGCAGTGCCTGGCAAATGTCTAATACACATAAGCCAAAACTGTTAGCTTTGCCAATGCTTGTTTTTAACAGTAAATGGCACACATAGTGCTTTTAAATCGAGTGGCTGAAGGCAGACCTGGTTCAGACATTGTTTTACACCAGCAGCAGGTTTACAGCTTCAATTGAGTCATTAACTCTGGAAGACTGCGTTGAAAAAACACCGGCAGGCATTTGAGGCTTGATTAAAGTGAGCTCAAAGAGGTCTCAAGAGGAGGTTTTTTGGGAGGGGAGTGGCAGGAACTTGGTGGGATTGGCTAAAGGGATTAGCATGGCCATGGGCATTCACTGGGTGGGCAAATATCCAAAACACACCTATAAACTGTGTACCTCCTCATATGCCATTTCTCCCTAACTGTACTCTAATGCAACCGTTTTGGTTGGTGGAAACACCAGAGAAAACCAGGAAACATTGGATGGTAACTCAGACATATGCCTTAATGGTGAGTGTCCCGGCACACTAAAAAAAAGGCAGGAGAAGGCCGTCGCTCAGCATCAAATAAATATTAAGGATATAACTAAAATATCTTTCAGAAGGGCTATGGGAGCCTGCATTTACATATTATACTCTGACTCAGAGTCTTTAAAACTGGTCCCAGTTTGATGACTCAACATTTCTCAAGGGAGTCATGACACAATGAGGTCAAGATCTATTCTTCCTGCTGAGAAATGGTGGGATTGTTATTTGTTACATCAAAAGTAAAGGAGCAACACTGCTCCAGCCCCAGCTGCAAAGTACTGTTTCCATCCCATGAAAAGTGTGTAGAAGGTGTTCTGAGAAATGCCAAACTGTGCCGTCATTATCTAAGCAGCCTGGTTGTGCCCCATCAAGGCCTTCGGAGAAGCGCTGGCACTGCCACGTTGAAAGTATCACAAAGCAGGCCTGCTGAAAAACGTTGGAGGAGTCCAACAAAAAGTACATTAGACCCGATGAGACTCTCACTGCCAGGGAGACACATGCCCTGCTACAGTCATCAAGGAACGTGGAAAAGAACTGGCACCATTCCGTGCAAAAGAACTGGCACCATTCATCATGGCACTGATTAACTCATCCTTCAAAAACTGCGTAGTCCCCAACAACCTCAAAGAAGCATGGGTCATGCCTCTCCTCAAAAAACCCAACCTGGATCCAAACATACCCACAAACTACAGACCCATAACTACGGTCCCATTTCTCTTAAAGATATTGGACAGAGTAGCATATCTCTAAATTCAAAAACATTTGGAAGATAACCTTCTTGGTCTGCATTAGTCTGTCTTCAAACACAGACATTGAACGGAAACAGCCCTCTTGGATTTAAAGATCCAAATGGACGAAGCCAAAGACAGGGTAATCTGGCCATCATGCTCCTGCTGGACCTCTCAGCAGCGTTTGACCTTGTGGACCATCAAATCTGTGGACCATCAAATCTTGACTGAACATCTGGCCACAGCGGCAGCATTTTCACCAAATGCAGCCAGCTGGATCCAGTCCTTCCTTACAAATAGAACAACTAGAGTTTTTGCACCCTCTGCGGCCGCTGAGCCAGTACCCATCCACTGCAGAGTGCCCCAAGGCTCTTGTGTTTCACCTATGCTTTAAAATATTTTTACTAAGCTTCTCTTTGATCATCTTGATAGCCTGGGTGTCACCTACACTAATTATGCAGATGACACTCAGGTCCTCATTACCCTCACTGGTTGCTATGAGAAAGATTATATAAAACTTAACGAAATCTACCTCGAAATACAAGCCTGGATGGCCACACACAGCCTCTGCTTAAATGACAAGAAGGAGGTCTTGATCGTCGGCACCCAAGCCTGTCTCAATAAACTCGACCAGCGTACAAATCCTTTAACATTGATGGCTATATCATCAAAGTTGGCAAAGTGGTTAAAACCTTTGGCGATTACTTAGATTCCACCCTTTCACTTAAAAAACAAGTTAACTCAACAGCGTCCTCCACTGCATTTACTAATAAACTCATTAACGCCTGCAAACCTTTTCTGTCCACAAACAGTTGCCTCACACTTGTCAGGGCCTTGATTGTGTCCAAACTGGATTATTGTAACACCTTATTCTAAGGCTCCTCTGAGTACAACCTGAATAGATTACAGGTTCTCCAGAACAACACCCTTCGATGTGCCCTTAACATACCTCGCTCCAGCCATAGCTCATCCTTCAGACGTGACTCTCTCTGGTTACCAGTAAATGACAGAATTAAACTTTGCACACTTGTCATTACACACAAATGTCTGGCCAACACAGCCCCCCAATACTTGTCTGCTAAATTCTCAAGGCATCACTCTACCGGACCCACATACTTACACTGCCTCAATATTCCCAAGTATGATCTAAAGATGGCCGGGGGGTCTAACTACCCTGTGCTTGCAGCCAAATGCTGGAACTCCCCCCCCACCAGCTATTAGAGCTGAACCCTCCTTCTGGTCCTTCAGACCCAAAGTGAAAGATTGGCTCTTCGCCTAACACCCCAACGGCCACCCTTCAACTAAAACAATTCTGGCCAACTTCTGCGTATAGACGTCTCTGGTACCTCTTGCCATTGCACTATCCTCACTTGTGGTTATGTATGCCTAATGTACTTTACTGATCCGTTTGTACTGGCGACTACGCTCTAGGCTATTGTCGCACTGTGCACTTTGTATCTACGACTGCTAGTCCTAAAACCATTTTGTAACCTGTGTTCTCTATCTCGTCTCTTGATTTGTTGCTCTTTGCCATTACCACTTTGACCACCTGTAACCCGGTCATAAGTTCCACTCAATCTTCTGCTACTGTACTGTAACAATTTCCCTATGTGCAAGTGCCCAGATACCTCCGGGTTAGGCATGCTCTATAAATAATAAAAATAAACTAAACTAAACGCGCTAGTACTGATGCGATTGCGCTAGAATTAGGGCTTCTGGAATAAATGCTTGTGCATCCAGCCTACCTGCATGACCCTTTACCCTGACCCCATAGCCCCCTGCACTCAATCTCCACCACCCTCCCGAATTGCGCTTACTATTTCCATTTCTAACACAGACAGGCCATGGGAGTTCCTCAAACAGACAATGGGACTTTTCTAGAGCACTTCCTGCATCACCTGACAGGAGCACGCAAGCCAAACATCCACCTGATGGATCCCCCTGCTGTGCGGCCCCTCCCTCCACCACCACCAGGGTCCAGGAAAGCAGACACACCACCCCATCCTACCACTTCTCTGCCTTGTGATGCTGGCAGCCAGGCAACATGCCAAGCAGGGCTTTCTGTAAGAGTCGCTGCCAGTTTCATCATCACTTTGGCAAAACAAACAGCACGCACATAAACGGTGATGCTGCACAGATATTCCACGGGTGAAAGTCCCCAAGTTTCTCTCAAAAGCGAAAGTACAGAATGGTCATTCCTCGGGGGGCAGGCCCAGGCCGCACTGTGGGTGCAGGCATTCTGCTTGGCCTCATGTGGGATCTTCCGCTTGATCAGGCGTTGGTCTGTGTAACGCACGGTCATTAGTGGGCACATCTGCCGTGTCATGGGCACCTGTGGGCTCCATTGCTTGGAGAACAGGGCAGCTTTTCTCCCTTCTCCTGCATTACTATCACCTGAATGAGGGTACCATTTTACACAGCAGGCGGCTTTATGAAACCCTCTCTTATCACACACTTTATGCCTCCTTTTATTGCATAATAATCATACACTCGCTGTAGCCATCGCACGCACATTCCAGACCTGCATTTTTCTTACTACTTCTGACTGTCAACTATTCAGTTCTTTTTTTTATAATCTGTTTTTATAATCTGTCACGGGTACCAAGAAAGTGAATGCATTTAGCAAACGAGAGAACCTGTGTCACGAGTGAAACGTGCAGCCAGTGCTGGCATTTTAGATAATTGCCCTGTGCCTTCCGGGACTTACAGTTTTTATTAGCAAGTAAACTGTTTTTATTTTGCATTGAATGCAAACGTGTTATTTTGCATGCATATGCGATATGCTATGACAAGTTATTAACTCATTATATATTTGAATTTGGCACAATTCATGTAATAACAATGAGGTAGATAGAGAAGCATACAAGAGCATGTCTACTTTAGCTATTTTAAATAATATATCATTTTATTTGGAAGATCATTGGTGACTTTCCCATTCAAAGATTGGTACTAGTTTTGCCTTGTTTCCAGAGAGCTTCTTTAGAGACAGTCATCCAAGATGGCTGCCTCCATGGAAGAGCTAAAAAAACTCAGAGCTCCGTGGTGGGCAGCCAAGGGTGGGAGTAGCCATAGGGGTTACATTGGCTAGGGGCAGGGAATGGGAGGGATTACAACTGTGTATCCCTCCTCAAATATCTATCCATCGGAAAAGTGTAACAGACCCTCATTCAAAGCCCATATTTGAAGCTCTTATGTTAATTACAATAGTTTTGGCTTTAAAGGTAGTGCTTTTAGCGCCACCTAATAACCCAAACTAAAAACAGGGGCCAATCAAAGTTGTACCAGCGGGGCACCTAAAGTGTACTGCAGATACTTCATGGTGAAGAAAAAGTCAGGAGGGTGGAGACCCATAATAGACATCGGAAAACTCAACAAATACCTCAAGTCTCAGTCTTTTCTTGGACCAACTGAAAGAAGGGGACTCTCCTCTCTAGACCTAGAGTATTCTTACTTTCATATCCCCATTCATCAGTGGCACCTGCGTTTCCTCTGACTCAAGGTCACAGGAAATTACTACCAATTCAAGGCTCTACCTTTCGGCCTAAAATCAGTGCCAAGGGTGTTGACCAAATGCCTCGCTACAGTATCGGCCCACTTCTGGCATTCATGTTTACCCCTATCTGGCTGACTGGTTGGTGTGTGCACCCTCGCTTCCACTAGCGACACAGCACAACAAGCATACGATCCCGTGCCCAACATCGCTGGGGGTTCTCAGTGAACTTTGCAAATTCTTGTTGCAGCCTGCTCAAAACTCGCTGTTCCTGGGCTCATACATCAACACACTTGTGTGTGTCACTGTTAGGCAGAAACCTGTGCAGTTCCCTTAGGGACCACTGCAAATGATTTAAGACTACAGGTGTTTGGCAGTAAACCCACTTGGTAGCAGTCTGTACCACACAGATTCACTTGGTAGCTGTGGCCGAGCTGTCAGACTTCCCTCAAGAAGAGTTAGGCAGTATACAGAACATACAAAATAGGTACAGAAGTACAGTAGCACAAGCAAACACTGACCAGAGCTTGGTTGTAAAAGTATATAATTATTTATTTAACACACACTTATAAAACACACTAGCACTAAATTAGTAAAATCAGTTCAAAACACAATCACTATTATCATATGTACATCCCTGATTACTTGTTGGACAAGTCTTCATTAACACCACTTATTTCCAGACAGAGGTGAGCGCTTAACGTTCGATGGCACTCCAACAAGTTAAATAAAAAGGGAGGGAAAAGCAAAATTATGGAAGCATACACACTAAACACTTTTTAAAGAACCACAGCAAGTTAGGAAGGCACAGTCTACTGGTGAGCAAGGAAGTTTTTAGGTGCCACGCCCACTTTCCAGGGAGCCAGGCGGAAGATGCCCAAGATCAGACAGTTACACAGAGTCTTCGAAGTTTGTGGAGGTAGTTTGAAAAAGGTTAAGTTCAGTTCAGAAAAGTTAGCTAGGGTGTCCCAGGCTAACCCAGGTTCGAGAGACGAGGATTTAATACACCCCGTTCAATCGGTTGCAAGGGAAGCCAGGCTGAACACGGTACCTTAAATGGAGAGGATCCTCCTGCGGGGGCAGTTGTTCCTGGCAGCGGGTGCAAGTCGCAGCGTCGTCCAGAGGAAGAGAAGATCTCGTTGTGGAGGAAAGATGAAGGTCATTGCACTGCCAGGGAAGAAACCAGCCGCGGAGTTCTCCGGTACAAAGGTAGTACCCTTTCGGTTTGCGGTAGTGGTGAAAACGTGGTATCCTGGTTGCCGGGGTGCTTGGCACAGGCAAGGCGGCCACGAGATGCTCCAGGAAGGCGAAAAGAAGGTAGACTGGTTATCCCCACCAGTCGAAGGAAGAAGACTCTCCGGGCTGGAGATCTCCTTTGTCGTTGGGAAAAGTGGTGAGACGGTTCAACAGGGCTCCACCGGTGGTGTCGTCGTTGCAGGCCGGCTCAGCTTCTCCCTCCTCGGATTCTTAGGTCCTGTGGCGACTTCTGAAGTTCCAGTCCTCAAAGCCCCTGCTTTTATGCAGCACACCCCCATTCACTCAGCCTAGCTGTCAATCAAACATGCTAAGTGGTGAGCCGGCCGGCTCACCACTTGGGCCAATCACACAAGAGTGCGACTTGAGTTACCAAGGTAACTCAGTCCAGGGTGCCTAAACCCCCTCCCACACCCCCTGTGGTACACAGACAGAGTAGCACCACTTTTCGAGGCTTCTGTGGAGAAGCCTGCCAAAAAGTGGAACAAAGGGCTCGACTTGAGTTGGAGTCACAGAAGAGAACACAAACGCCATTTTAGAATCGAGTTCTGGCAAAAAATACCAACCGGCGAATTAATATTAAATAAATAAACCGGCGGTATGTTCGAGGCTATAAGCATTAAAGGATAGTTCCGGGACTTTTTTTTTATTGTCCCTACGGGTCGGCCATGTGTTTGTAAGCATAAATCGGTAGATCGTAGGAAACTTTCCTATGGACCTTACCCGACTTTTCGCCCATTATCGCACTCGAAATCAGCCTCCATTTTGTGATAATCCTATCATTCCGCCGCATCGACCTGGCTCACCTGCCTTTGCGGCACTAAATCAAATCCCCCGCCCCTGAGCCTGACATCAGCAGACGCGTACTGCCCATTTCAAGCACGTCTCGTGTCAACAATCGCTGCGCCTCAGCTATTGACGTGTTGCCATGGAAATGGCAGGACGCCTCTTTCCCCAATAAGTATAAACAGACCGTTTCACAACACACAGCAGCAGATTTTCGATTCCATTCCTCTCTCTGTGTTACTTTGAGTATTCTGTGACTCGTTTCAGTGCTCTGGTCAGCTACCTTCGCCGCTTGTAGCCCGTGTGAACACCTGTACCATCTCTGTAAATTATTTTACTATCTTTACCGCACAATGGCCACAATAATGCCGTATATGTACGAGCCCGAGTACACCGAGGAAGAACTACTGGAAAGTCAAGCACGCGAAAACGATGGGGATTCGGACGGCAGTTGGGAGGACCAGTCAACGGATGAAGAGCCTGGACCATGTCGCATGGACGGCGTCTCCACCTGGTGCACGTGCAATCGGTGCGAGCTAATGCCAACTGAGGAGGAGAACTGCTGCTGCCGTGAAAATTCCGGGTGCTTGGCCTACATTTCGGAAAGCGAGCAAAGTCTGCAGGAAGGCGAGCAAAGTCCGCAATGCATCACCGAGCTGCCAGAGTTCAGGGAAGCCTGCCTCTCACGGACCGTGTTGAGGATGATGATGGTGCTTATGCACGAACTTCGCGGCACTGTTCGTCCGCGTAATCCGAGTAACGAGTAAGTATACTCTGTTTGTGATGTCAGTGATGCCACCACTATTTCATGGTCGTCTCCCACATATAAAATTACATTTACATATCATTCGAACGCATGTAAATTTGTTCCATATAGTGCATTTTCTAGATATAATTTTTTTCTAAGAAAAATGACATGTGTTACCTGAATCGACATTGATAAGAAAGTTTGGTCAGTTTAATACAGTTTGCATCTTTTTTTTTCACAGGTGGTACAGGCTGGTGGCCTATCGTTGCTTCACTTGGTGGCTTCACGGGAGGCTCGGACACCGCGTTCGGAGAGTAATACCTGCCTGTGCGGTACTTGCCATTAGACAACATTTCCCCAGTGACAGTGGACAATACCGCGGATTTTCCCTCGATGTGCTGCAACCTCAACTTTACAATGTGTAATGTTTATTATTTATGTTTAATTAAAATCTAAAATAAAGCCCAACATATATTTTAACAATGGTTGTTTTGATTTTTTAAATGAATCTAGTGTATATTCTCCTGGGAGGGTGAGGTATTTATAAACTCACCCCCCTGCATTCCATGTAGTAGATCCTGCAGCCATCCTCTTACATTCAGTTAGATGGCCTCTCCTTGGTGAGGCCCTGCGGCAAACTGGTCTTGTCTGCACGACCACCGCCCCGATCCACCCCCCGCCCTATCAAAGGCAGTTCGCACCGGGGTACTTGTGCTGGCAAGTGGAGCTGTCAGGGAGCGATAAAGGCCAAGAGGTGCCAAAGACCATGTACACTTCAAAGTGGTCTATAGAGCATGGGTTGTTGTTCCCATGTCTACCTACAGACCCCGTGTCTCCTGCCAAGCATCCCCCCTCACGCTGGACGGCCCCCTGCAATCCACATAAGTGTGTCTCCATTCACGAGTCTTCCTGTGTCTTGTCTGCACGACCACCGCCCCGATCCACCCCCCGCCCTATCAAAGGCAGTTCGCACCGGGGTACTTGTGCTGGCAAGTGGAGCTGTCAGGGAGCGATAAAGGCCAAGAGGTGCCAAAGACCATGTACACTTCAAAGTGGTCTATAGAGCATGGGTTGTTGTTCCCATGTCTACCTACAGACCCCGTGTCTCCTGCCAAGCATCCCCCCTCACGCTGGACGGCCCCCTACAATCCACATAAGTGTGTCTCCATTCACGAGTCTTCCTGTGTCTTGTCTGCACGACCACCGCCCCGATCCACCCCCCGCCCTATCAAAGGCAGTTCGCACCGGGGTACTTGTGCTGGCAAGTGGAACTGTCAGGGAGCGATAAAGGCCAAGAGGTGCCAAAGACCATGTACACTTCAAAGTGGTCTATAGAGCATGGGTTGTTGTTCCCATGTCTACCTACAGACCCCGTGTCTCCTGCCAAGCATCCCCCCTCACGCTGGACGGCCCCCTGCAGACCGCATAATGCCACGACATATACACGTCATTCATTCACAAACACACCCCTGTTTCGAATTCTTTATAACCCACTTCATATTTCTAATGAGAACTTCTTTGCGCTTTGCTAGTCAACCCGTGAAGGTGCTGGTTATCTGCTCTTCGTCTCTGTGAACTTCCGTGACCACTTTGAGCAAACTCGTCAGTTTGCAACCTGTGAACTGCTCCCTGTTCTACGACAAGAAACTACTCTGATCCCTGCATCTAACTGTTTGTTCGTCAAGGTAAGTCCATGTACCATAATCATTTTGCGTCCAATTTTTTAATTTATATCTATTTGCTAGTAGTCATCAAATTGCATCCATGTTTTCTTTTCGTTCACGACAGTACATGCAAGGAACTAGTCACATGTTCTGAGTTTAGTCAAATTACTTTTTCTATTTTTTGAAAGTTATTGAAATACTTATCCGCATGTGAATAACGTGTATAGTTCCAAGAACCAAAACGGACCTTGCATTGAACCTTTTATGTGTCATTTAATGTTTTAACACATTGGTATTCATAGAGAATTGTTGATCTTTACTTTTCAGAACTTTCCATAATGCCTGCCTGTTCCATTGGCGGTTGCCCTTCGAAGACCCATAACAAATCTGAAGGTACTATAATGCATGTTTTCCCTAAGACAATAGATCAGATAAGAGAATGGGTCCGATATTGCGGATATCCAGCCTCTGAGATAGAAAGTAGAGTCCTAGAAGTCTTTGCGGACAAGAGGGGTGATCGATACCGCATCTGCAGCAGGCACTTTAGCCCAGACATGTACTCCACATCATTGCTAATAAGGACGAAAACACCGCGAGCGAGGCGAAAATTGCTCTCAACCGCTATTCCCACTCTATTCGTCCACATCCCTCCACTGGTGAGTCAAGTTTACGTATTTATCTCTCGGCATTGCGGTAGTGTGTAGCATTAGCTAACAATAATTTCCCCATTTATGTATCCACTCAATATGAAGGCTGAAGATTCTCCATCCGTGTCGTTATTGCAGTCATCAGCCACTTCAAGCGCCTATCGGGTAATCTTACTTAGCTATTCTGACACTGACTTGTTTTAGGCATGTAAATCAATAGTTTTAATTGATCGTGTAATTATTTTACCTAATGGTACACCACAGTACTCGTCCTCTAGTCTTTGTTTTCAGTTATAATTATTGTTATCCAAAATAATGCAAGTACTGTCTTTCAGGGAGATGCTGAGGAGTCCAACGCATTGACGACAACCGTAGATGTCACTCAGATGCTCGAGGTACGTTTCCGGACAGTTCCATCGATGGAGATCATCAGATCTTGCATTCTTGTAGCGTGATTGTTACACACAATGTTTCTTTCGTTTTTAGCCATTGGTATGTCCTTCTGTCGTCGCCCTCCTATGTGTCTTCTTTTTTCAATATTGTGTTCATTACTAATGAAAGTCCTATGTTTCAGGGAGTCGATGGAGCATTAGTCCAAGAGGAAGGGGGAGCATGCAGTTACGGGTCGGCGCAACAGCTTGCAGAAGTGTGCACCGCAGTTACAGCGTCCCTTGATGTTCTTATGCATTTCGAGGTATGGATACTGACAGATCAATCATGCGAGATCAAATGACGTGATTACATCCGCTATACTTCCTTCTTTATTAACGCAAGTACTATGTTTCAGGGAGCTGACGGAGCTTCTTCAACAAGAACATCACCCCTAGTAGTTTATGCAGATCTCTGGGTGGTGACACTTCCAACGATGGAGCAAATCGAATCATATTTAGATATCCATTATTTATTTTAGACAACTGATCATTTGTGCAGGTCTATTTAGATGAGCCGTTGACGCCTGCAGAAAGTTTATGTTCTTTTAAACAAAATACAAAACCATACTAATGCAATTACTGTGTTTCAGGGAGTTGCTGAAGCCTCATCTTCAATAATATCATCAATGGAAGTCTATGCGGAGCCCGAGGTATGGATCTTGACAGTTCAATCTAACTAGATCAACAATGCGTGAACTATTGTCGTTTGAATGTTCTACACAATGCGTTCATTCGTGTTTTGCTATTGAGATGTACGTATGGGTATTGGTCCCCAAGTACATTTTGTGTTTTCAATATTATTATACATACTAATGAAAGTTCTATGTTTCAGCGAGTCGATGGAGCCTCAGTGAGTGATGGATGTGCTTATCATGAAAGTATAGTCGTTGCAGCGCGAGAGGAAGTGGAGACATGCACACACGAGTCGGAGCAACAGCGTCCAGATGTTGAAGTTCGAGGAAAGAAAGTTTCAAAGAAAAGAAAGCAAAAGAAGGTTAGTGTCCTGTTCACTATATTATGTTGTCTTTCACTGTCAATAGTTCAATACTGTAAGTTGTGTTTAAACTGAACATCCCTTTTCTAATCTGTCCTCTAGTTGCGAGTGGGTGTAAGAACTAGATCTACACAGACAGTGAAGCGAACGAGAGATGTTGCTTGTCAAACCTTTTGGCAGGGACTTGAGACTGGAGATGCATCGTGCCAATGGGAAGAATATGAAGTGATTGACAACGGAGCTATACCACCACCAGCCATTGATAGTGAATGTCCTCCTGGTAGTTTGGATGCAGTCGTAGATCAATTCACAGAATCCACACCCGCAAAAAATAAGAGCACGCGAAAGTTGAAGACATTGTTTTTTTCTCCCATCTCCGGACAAGGAACAGATGTTGCAATGGAAGAGAATGAAGTGGACGACAATGAAACACCATCAATATCACTCAGCATAGCGGAAGACGATATCAGAGATTGTACCTTTCATGCGAGTGACATGTCCTCAACGTTACAGGCCGAACCAGCTGGGATGCAGAGTGACAGTATAAGGAAAGAGGCCAAATTCATTGTATTCGATAGCTGTTTGATGGATATTATTATGATGATGAAATGTGGGCATTGGGTTGGTGGGGAAGTATGTGGGGAGCCATTGATTAATGTGACTCGTGCAATTCGAGGCACTAACCTTAAAATACATGCCACCTGTACACAATATCATCCGTTCGCATGGTCTGCACAACCCATGCTGGGGCAACTGCCAGCAGGCAATCTACTTTGTGCAGCGGCCGCTCTTTTTAGTGGTTCAAGTTTTAAAAAGTTACAGTATTTCTTTCAGTTTGTGGGAATCCATTTCATTGCGAAAAGTCAGTTCTACAAATACCAAACCGATTATCTATTTCCAGCCATCAGCGAAGCTTGGAGAATGGAAAAAATGTCAATGGAAAGTACATTCGCGGGCAAACGCTTCAGGCTAGCCGGTGATGGACAATGCGACAGTCCAGGATTTTCAGCCAAGTACTGCACCTACCACTTTCAGGACATGGAAAGTAAGAAAATTGTGAGTTCGGTGGTCGTGCAGGTGTCACAAAGTACATCCTCAGTGGCCATGGAGAAAGTTGGCTTTGTAGCATCATTGCAAGAACTACAATCGCGGGGAATGGTGATCGACCTGATAGCCACGGACAGACACGTTTCAATTGCCAAGACATGAGAGAACAGTACAAAAATATAAATCACCAATTTGACGTTTGGCATTTTGCAAAATCAATCAATAAAAAATTGTCGGCTGCAGGAAAAAAAAAAGATATGCAAGGTATTTCACAGTGGTCCAAGTCAATCAGCAACCATCTTTGGTGGAGCTCAAAAACATGTGAAGGGTCGTTGGAAATTCTACTGGAAAAATGGCGGTCAGTAATGTTGCACTGTAGCAACGTACATCGATGGTCGACAAATGAGCATTTCCACAAATGTGAACATGGCCATTTGTCCACAGAGGAGGCACGGAAGAAGAAGTGGTTGATTCCTTCATCACCCACTCACAAGGCCATTGAAAAGATTGTATTTGATAAAACTATAACAAGAGATTTGAGGGGACTCACGGAATTCTGCCACACAGGAGATTTGGAGGTGTTCCACAATATGTGCCTAAAGTACAGGCCCAAAAGATTGCATTTTGGCATGGAAGGCATGATAAATCGGACTCTTCTAGCGGTCTTGGCACATAACCATAATGTTGGCCGTCAACAAAGTAGGACGACCGGAACTTTAGGGACGCTTCGCTACAATAAGGCCTTCACTAAAAGAAGTAAACAATGGGTGATCAAACCAGTGTTTGAGGATATGCAATATGAGTTTATTGAGAGACTTATCGTAGATGTCCTCGATAGGCACATACATGGAGTGGTGAACGAACCTATGCAGGGGACAACTGCATTGCCACCCAACATTGCCTCTGTTCCATGTCCACCTAAAGCAGAGCTCATTGAGAAATACACATCACGGTTTAAATGATTGTAATTCGATTGTCTGTTCTCTCGAGTCTCCTCATGTTGCAGGCCCATTGCAATTAAACCAAACAGTAATATAAATCATTTTTACAAAAATTATAGAATGTTTCCGTATTACAAACACATGGCCGACCCATAGGGACAATAAAAAAAAAGGCACGCAGACAAGATGCCCTTACACTAACTGGAGCTAACTAGAAATGTGTGCTCGCTCAAAGTGAAGGTCAGCTGCTTTGATGTTTTGCTCGGGTGGCGGAACGGCCCACGACCCAATATAAGGTTCTATTGTGATTTGACCTTGACAGGCCGGGACCATCCTGAAAGACTAAGAAAAGATAATGAATAAAATTTCAGAAACGAAACGATGAGCCACGTTCATTAGAAGAAGTAACGTCGGCAAAGAAGGAGTGGTGTTTCGGGTCTGCCCTACACAGAGACACAATGGAAAATGCAAATATAATGTAAGTAACTTTTGATGAGTTTATACCGCAATTTCATTACTATACAGTGGCTTTAAAGACGGGTTCAGTTGTACTTGTTCGTTCTATGTGGCATAGTGTTTTCTACCGCGCACTATCTGGAGGAGAAACATCTGCTTTTACTGAAGCACCTCAAAACCTTCCTCTTTGCTTCTGCTTTCTCTCTCCCTCTCCCCTGCTACAACTGGTCCACTGTCTGCGACCTCGGTCCTGGGCCCTTCCACTCTCCACCCGCACTGCCTCCCTGTCAACCCCTGCACTGGGGGACTGTCTCAGTATCCTACAGCCCCCCCTTCCCAGCACTTGTTCTGCACTTACCTTGCACTTGCCACCAGCTGGCCCTATTTATTTATTATTTTATGCTACTTACCTTGTACTCCACTCCCCCCCCCTCCATGCCTCGCCACGCCTTTAAACACTTGTGTACACCCAGTAGCGCTGTCCTCGCTATGAAATGAATAATTTTAATAAGGATCTGATGGTGAGACTAATTTCATTTTTTATGTTTTTAGGTACATCATTCACTACTGTCTGTGTCACGAGTACCAGACACCGGCGGACGGCTTCTACAGCCGCCAGTTGCTTCTCCGCGTGAACAACGTTACCACCCTGACCATTTTATGGGACGATCGCCAAGTACAAGTATGCCCTAACGCGGTACTAACGGTTAGATGCAACATACCTACCGTTGTGGTGGCCTAGTGCCTCGTTGTTGGAACAGCCATGCGATTATCAGTGCGACAGAAGAGCTTATTTTTATCGTAAACCAACACCCTGTGTACTGCACACGAACATCGCTTCCCTCAAGACGAACTAATTTGGATCGAGAGCAAAGAAAAATGCAAATCGCTGAATATTCTCTAAACATTTGATGTCCAATAAACGTACTTTGCCAAATGTACAATCTTGCCGTTTGCTTTTAAACCACGGTTTCACATTCCGAATTGTGGTGCTGTATTGTGAGATGCTCTAAGACCCTGTGTACAGCAAAGGACCATCGCGTTCCTCAAGACGAACTAATTTGGATCGAGAGCAAAGAAAAATGCAAATCGCTGAATATTCTCTAAACATTTGATGTCCAATAAACGTACTTTGCCAAATGTACAATCTTGCCGTTTGCTTTTAAACCACGGTTTCACATTCCGAATTGTGGTGCTGTATTGTGAGATGCTCTAAGACCCTGTGTACAGCAAAGGACCATCGCGTTCCTCAATACGAACTTTTTGGAACATGAGCAAATAAAAATGCAAATCGCTGAATATTCTCTAAACATTTGATGTCAAATAAATGTACTTTACCACATTTACAATCTTGCGGTTTGATTTCAAAGTACAGTTTCATATTCCGAATTGTGGTGCGCTGTATTGTGAGCTGATCTGTGTTGATTTCCGGGGTCTGTGTGGAGTCGCGTAGAAGACGCCTGGGCGCGTTTGCCTACGCAGCTCAGTCACGTCACGGATAGAGGCGGGGAATATGAATGTTTTGATAAAGTCTGTTTCAGGGGCGGGGGATTTGATTTAGTGCCGCAAAGGCAGGTGAGCCAGGTCGATGCGGCGGAATGATAGGATTATCACAAAATGGAGGCTGATTTCGAGTGCGATAATGGGCGAAAAGTCGGGTAAGGTCCATAGGAAAGTTTCCTACGATCTACCGATTTATGCTTACAAACACATGGCCGACCCGTAGGGACAATAAAAAAAAAGTCCCGGAACTATCCTTTAAATAAAGTTGGTAGCCTCGAACAATGGGAAAATCCCATAGAGAGATATTTGCGGTCGAATATAAAAAGTAGTATCCACTGCCACCAGCCAAAACTCGATCAGGGGGGACGGAGACATGCCCCTTCGAACAACAGACCCCACGACAATCGAATTGCCTCGACCAGTACGTCCACAATATGATGGTTTGTACTGGTTTCTGTTCATAATTTGGGACTAGCAAAGCCAATGGTGACTTTACATGCCCTGGGAGACAGTAGTCAGTCCCAGGGTATGGAGTCTATGTTGGGGGGTTGCTACGACACCCCTGGGTTACAGCACGGAGGGTGCTGTGTAACCCACATCAAATAAATACATGAGACCCTATGGAGTAAAAGACCCCATAGCCCATAAAACACATGGAAAGTTAAAGGAACACCTCAAATCATGTCCAAGAGTGGGAGCAAAAAGAATCTCACTCTTAGCAGGAGAGAAAAAAATAAACCCCAAAAATCCAGCAAAGCTGCTGGGGGACTCACTAGGTTTGGGAAATTAGCCTTACAGAGAATTCTCCCTAACAGTCACCAAGCCTTCGGAGGAGAGGGCGAATATCACCCCAAACAAGGTTCAGCAACTGTCACGCCTGCCGATTGCGTCATTCCACTCCCTGAAGTCCCTCCTTGGAATGATGTCCTCATGCATCCCATCAATCCCACACTGCAGACTCCGAATGAGACCACTTCAGGAGTTCTTGGATGCCCGTTGGCAGCAAATATATTGGGATCTTGGGAAGACAATCTTCCTCACACCTCCTTTTTACAAGCCCTCCAATGATGGAGTCGGCGTCTAAACCTCACTCAGGGAACCCCTTTTCGGGGGAGCTCCTCGCACAGGAGAATTCCAGGCCAGAGGCCTATGGTTACCCAAAGAAAAAGCCCTACACATCAATTGAAGTCCTTCAAGCCACAATTGCAGAAATGGGTAGTTTGCCTCTTCACGGACACCACCACCGCTGTGTTCTAAATTTGCAAGCAAGCTAGGACCCACTTTCCAATTCTTTTTGCAGAGCCGCAGCCACTGTGGACATGGGCACTGGTGCACAACATGTTCCTAGTTCCCTTCCATCTGCCGGGGATCCACAATATCATAGCGGGTTCACTCAGCAGGGAACTCGGGTCTTGCCACAAATGGGAGCTTCACCAACGCCAGGTTCTGTGTCTCTTCTCCAAGTGGGGTCGTCCAGAGATAGACCTGTTCGCCACGGCGATCAACAAGAAATGCACCAGGTTTGCGAGCAGTTTTCCCCAAGGGGAGAGCCTGGGGGACGCATTCTCGTTGTGATGGAAGAAATGTTAATTTACGCTTTTGCCCCCGATCCCTTTGCTACCTCGAGTTCACTGTACACTCAAACATAACCACTGCAAGATGATCCTGATGCCCCCGGCTTGGCCATAGCAAATTTGGTACTCCGACCTACTTCACCCATTGGTGGGTCCCAGCACCAGGTTGCCCCCAGCGGATCTGTCCTGCACCATAACTCAGCGCCCCTCAGCTTGACGGTCTGGCACCTGCAGCCCTAGAGGTTTGAAACATACCACTATCTCCAGACTGCAGAAACATCTTAGCCAGGGCAAGAGCGCCAACCGCATTGCCCTGCTACAGAAGCAAGTGGAAGTGCTTTATGATATGGTGTGCAACTCAACATCTAGATCTGTGGCACATTCAGGCTGCAGACATCTTGCCATACCTCCTTTTGTTTGTGCATGTAGGTCTCACACACTCTTCTATCAAGGTGCATTTAGCAGCCATTTCATGCTACTTGCATGCCTCAGGTATGCCTTCCCTCTGGTTGCAGAAGTTGGTGAAATAATTACTCAAAGGACTGTTTGACACTTTTCCTCCTGTCCAAGCTCCTGCTCCAGCATTGGGAACTCAATCTGGTCCTCTTGAGGTTGATGGGCCCTCCTTTCGAGCCTCTACACAGAGCCTTCTTGAAGCTTTTCTCCTGGAAGACAGCACTCCTAGTTGCCGTAACTTTGACCAGACGAGTGGGCGAACTACAGGTCCTCTCCTGAAAGCCTCCTTACTTGACAGCCGAAGGTGGTCCTTTGTATGAACCCTTCCCTCATGCCGAAGGCCTCTTCTGCATTAAGGGTTCCTTAATGAATCCTTGATTGTACCAGTGTTCTTTGGTGCTCCGTTGACTCCGGCAGAGCGACCCTTAAATTCCCTGAATGTCGCCCAAGCCTTCACGTTTTGTTTTAAGGTAAACTGCTTTAATGTTACTAAGGATTCCCAGCCTGATGACGGGGCATATTCAAGAGCAAGTGAATCCATTAAAGATACCAATGCTGGAAAACAGGATTTACAGTTGAGTAACTTGTTCTTTAGGTTGAAATGAGAAGATCTGCCTAGATTCACACCACTAAATTCACTAACGATGTGTAGGACAGGATCTTAAAACTTCCTTTTGAAGGAAATTATATTTTTAACTCATCACCTGATGATGAATTGACCAAGAAAAAGAACTCCACTAAATCAATTGTCTAGCCTTACTAAGCTGACATCAAAGATTTTCTTACAGGCTCAACCCAGGTTTGATGGCAGATGAAGAACATTTGGGGGTTTTAGAGGCTTCCAAGAAAGGAGGGTTAGGCAACCTGACCATTTGCCTAGCACTCATAGGCAAGGGTACTACTCACCACACTCCTCCATCAGCCTCAGAAATGAAGAAAGAATGATATTGTCGTCCAGGTCGAAAGGTTTCCGTCAGCCCATTTATTTTTCTCTCCCAGCATCCCAACCACTCATACAGACACAAAGAGGTGGAGAGCCTGATGGAATCTTACGTGGCAGAAAGGGTCCCTGTGGAAGACCGGGACAAGGGATTTTGTTCCAGGATCTTCGTTATACACAATAAGAATCAGGTGTCCTGAGAGCTGTGTGAGACCTATTTTTCTCAACCTTTATTTACCCTTATAATAATTCAAGATGGTCACTCCTGCTCAGATCGCAAAGTCTCTTTTTGCAGGAGACTCTCTGCACAGGAGACTTGCTATGTGCCCTTGATCTGAAAGATGTTTATCTGCATTTACCAATGTGGCATCCCATCAGCAATGCCTCTGATTTTCTGTCATGGGGAAACATTTCCAATTTAGAGTTCTCCTGTTTGGTCTACATTAAGCGCCAAGAGTCTTCACAAAGCATTATGAATGTGATAGCCAGCTTACTGCGGAACAGGGGTCAGCACATCTACACCTATCTCGACGATTGGCTTATCAGGGTGGACTCTCCCCAAGAAACAACAGAGAAACTACACGCCCTAATCGACATATTTTTCGATCTGGGCTACTCAACCAATACCAAGAAATCAGACTGATACCCACTTAGAGGCTTACCTTCATATGTTTCCATTGGGACACAGTGCGATCCAGAATATTTACCAGTACGGAATGGAATGATATTTTGGCAGCAGTGAAGCATTTCTCGATGGAGTGTATGACAGTGTGGTGATATCAACACCTATTGGGTCTCCTGGCAAGACTCAAATTGAGGAGGATACGGGGGCGCTGTGACGCGCCGAGCAAGATGGCTGCCTGACTGCAGAGCTCCGCGGCTATAATTATCCTGTCCTAAAAACCCTGCGGAACGGCTTCGCTGCTGACATACATATGCAAGCTGGAAGACGCATGAACACGCCTAGCATGCGTTGAGCAACTCTGAGACCGGTCCGACCCTCCGTACCCGAGCTACACCGTCTACAAACTCTGAGAAGTCTGCCTAATAGACTTTGCGCCAAAACTCCACTGAGCCCGGAGCCCGCGGGAGGCCCAACAGCTGCTCCCGGATTCTCCCTCCTCCCACTGTGGCCGATCGCTCCCCAGCGAGCAACGTGAAATGCTGCAGCAACCCCCTGGAGGGGCAAAGTGTAGAGCGGGATCCACATAGCCTCCTGCTCCGAGGGACTGGGCACCAGCAAGCACTGCAGCTGGAGAGGACCCGTGCAGCGTCACCACACAGACCACCGCACTGGGTCGAAGTGGGCCTCTAGCGCAGGACTTGGCGCGTTACTCACGCCCAGGTCATACCGCTCCCTGGCTGCAGACTAGCCCCTCACCAGAACCAGACTTCAATCCAGGCACGGAGAACGCCAACAAGGTAGGTGGGGGTGAGTGTTAAGACGGATTTCTGAACTCTGTTCTGGCGGCGCAGAAGTTCAGAAGGCCAACCTAATTACTTGGAACAGGGTAACCTCTGGACAAGCCAGACCAATCAGGGTAGCGATCGCGGCGGTGAAGACTAGGTCTCAAGAGGGGTGAGGGTGACTGAAAGCCTGCAATGAGCACACAAAGCAAGGACACTTACAAACTACTCCAAGCAGGTGTTATATTAAAAATATATACACATTTATTCCAAGGCCTTTAAAACAATGACCGTAGCGAGAAATCACAATACAACTCTAGTAAACCAACACATACCATACCAATACAATATAT
This sequence comes from Ambystoma mexicanum, assembly GCF_040938575.1. Lineage (NCBI taxonomy): Eukaryota > Metazoa > Chordata > Amphibia > Caudata > Ambystomatidae > Ambystoma > Ambystoma mexicanum. Next base: position 390,067,736 of record NC_090922.1, read on the forward strand.
ATACAAATACAAACAAGTCTCAAGCGTTAGATGCACGAAATGTGTAGTCCACCTAAAAGGGAAGGAAAACAGGCAGTGCGAAATAATGCTTAGACCCAGTCCGCCTTCAGAGGCACCTAACTAAAAGGAAGTCCGAGCCCTACGAAGAGTGGAGCCTTGTGCTCAAAAGTACCTGCACACGCTGGTGCCAACGGGCAAAAGGGGAATCTCTTCGAGGGAAATCAGGCAGTTCAGTTTAGTGCACGAATGAAGAAGAACAGAGTTCCGCGACTCAAGCGCAGCCTCCACTGTGGGCAGAAGCAGAGCGCGAGTGCGGAAAGACGTGCTGTTTTGACACAGCGGGGAAAAGCTATGGGCTCCTGCAGGAGGGCGACCAGTTCCTAGCTATGCTACTCACCAGTCCTCGATGCAAGCAGACCCAGGCTTCTCCGCGTCAGTTTCAGTCGCTGGCAGGTTCAGAAGAGCAGGGGACGTCTCGTCGTCGTGTTGAGTCTGCAGCAGCAGAGTTGAGTAAAAGATGTCCCAAACGAAGGAACCCGCACAGTTTGTTACCACAGCAGGGCAACAGAGCGGCCGTGTGTATCTGAGCCAAATGTACACTACTCACTTCAGACCTGGGAACGCCAAGTGTACGAAGCGTGTGAGAGTGACAAGGACTCGAAATACTACACAACCTGGCGGCGGTTACAGAGCAAGACTCCTGTGTAGGCTGGTCAGTCTGCTGGATGGCCCAGAGACGCTTCCGAAGGCTTACTAGCAGGAGATGGTGAAGATGCCGAGAATAGCTGTTCCCGCTATTCCAAGGGTCGAAGTACCAGTACAGGCCTTCACAAGGCGACAGCAGTGAAAAGGGTTTCACAAGGCGACAGCAGTGCAGAGGAGCAGTCCTTCAGCGGGTCACCAGCGATTCCTCGGTTCAGCCTCTTGGTTGCAGGATACTTGGCTCCTGTATTCCTTCGTTCGTGAGAACTCAGGAGATCGACCTGGTAGTGGTGTTTCCAACCCCCTCTTATCCACAGTTCCCTTCGCGCCAAAACGGAGGGGACCCAATGGGAGATCCGCTCATCAACACTCACACCATTCGTGGACCTATCACGGACCACGGTGGTCCCAGGCATTCACATCACCCCAGACTCTCTGGCACCCAGGATGTGTATTGGGACCAGACATCCCAGCCCACATCCTGGAGGCACACACCAGGCATGTAGAAGCCCGCGAAAGCATCTGTGTTTCGCGGGAAAGTACATGCCCAAATAAGGAAGGCTCCGGGTCGGCTCGACCTGGGGAAGGTGAAGGGAGCAAGACGGTCAGCGGACAGGACAAAGGAGCCTCGTGGTCTGGGCATTTTGGGAGCGAGGCCACCATTTTGGGCTAAGCGCGGGAAACGCGCTTAAAACGCCAAAAGGAGCTCAAAACACAAGAAACGATCGCTGCCACCATTCCCGTCCGTGAATCACTTGCACCGATCAGTTACAATCCAATAAGAGTATCTAGGGCCTGTAGAAGGCTAGAGACCCAAGAGAGCAGTAACTTAGCTTACAGTGCCCTCTTTTGTCATGTTGCACGAAAGCCGCAACATGATAAAAGAAACTACGGAAAACAGCGTTTCCCAGTACTGACTGTTTTAAGGGCATGTCAGTTTCCCCGTAAGAATGGAGCGAAAGCCCAGAGGAGTGCGGCAGAAGGCTGCACTTCTCTGGCAAAGTCAAGAACAAGGTGAAAAACAACAGCAAAAAGTTTAGGGGTTGCCACATGGAAGGGAAATTACCTACAATTACGAAATCTTTCCTAACAGTGAAACACCAATGCTTCGGGTCCCACAGTGAGCCCAGACTGTGGCCCTCCCTTCCCCCCTGCCCACCAACAGCCAGGACATACCAAGCATACATGAACCAGGTGTGTTACCAGGCACACACGAACCTGCTGACACGGGCAGCCACCACGACCCACAGCCTACCTCTTGGGGCAGCAACACAAAACGGGGCACCAGCCACCAAAATCCTGCTGCAACATACGTGCAGTCACCTTCAACAGCCGAACCCTCACGAACCTGCAGGTGCACCAACAGGAAGGGTGCAAAACGACCCTCATCTCTGCCGGACAAGTACCCCCACAGTCCCCAGACCAAAAACACCTGGAATAAGGGGCCCGGTACACACCCTCTGCCTACGACTCCCAGCTACGCTCACCAACATGTGAGCATGGCAGGGGGCGCCAAGAACAAGGAAAAGAAAAAGGGGCCAATGGATGCATTTGCCAACCCCCCCAATCAAGACTACAATACAGAAACCGCCGAATAACCCGGCAACTCTACCCCTGACCCCTCAACACAAAACATGGCCCCATACATGAAAGCTATGGAAAAAGGATTTGCAGCCATCAATGCCAAACTAGCTGACATTGGAGACAATATCGCCTCTATCCGCACAGACATCAAAAAACTCAATACCAGGGTCTCGGAAGTGGAAGACAGGGTTTCTAGCCTAGAAGACACGGCTACCACCCAAAATAAAACCACGGACAGGATCCAGAAAGAATTCAAGGCCCTCCAAAATAAATGCGAAGACCTAGAATCCAGATCTAGGCGGAACAATATATGAGTGGTTGGGGTGGCAGAACACAAGACCAATGTACCCATGGAACAATTCCTGGAAGACCTACTCCACTCGCTATTTCTAGACGCACAGTTCTGAAAGCAATTCCTGATAGAAAGAGCACATCGGGCACCAATTCCCCCTCCCAAATCCGGAGCACTGCCTAGAACGATCATAGCCAGGCTGCTCAGCTATAGAGATTGCAACCTCATCCTCTGCCTGGCAAGAGAACAGGGTCCCCTAACCTTTGATTCTAACCGCATCCACATTTACCCGGATTTCTCGATGGGAGTACAAACTGTGCTAAGATCCTTTGACCCTGTTAAAAGAACACTCAGAGACCGAAATATAATATATGCAATGTTGTTCCCTGCCAAGCTACATATCCAACATCCAGGCAAGAGACAGTTCTTTGAAACACCAGAAGACGCCATGGCATATGTGGAGCGCCACATTCCGGAAACACCCAAGGAGTCCTGAAACATACCCAAAACACAAAGAAGCAGCACGCCGAACCACAATTCAATGAAAGCCGCTGCTCAACAACAGGTTGGGGCCACTTCGTTCCCCCCCATACCCCAGTTGAAGTTTCCACTAGCAATGTTGCACACTGTTCCGTGGGTTACACCGCCCGATTGGGGGGATGGTGAGGGAGGGGGGAAAACAGGGAAACTCGCCAGTTGCCAGTACAGGACAATGGCTCCTTGCCAAAAAGTTAGCACAGGTAAAACTGGTTGGTACAAAAACAAGAAAAACCCAGCATGGTTGTAAAGGGAAGATTATCACAACATCAAGGTAATAATGCACACATCACTGAATGCTTGCGGATGGCTACTCAACAAATAACACGTAGCACTAGACTCCTATCCTGGAACGTGAGGGGGCTCCTAAACCCAATCAAGGCAAGGAAAATAGTTGCATATGCTAATAGTCACAGAATCGATATCCTCCTGCTGCAAGAAACGCACACCACGGAGCAAATGGCTAAATCATTAGGCCGAGCAGTCACGGGGAGTCTTGACATTAATCCATTGCAGACATGGATTCCAGGTGCAAAAAAACAAACTAGCTATAAACTGAAGATTTGTAATAATATGGGGCCTATTACAAGGCCAGGAACTAATAATCATGAACACCTACGGCCCCAATGTCGACACATCAGAGTTCTATCAGCATATAGTGACCTTAATATCCCCAACAGAAGATTCAAAAGTGTTATGGGGCGGAGATTTCAACACCATACTGGACCCCCAACTAGACAGAACATCCACGACGCAACATCCGAACTCCAAAGCAGCACTGACCATTAAACTGGGCATTTCCACTATACCGCTAGCAGACGCCTGGAGAGAACTACACCCCAATACTAGAGACTACACATTCCACTCATATGTCCACGGGTCAAGCTCTAGAATAGACTATTGGCTCTGCTCCGCATACAGCACATCCGGCCTGAGGGAATGCACTATACTACCTAGAACAATCTCGGACCATTCACCGGTGGCACTAGAAATCCAGATTGGGATGCCCAGTCAAGAACATCACCAATGGAGAATACCCCCGGATCTACTACGCGATGTCTCACACCACGAATCACTCTGGATTGAGATACGGGAATTCTTCGACAGGAACCATGGCTCAGTGAAATCACCCCACACAATCTAGGAATCCTTCAAAGTATTGCTAAGGGGACATTTGATCTCCAAGGTCCACGGCACACTCAAAGGTATACGCACCCAGCTAACCCTAGCCGAAGTCCACATCAAAGAATCTGAGACAGCATACACAAGAGAACCAGAACCTGCAACACTTACCAGGCTGCAAGAAGCTCACGCTAAATTCATGACATTAACAGAACAAGAGGTGCGGTATAAATTGCAACCAATAAAAGCTAGGAGATATGGAGAGGGCAATAAATCCGTCAAACTGTTGTCCAACCTCATCAAGACAGAACAGGGACACAGACAAATCACCAGCATCACAGACGATGAGGGTTCGACACATGTGGACCATCTGAAGGTAAATGAGGTGTTCCGAGAATTCTACAGCAAGCTATACACGAAAGCGGACCAAGTGTCAGCGGAAGAACTTCTGGAGTACCTGGACTCCTTCCCACTCCCCAAACTCACCCGAGAAGAAAGCACCACTATTGACCTACCTTTAACCCTAGAAGACCTACTACAAACAAAGACCTCAAGGCGGGCAGAGCACCAGGGTCGGATGGCCTACCTGAGGACCTTTACAAGATATTTGGAGACGAACTGGCCCCGGGACTCCTAGAAGTGTGGGAAGAGTCGCTGGAGAGCGGCACACTCCCTCCAACAATGAGAGAAGCCATCATTATGGTTCTACTAAAACCACATAAGCCAGCTCATTCTCCTTCATTGTACAGACCGCTGTCCCTCATTAATGTCGACACGAAAATCTTCGTCAAGGCCATAACCAACAAGCTAAACCCATACATGTCCAAACTAGTACACCCGGACCAATCGGGGTTCATTCCGGGGCGTTCCACTGCCCTGAACCTCAGACGCTTCTTCGCCATCACATCCCAACTAGACCACCGGGCACAGACGGTGGCAGTTACACTAGACGCAGAAAAAGTGTTTAACTCCATTTCTTGGAAATTCATGTATGGAATCCTGGGTAAAATGGGGTTTGGTGCCGGATTCCAACAATCCATAAACATACTATACCGCACCCCCACAGCCAGCAACAAAACATTATCATCCACCTTTACTTTACAGAGAGGCACCAGACAAGGCTGCCCATTCTCTCTGTTAATATTTGCACCAACTATTGAGGGAATGGCTGCAAGTCTACGCCACAACCACGCCTGGAGGGGAATCTGCATAATGGGATCCCTACATTTCATCTCCCTATAGGCAGATGATATGATGCTATACATCAGGAACACCACCATTCATCTTGCACCAGTTCTATGTGACATAGCCAACTTCAACAGGCACTCCGGATACAAAATTAACCGAACCAAGTCAGAAATAATCCCCCTGATTGAGTCCACTATCCAGACGGCGAGTATGAACGAATTACGTTGGTCCCCTAACACTGCAAGATATCTGGGCATTACAATGGCGCCAGACAAAAAAACTTTGCTTACCAATAACTATACCCCATACTTGACACAATTGGAATGCAAAATCAACGCATGGATCAAGCTGCCACTGTCCCTGTACGGTTGCATCTCCCTACTGAAAATGCTGGTAGTACCAAAGCTACTATACCTATTCAACGGCATTCCGATCTGGCTGGGCATTAAATGCTTTGATACACTACAAAAACTCGCCATACGATTCATCTGGGGAGGTCAAACGCCCAGGTTAAGCTGGTCCAAGCTATGCGAGAACTACGACACAGGCGGCCTGGCTGCCCCGGACTTGCAGCTATACTACTATGCAGCACAGGCTCACTTCGCAAAGTTCTGGTCCAACACTGCGGAACAGTTTGCGCACATACATGCAGAAAAATTTGCAGCGTCCCCTCTGGAACTCAAAAGCATGATATTCGCCAAGGTACCAAGAGAAAAAACACTGGCTGACCCGATGGAATCGACAGTGCGAGCATGGTCACAGATCCTCAAAAGAGTGGGATGTGAAATAGCATACTGGCCACACCTACCTCTATGGCACTACCCAGACCTAGAACCCACAATGGATCGTACGATACAAACATCATGGGACCCTGAAAAACAGGCCAAGGTCGGAGTGCTGTTTCCAGAAGGACGGTTCCTCAAGGCATCAGAGATCCAAAACAGAGCAGGAAAGGGTTTATCCACAATACTAAATTACCAAAGGCTAAAAGCTTCCTGCAAGAAAAAGTGGCCAACTTTTCCGAGGGCTCCTCCAACCCATAAATTCCTAACTGAAATACTTACAGAAGATGGATTTGTGGGCAGTGTTGCGATGCTATACAGAATAACTCAGTCCAACACGCCATCCAAGAACAACAGTAAAACCAAATCGGAAAAAGACCTGAACATCCAAATAGACCACAATCATGCCCCAAATCCGGCAGCCTCAACGCTGTAATAGGACTGCCCACCAATAAAGCGATTCTGGAACAAAGTGGCAAAGACGATGAACAATATATTAAATACAAACATCACGGTCACACCGCTGAAATACCCACTGGGAGACATAGGGAAGGCATCAGTCAAAACCGGCAGACTGTTTGCAGTGGGTGGAGCAGTAGCCAAAAGGAATATCCTCAAGAAATGGAAGTCAAATGATCCCCCGACACACCAAGGCTGGTTACAGGAATTGATTAGCACACAAGAAAACGAAGAAACTTATGTCCGAGGGGTCCAATCTACCTCAAGAGCAAATGACATAAGGGCTCCCCTCAGAACATTCCTGGAGGCAGAGAAAGACAAGACAAAGCCTACACGAACTGGAATATCCCCAGTATGACCCTATGTGTCGTGTCCCCTCTCTTCCCCTCCCCTAACCCCCACACCTCAAATGTTGCTCTAACAGCTTAATTATTTGTATTTGTATTTATTTGTTTACATAGCGCTTTACACCAAAGCGCTGCACAATTGAACAACTTAGTACATGAAACATAACAAATAACGATAGAAGCAAATTACAATATGAATCAGTCAACAAAACAGTAAGAAGAGCAATTAACTGGATGGAGTAGAGCTGTGTGGGAGGGAGAGGGAGAAGAAGGAGGGGAGGGGAAAAGGTGAGAGTGGGGAGGTTGGGGAGGGGCGGAATATATTCAAGGGGAAAGATAAGGAGGGAGGGGAAGCAGGGAGGGGAAAGGGTTTCAAGGAGGAGAATGGAGAAGGAGAGATTTTAGGGAGGTATGGAATGAGGAGAAGGTAGGCATAGAGCGGATTGCGAGAGGTAGGGAGTTCCAGTGCAGGGGAGCTAGGATTTGGAAGGAGCGGAAACGGGAGGGGGCACAAGAGGACGGGGTTACAGTGAGAAGGAAATGGTCAGCTGAACGAAGGGAACGGGAAGGAGAGTAGAAAGAGAGGAGGGAGGAGAGATAAGGGGGAGCAAGACCATGGAGAGATTTGAAGACAAGGCAGAGAAAGTGAAATTTAAGTTGGGAGTGAAATGGAAGCCAGCCGAGGGAAGAGAGGGAAGTAGAGATGGAGTCACGGGGGTTAAGGAGACAGAGGGTACGGACAGCAGAATGGTAGATAGATTTGAGGGGGGGCGAGATGAGAGGTGGGTAGTCCAAAGAATAAGGAAGAGCAGTAGAAGAGGAGGGAGAAGATGAGTGAGGAGATTAAAAGTTTGGTAGCATGGAAGGTAAGAGAGGGACAGACTTTGCGAATGTTAAAGAGGGGGTAGCGACGGGCACGAGAAATGAGAGAGATATGGTGGGAGAAGGAAAGAGAGGAGTCAAAGTGAATGCCTGAGTTACGAGCATGGAGAGAGATAGCGAGATTAATGGGAGGGAAGAGGATGAAAGGAGGAAGAGAGGGAGGGGGAAGAGAGTTGGAGGGAAAGAATAAGACTTCAGTCTTGTCAGTGTTAAGGGAGAGAAAGCGGGAAGACATCCAGTTCTTTATGGCAGTAAGGCAGGAAGAAAGTTTTAGGTGGAGGTCAGTAGAAAAGGAAGAGAAAGAGAGGAAGAGTTGAGTGTCGTCAGCATAGAAATGGTGGGAGATGCCAAACGAGGAGATAACAGGGGCAAGGAGGGGGGTGTAAAGAGAGAAGAGGAAAGGTCCAAGCACTGAACCTTGGGGAACACCGTATTCTAGAGGTTGTGTTGGAGAGGACCGGCCGCCCGAAGAAACAGTAAAAGAACAGGAAGAGAGGTAAGAGGATAGCCAGTTAAGGACAGAGCCTTTGAACCCAAAGGAAGAAAGAGTGTGGAGAAGAAGGGGATGATCGACAGTGTCGAAGGCAGCAGAGATGTCAAGGATATTAAGAATGGAGGATTGCTTAGAGTGTCGAGCAGAGAGGAGGGAATTAAGGATGTAGGTGAGAGCAGTTTCAGGAGAGTGTTTAGGATGGAAGCCAGATTCGGGAGGGGGGTAGGAGTGAGAGATTGGAGACGAAGGATGAGAGCTGAGAGTAGGCGAGGCGCTCGAGAAGCTTAGAGAGGAATGGAAGAAGGGAGATAGGGTGGAAGTTAGAGGTGAGAAGGTTTGTGGTATATACCTATGTCACACAAATATGCTCTACGTATGTACGTGAACCATGTCCTTCCTGCATTGCTAACATGCCAGTATTAAATAAAGTTTTTTTAAAAAAAATGAGGATACAGCTTCACTTAGCAGCTTCATGGGATCAGGAGACAGTGGGCCTCATTATGAGTCCGGCGGTAACCGAGGCGGTAAAACCGCATGGTTACTGTCGGACTCGTATTACCATTCCGCCTCCGTGATTCCCGGAATTACCGGGGCATTACAACCCCGGTTTTCCGGGAATCACGGAGGCGGAATGGTGTTAATCCCCATTCCCATTGAGTCCTATAGGACTCAATGGGAATGGGGATCATGGAAACACCGGCAGCATCTCGTAATGCTGCCGGTGTTTCCTCGTCTGCCTGCAGGCGGGCGGTGTTAAACCCGCCAGGTCAGACCTGCCGGGAACATCACCTCCCTCCTGCAGGAGTTGTGATCGCCCAGCATGGAAACAACGGTGGCGGCAGGTTTACCGCCACCGTTGTTTCCATACCGGGCGATTTGTAATGAGGCCCAGTATCCCAATCGGACAGAATAACTATCCCTGCAATACTCCAGGGGGATCTCCTTTAGTGGAAGATGCACTCCAACCTGTTGAGTGGGCCTCCATTTCATCCTCTGCCGCATGCAGCAAGATTAACAACAGACTCTTCACATGAGGGACGGGGTACAACATACGTGTCTCACACAACTCATGGGTATGGCCTTCCAGCGACAAAGATAGACATATAAACTATCTAGAGTTGAAAGCAATACTTCTGGCATTAAAATCCTTCATTCCGCTTTTACAGAACAAGTTTGTGTTAATTCTAATGAACTGTGCCACCTCAATGTTTTATGTAAACAAACAGAGTGGGGACAAATCCCTGATCCTATGCAAGCTAGCCCTTCAATTGTGGCAATGGGCAATAGAACAGTGCCTATGGCTTCAAGCAACCCATTTCCCACATCGGAACAATATGGAAGCAGACAAGATTTGAAGACTCAAAGTGAGTTCCTACGATAGTGGAGTGCATTCTTCAGGAGTTGTTCCTAATATGGGGTCACCCAGAGATAGACTTATTTGCAACAAGCAACAATGTCAAATGCAACAAGTTGACATCTTGGCAAGGCCAGGGGAAGAAGTAATAAAAAAATGCTTTTCAGATAGATGGGTCAGGAATGATCTGTTATGCATTCCCGCCAACCCATCTCTTGCAAAGGGTCCTCAACAAGTTCAGAGCAGCCAAGAATTGCAAATACATTTTAATAGTCCCTCTATGGCCCTCTAGGGCTTGGTACTGAGACCTCACAAGGAAGACCTACCAGGGACCACTCAGACTGGAAGTATCCACTTTGATGTTGTCTCAACAAGGAGGCTCAGTGCTTCACCCGAACCATCAAGTGATGGCCCTAGCAGCCTGGTGCCTCAAACACTAACGTTAGCCCATCTGAAGATGTCTGAAGAGAACATTGACACAATTCAGAGAGCTAGAAAGGACTCAACTAGGTCCCACTTCAACAGCAACATGACAAGGTTTTGTCACTGGTCTCAACAGAATGGTATTGACCCCCTGAATTGTGCACTGTATAATGTTTTATCTTGTTTAACTTATTTAGCTCATTCAGGAGTACAGGTAGACACATGCAGGATGCATCTAGCTGCTATATGGGGCATATAGGAATTCAGATCAGATGACTTTTTCTTCAGCTAATCCAAACATCAAAAAAACCTGTAAGGGCTAACACGATTATTTCCACCAGTCAGGAGGCCCACCCCTCCTGGGATCTCAATATTACCTTAGCAGCACTAGCTCATAATCCACTTGAGTCTATGGCCTCAACAGACATTACATTTTGACACTAAAGTCTGTTCCGTTAATGGCATTACATCAACAAGAAGAGTTAGTGAAATGCAAGCGCTCGCAACATCTGAGCCGTATGCAACATTTCACAAGGACAAAGTGATTTTACACTGACAAATCGCAGGATTCAGTCACCAGTCACTTTTCCTTAGGGGCCTTTCCTTGTGAGGCTAGGGAGGTGAGCTTGCTACGCAATATTACCCCTAGGGTTGGTGGTAAGCTGGACCTCACAGGGAGAGACTTCCCCACCCCTCACCCCAGAGGGACAAGGACTCCCATTCCGCAGAGAAACTCCCTAAAACCCTTCCCTTTGTCACGACGGGGACACCACCAAACCAAACCACTCTGTGTTATTGTACTCCAAGATTCAAGATTTCCCTTGAAGAACAATATATTGTAAACATCATGAAGAAGAAGAATGATGAAATAATAATAATGATTACTCCCTGGTCTGGAACCAATAATACTGTGACGAAGAAGATTGAACCAAGAGGACCCAGCAACCTAACCTGTAATAAAAAGGGAAGCAGGACTTCTATTAGAGAGATAGAAAGAGAGAGAGAGAGAGAGAAAGAGAGAGAGAGAGAGAGAAAGCCAGCCAGGGAGCTTCAAATTAGTGAAGTCCTCAGTAAACCAGGAGAACAAAATATCCTCCATTGGGAGGAAGGTAGAAGATGTTGTCAACCATAAGCCTTGAGGAAGTCCAAGGCCGATGAGCAGAGGGGAAGAAAACCCCAAGAAGGAGAAGCAGGCAAGAGCAGTGCGTAACCCTGCAGGGGTTGACTGGTGATTCTGGCAACTACGCCGAGACCAATGGAGCCTTGGAGCCGCGGAGAAGAATGCAAAGCAGACGGAACTTATAACCAAGCTGCCCTGACAATGCACAAAGTCCCGGTCCTGCGAACAGGCCCGATTATGCCAACCCTCGAAAACCAAGGTAACAGGGATGGTGGGAAACCCAGGAGGTGTGAGAAACAAGAAGGTGTCTCACCCGCTAGTCCCCACGGGTCTCTCTCTCAGTTGGCCAGGGGCACGACCATCGCCTTTAGATCCAGATCCTGGGAGTGGACCAGTGCGTGAGGATCACCTGGGTGAGGGGTCTTTGAGGAGTAGGAGTGGGACGCCTGATGGCGAGATGCAGTATCCCCCTCCCTGTAAAACTTTTAACCCATCCTACCCGGTAGGATATTTGGGAACTTTACGCCCCACCCTTTCCCTTCACAAACACTTTCACATGGACAGCTCACTCTGGGAGAAAACAGACTTGCACCCGAGCATTGTACCTGACATGTCCCACTACTATGGTTAGGCAAGGTCAGCCAAGGTAACCACTCAAACCTGACTTCCATTAAGCTTCACCACATGGATAAAAGGCAGAGCACGAGAGCACACTCTGAGTGAGGCAAAGAAGACAAAGGAACAGCATTTTCCAGACTGCTGCTGAACGAGGGAAGAAAGACAGCAAACCAAGAAGGGTGCGCAAGGAGGGAGATACCCTTAACCTTTCCGGTGAGAAACCGGTACTTTCCAGAATCCTTCAGATTGGAAAGCGCAAGGCCAGGAAACCAGACTGAAGAATCCTGCATTGTGTGTCAGAAATACCCGGGGCCATCCTGCATGGCTGTCCGAGTCGGGCAGGAGCAGCAGCCGCCGTGGTACCATCCTTGGCTCCAGGATCCAAGCAGCGCCAGAGAGATCTATGAAGCCGGGGAGTTGGGGAGACCGGTGCAAGACCGGTCTGTGTTGAAGTCAAGGATGCAAGTGGCTATATTGTATGAAGAGCACAAAAACGAAGCTTGGTAGCACGTGTGATGAAAGACGCGAAGAAAGCTTAATTGTTGATGGATGTTTGAAATTCAATAGAGAAAGATACAATGCCAGTGACAGAGTGCTCCGGCACCGTGAGTGTGCTCAATCGAAGGTCTCTGTGAGGTATCCAGCCAAGAAAGTAAAAGATGAGAATGAGAATGAGAAATGAAGTGAATCGAAGTGGTCCTGCGATGGTTTATGCAGAATCCATTGCACAATCGAAAGTCTTCAATTCTTGATACAAAGGGGAAAGCTTAGAAAGTGAGATTACATGGTCCGTGGCTGAACGAGGGAGATCCGTGGTCCGAGCCTGAACAAAAGAGACCAATTGTGAATATTGTATTAAAAGGGGTTCAGAGCCTGACGGAGGGAGACCCATGTTGAACAGTTGACTTCGAGAACTTGTGAATGTGAAAATCCTGATAAGAAAGGAACTTTAGTGCTGGTTTGTTACATAAGGCCCTCTGCAATAAGAGACTGTTATTGGGAAAGAGACTTTCGCAGAAAGCCCTGATACCTATACTTTGAACTGTATGCTCGTGGCAGAGAAGCCACAGTGTGTGCGAAGCTCGAGCATGCCGCCTTATCCTGTGCTGAAAACGTGGGAAAGGGAAGCCGATTGCTCAACTATCCTGACATGACATATCATTTCTTGAACACTTTTCTTTTTGCATACATTTACTCTTGCGTCCCTCGCGAGGGACGGGAGACAGGACTATTTTCACCAGAAGAAATACTTCTTCACCTTTAAATTTAGAGGCACGCAGGGGCATGCCCCTGAGGGTATGCGCTTCCCTGACTCCGCCCACCGGCGCCACTCCTCAGTCCCCTTTTCCACGTCGACAGGAACGGGCCAAATTCACCAGCGCTCCTGGGTTTGGCTTCAGCCATGTAATACCATGCGCTCTTCCCCGGATATTCTTCTATCTTTGTCTTTTTCTTTTCAATTAGGAGCTTGGTCCTCCAATGCCACGCTCCCCCGCGGCGCATATGGACTTCAGTGGGTTTCAGCAGGTGTCCAGCCTGCGAGGGGTTCTTCCCTACATCCGAGACCCATGCTCTTTGCCTCCGCTGCCTTTGCCCGACCACAGCTGGGAAGGTTGTTCCGCATGCAACGCACTGACTCCACGGGCACTGAAGAACAGGCTGGCTAGATGGAGGGAGCTCTTCCAGAAGTCACCTTCAGAGGACCTGAAGGACTTCGTCAAACATCGCTTGAGGCTGAAGGAAAGGCCTCTATTCACTATCGCACCCCGTAAAGGCGACTCCTTCCCAAGGAAGCGCCCGCCCGGGAGGAACCTATTGGGTTCTAGCACCAGCTCAGGTACCGAGGCTAGTCCAGCTACCGGCCTCATGGCCGAGGGGTCTCCGGATCTTTCCGGGTTCAGTGCTGAGGGACCGCAAGGTTCTTTTACCAGGGTTACTCCTGAGGGGCAACGCCTTAGTACCGGCATCATGTCCAAGGGGGCGCCTTCACGCAGCACTACCGGCAGCTCTGCCGAGTGCAATACTCCTTCCAGGTCATGGCCTGAGGTGCGGGATAGACCTTTTGTTCCACCAACAAGCGTCTTGGACGGGTCTGGTTCCAACGAGCCAGGCACCACAACTTCGGCATGTGGCACACATCTCGACAAAATGGCCGCTCGTCCGATACCCCTCTTGTGGAGCGGGCGGAGGAAAGAGTCACAAGGTGGGACTGGTGTCAACCAGGTGCGTGGCTTACAGTTTATCCATCAGCAGTGCAGGGCAGGTTTCCCCTGCACCCCAGGCAGAGTGTGCCCCCTGGCCCCAGTTGCCCTTAGCCACTGCGTCAATATCACCTGCCACCTCTACAGCCTCTGAAGACAGGTTGTTCGAAAGGTTCCTAGGGCTGATGCGAACTCCCCAGATGGGGGCCATCCTCCGGGATGCCATCAGGGACATGCTCCCCCAGGTCACCCCACCGGCACCAATAGTCATTCCTGCTATGGCTCCAGTGCCACAGGCCCCAGCCGGCTCCTCCAATTCCGACTTCCCTGCCTCCCACAGAACAGGCTGTTCCACATCAGCCTCCGCAGCAGCCACCAGCTCCCGTTTCCACTCCGCACCCCATGGCGTCCAGCACTCCTCCACCAGCTCCGGACCCCGAGCACCCTGGTGGACACTGACGAGGAGGAGGACTCCGACACGCCATCTTCAACCAGGGCCTTCCACGAACGCATTGCAGGTTTGGCAGAGTATTTGGGCCTGCCTCAGTCCGAGGTAGAGCAGCCTGAGGAGGGGGTCTTGGCAGAAGTCCTCACCCTAAGGCCCCCTACCAAAACGGATGACTGGATGTGCTCCCTGGATCTGAAGGACACTTATCTACACGTCCCGATTTGGCAGCCGCATCGTTCCTTACTGCGCTTCAGGATCATGGGCTTCCATTTCCAATACAAGGTGCTACCCTTCGGCCTCAACTCGGCACCCAGGGTATTTATCAGGTTAATGAACGCAGTGGCAGCCCTCCTCAGGGCCCAGGGTCACCACGTCTACCCATACCTGGACGACTGGCTCATCCGGGCCACCACTCTGGAAGCGGTTCAGCATACTACCTCCGCACTGATGAACACACTCAACGTCCTGCACACGAAGGAACAGCATTTGACAGATGGCAGCTGAACGAGGGAGGAAAGACGGCAAACCAAGAAGGGTGCACAAGGGAAATACCATTGACCTATCTGGTGAGCAACCGTTACTTTCCAGAATCCTTCAGATTAAAAGGCTTAAGGCCAGGAAACCAGACTGAAGAATCCTGCATTGTGTGTCGGAGATAACCAGGGCCCACCTGCATGGCAGACAGTCGAGGAGGAGCAGCAGCTGCTGTTGTACTGTCCTTGGCTCCAGGATCAACGCAGCGCCAGAGAGATCAACACAGCCTTCGAGTTGGGGAGACCGAAGCAAGACCGGTCTGCGTTGAAGTCAAGGTTGCACGTTGCAACATTGTATATAGAGCGCAAGAACGAAGATTGGTAACGTGTGTGATGAAAGATGTGAGGAAAGCTTAATTGCTGATGGATGTTTGAACTTTAACAGAGAAAGATACAATACCAGTGATGGGAGTGGTCCGGC